>NC_090446.1:172463094-172766344 GCF_031143425.1 Pleurodeles waltl | reverse complement strand
TAGGGGAATTACAAGGGCTTTCCAAAATTTCCTTAAGAACACCTTGCTCAAATAGACTCTCAATCAAGAGTGTTATTACTGCAACTATCTCGGTGTCAAGTTTTAAGATGGTATCCTTGGATATATTGCATTTGGCTTATGTTAGACCTGGCATCCTTGGCGTGCTCTCCCCTGTCTTTTTTGCCTCTGCTTCCACTGTTTTGACTGTGTGCTGGACTCTGTTCTTGCTGTTTTTGGTACTCTGTGCACTTTACTGTTGCTGACCAGTGCAGAAGTGCAAGTGCTCCCTGTGTAAATTGTATGCGTAATTGGCTTTTCCATGATTGGCACATTTGATTTACTAGTAAGTCCCTAGTAAAGTGCAGTAGAGGTGCCCCTGGCTTGTAAGTCAAATACTACTAGTGGGCCTGCATCACTGGTTGTGCCACCCACATGTGTAGCCCTGTAAACATGGGGCAGACCTGGCACTGTGGTGTGTGCAGTTTTAAACTGCCTATTCGACCTGACAAGTGTACCAACTTGCCAGGCCCAAACCTTCCTTTTTTATACATGTAAGGCATCACTAAGGCTGGGACTAGGTAGCCCCATGGGCCGGGTGCGGTGTATGTTAAAGGTGGGACGTGTACTGATGTGTTTTACATGTCCTGACATTGAAATACTTCCACATTTGGTTGTTCACTGTTGCAAGGCCTATCTCTCTCATAGGTTAACATGGGGGCTGCCTTTAAACATCTTTTACGTGCATTTTCCCTTTCAGAGCAGAAAGAGCTGTGGAATTTGGAGTCTCTGAACTCGCAATTTAAAAATACACTTTTAGTAAAGTTGGTTTTTAAATTGTCAGTTTGAAAATGCCACTTTTAGAAAGTAGGTATTTTCTTGCTTAAACCATTCAGCAACTCTGCCTGATTGTGGATTCTTTTTCTGGGTCTAAATGACAGTTGGCCTGTTTGTGAATCTCCTCTCAAGAGTGACTTAAAAGGAGCTGGCGGTGTAGCCTGCATATCCTGATGAGCCATCTGGGCTAGAGTAGAGAGAGTATTGGTCACTTACACCTGAATGAGCTGTGTTTGCCCTCACACAATGCAGTCTCCAACCCCCTGGTGCGTGTCTTGGGCCGGGCCTGGTCAAGGCAGGATCCTGTAAACAACAGAGACTTTTCTTTGAAGTTGGGCAACTTCAAAGGCAGAAAGGGGTATGAGTATTGGACCCAAAACCCAAGACTTTAGATCACTTCAAGGATTCAAGAGGAACCTCTGCCAGGAAAAGAGCTGAAGGAGAAGTGCTGCACCTGCCTGTGACTGTGCTTTGTTGGGCTATCCTGCAGTTGCTGCTTCTGCCTGAGAAAGCAGACAAAGACTGGACTTTGTGGTATATTCCTGCTTGGCAGGTATCTCCAAGGGCTTGGACTGAGCTTGCCCCCTGTTCTGAAGTCTCAGGACTATCAAAGACTTCCTCTGCCAGCACCTGAACTCTCTGCTGAGACTCCTGCCCTGCCAAGTGGTGCCCTATCCAGTCCCTAGGCCCTGGAAAGGGGAAGCTGGTGGAAAATCAAGAACAACCAAGGAAACTGACTTCGGACGACTCCGGACTGACGCTGCTGCTGGAACCCGTGATGCCCCCTGCAAAGGAAGCTGTGGTCCTCGCTGGAGTGCAACAACCCCTTAAGGCCCAGTGCCGCTGCAGCCTCTCTGATGTCTGCTACTCTGTGGAAGTAGATGCACTATGTCGAGACCGCCAGATATCAACTCCGCCAGAAGTGCATGGAACCAACGCTTCGCTCCGACACTGCTTCATCTCCACGCATCCCAGCAAGGACCCAATGCCTCCTTGTGATGCCTCCTCTTCTTTGCTCCAAGGCACCGGAACCGACGCCGCATCGGACCCAGCGACGCCATGATCCCCGACTCTATGTACCGGCTTGTTTTCTCATTTTCCTGAGGTACTGTACCTGAGGGTCTGTGTGACTCCGTGACCAGTGCCATTAGCGTTGGATTATTGGAAATGACTCTGTCACGATGCTGTGAAACCACAGCATTTGTGTTTCTAAGCGGTATGTTGAAGTTTACCTTTTTAAAAAATTCATAACTTTGCTTGTGTATGTTGGATGTTTGTCGTTTTGGTCTTGTTTTGTTCAGATAAATATTGGTTATTTTTCTAACCTGATGTTGTCATTTTGTAGTGTTTTCAGTATATTACTGTGTATGTTGGCATAAATACATTACACATTGTCTCTTGGTTAAGCCTTTTTGCTTGTGCCAACCTACCAAGGGGGTAAGCAGGGGTTAACCAAGTGTGTTTCTCCTTTGCCCTGACTAGATTGAAGGTCCTTGCTTGGACAGGGAGCAACCTGACTGCCAACCAAAGACCCCATTTCTAACAGCTTCACTGTTATTTTAGCTGTATCATCACTTTTTATGAGACCTGTAACCTTTCTTGAAAAATCCGAGACCTCAGGGAGAACTGTCTACTGCAATTCTTCAGGCAAATCATTACATGTCATCACTGGATATACTGAGACAAGTGGGTACTGTTCTACAATTTTACAAGGGACATCATCATCCTCTTTTGTTTGTATTAATATTCCTGTGGGTGTACAGCTAATGGAACAATTTAGCTTATACAACAGGTCATGTCCTAACAGATTTACTGGACTTGAATCACAAACCACAAATTGGTGCTTATCTTCAAATTAACCTGTTTTTACTGGAACGTGTTCTGTAACAGGATTTGCCTATTCGTTACTCCTACAACCTGAATTCTTCTTCATGACAAGAGCAAAGCTGGTACTTCTGCTGTTCTTACAGCTGAACATTTAGCTCCATTATAAAGTAAGAATGATATATCATGTCCCGTAACATTGGCATTTACATAGGGACCATGTTGATCTACCTCCAAGGATGCAGCTAACATGCAATCCTCCTCATCAGAACTATCAGTGTGAAATGTGTCTAAGAATTCATTATCGCTTAAATCAATTAATGGAAATTGTGATGCTATCTGATTCACATTTGTATTTGCCAATTGATTTGGGTTTACTTTTGCCATCCGGTTTTGCTGAGGAACAATTGCCTGCTGCTGTGTCCTCTGTTGTACTATAGACACTGTACATTTGGAATTCGGGGTCTTTCGCCTCTGTGAATTTGAACTTGATTATTGCCTTGAATATGAGCTGCTCCAGCATTCTGTACCAAATTATTCACATTATTACAGGGACATTCACTCTGCCAAGGACCAACATTTCCGCAAGCATGACGTGGAGTTGTTTTCTTCAATGACTGAACTTTGACCAAATTTCAACTCTGATCTACATGAACACCACATCCGCTCTGACTTCCTATTTTTGTAGCGTTCAATTGCATCATCATCAACTTCTCCCTCAACATTTTCTGCTTCAATTCAATTTCATCACTACAGCACGTTGCATACTGCAGGAATTCAACAGTGGGTTTGTTGTGCCAACAAATCAAATGCTGCTGAATCATTGCTCTATTGTCTGGCTTCAATCCTTGCAGACGCCTTAGCACAAAATGACCCAAATCTTTTGCCTATATATTCTCTCTACCACTATGCTGTTTGAAAGCTTGCAGCAATCTCTCTAATATGCATGAATCGACTCTTTAGTTTACTGTGCTGTCCTGTCCATTTTCTGCCAATCAGTATTTTTAAGGGACACTTTGTTCTTCAGGAATTCAATTAGCGTATAATACTTTTTCATTACCTCTTCAGACGGTGAACCTGTACTTGATCTCTCTGAGGTTCTCATGAATAATTTTCATCATACCTTTTATGACTATTTTTTAATTTTTTAGTCAAATAATGGCTTTTATCAGGCTGATGGAACAAACCTGATGAGTGCCTTTCCTGGAAAAAATATTTTCTTGCAGGTTGTTTTACATTTTTTAATTTTTTTATTCTCTGTTTTGATTCAGTTTTCAACTTTTTATAATCATAATTAAAATGATCTAAAGCCACAACATCATGAATCATGTTTACATACATCATTATGGGAAATATAGATCACATTCTTTGTACTTACTGAGCTACAACTAAGGCAAGTGAAATAATACTCCATGGTTACTCTGTATGCTGATAGCCATTAAAAAACACTCCTACGTATGTGTTCCTTGTCTTCCAGTGTTGAAATAATCACACTAGGGTCCCCAAATCTTGAGATGTTCCTGTGGGTGACCCCGTACTCTGTAGACTGACTCCTCTGCAATGGAGCCATGCTCCCATGCTAATGAGAGAACACCCTCTTGAGACAGCACTGGCACACAAGTAGTGCCAGTACTATCTGTATTACAGAAGTGGGTGCACAAGCATCTGCGCTACCTCTGTAACACCAGAGTGCGCCCGAGTAGTTTCCATAATACAGCCCCTGGAGTAGTCTTTTATGTACTGTTACAAGCCTTTGTGACTTGGCCCAAAACATCTAAAATGGGTATAAAAAGACAACATTCAGGGAATTGCTACCAGTAGAAAGGACAGCTCCTGTTTTACACTTTTGCTAATACATGCTTGAATGTTTTTGGCCAGTTCACAAAGGTATGTGTGAAAGACAGAAACCTTATTTGTGAACTTTTCCTAGAGTCTTTAATTTGAGCATTGCCGAGGTGGAATCTTCAGTGCTGGGGTCATGTAGTTGAAAAATGCCAATCCATTGAGGATAATGAGATGCTTGAACCAGAATCTGAGGTTTCATGGTGAATTTAGGATGAACTTAGCTGAGAGCCCAAAGCCAGTAGAAGATTGAGCGTCACAACTGCTATGATTAGGTCAACCTACAGAGTGGGAAGGAGAAGCAGAACAATTCTATGAAATGTGTAGGTCAAAGAAGGCATTCTTTACTTGGTGTTGCAGTGACTTGAATATAGAATTACATTTGCTTGTACATGCTGAATCAACTTTATTTGGCTGAAGGGCATTGCCTCATAGCGGCTTGACTGTTGAAAACCCTCCTGACAACCACCAGTGTCCACCCCTTCTCTCTGGTAAAGCTGGAACATGAAGGATATAGGGAATTTTTTGCAGCGAAAGTAGAACAATTTTATGACAGGAGTGGTCACAAAGCACTGTGGTGCATTTCATTGGGAGCCACAGAAGGAGGAATGCCCTTTGTAAGATAGTGGATTATTATTTGGAGTAGGTGACTGCCCACGTCAAGGAATAATAATAACTCCTTATCAGGGTGAGCTCTCCTAGTCACTAAATTAACCTAAACTCCCTGGTAGCTACGGCACATGGCAGACAGGTTCAACTTAGAGCAATGTGTAAAGGATTTCTGCAGTACAAAATCAGTAATGAAGCCCAAACACTGAGCGATAAAAATCCCCAAAAAATCCTAAACCATGCCCAGTTCCATAAGCTGGAACAGAAGAAAGAACTGCTCCCCCAGAAGGAGCAGTGGAGGAAATTGCTCCCACCGTGGCAGGTGCAGAAACCAAGATCCCTCCTGCAACTTGATGTGTTGCTGTAGCCACACAAGAAGTGAGCCACTAACCTTTGCAGTCTTCTTCTTTATCCTGTGTACAAGAGGGACCAGGACCAGTCCTTCAGTGCTCCTCTCAGGTCACAGACAGCTGGTGCAGTGCTCTTCTGTTGTTCTGAAGGTCCAGTGAGAGTTCTGAGGAGGGTTCCTGGTGAATACCACATTTACGACCTGCAACGCACCTGCTAATGGGTGGAATGACTCCTGAGCACTTCCTAGCTAATGTGGTAAAAGGTTTTGCGGGCAGTCCTACTCGTATACTCAGCATTTACTGTTTGCCCAACTACAGGGATTCCCACTGTACTCCTCATTCTTATAATTAAGGACTGACAAAACCCTTTCTCCCATGTGCAGAGCCTGTTTGCTGACCCAGAGGTGTTACAAGGGAAATGAGCAGTTCCCTGCTGTGTCCACTCTGAACGAGTTCTTGGGGTATCTTTTTTCCCACTGGGTTTGGTGCCAACCTGAGACTGAGGACAAGGGCTGCTTCTCCCAGGTGTCCCCTTGCATATACTTGTTAAAGAGCAGATCACCTTTAAAGGTAATAGAGTTCCTGGATCCTACCTATCTAGTCTCCCTGCAAGGGGAAAGAAAATGCCTTGGCATTGAAGCTGCTTTGGGAGAAGTGTTCTCTCCCCTTTTATGCCTCAGGCCGAATACAGACTGGGCAGTTGCAGGATAGCTTATGCAGATTAGCCCCAGCATCCTAAAGCAGGCCAAAAATCTAAACATTGCAGACCGTATTCAGGAAGGTAAACTTAGACCAAAAGTCTAAGTTTACGACTTTCAGTGTTCACACAAGTAAGTTACGAGTAGTATCTTTACGTCCACACACAGAGCGGAATCTCCACACTCTTAAGCGCATGGATGCCATTTAACTTTTCATTCCACCTGTATTTCTGTACCGTATAGTAAGGCCTTGTAGGAAAGCTTATTGCGCCAATCATGTGTAAGCCAATTTACACATGTTTAATGCACCCACACTCTCTCCTGTTTAGCATGGCCACAGAGTTCTAATAGAAAGAATACAGACATGAAAAAATTGGGGGAAACCACATGATATGATTTTCTGAACCCTCCCCTTGCAATTTGTGATGTTCGTTTGTGCAATACAAATGAGTACCATGCAGCTCCACAGTTAGCTACTCCTGCTGGTGAAACATCTGGAACAATGACGCCGGAACCATGACAATGTTGTTAATGCAAGCAGAACCACGCTTGTGTTAACAACTCTCTTTTTCTCTGCCTTAACCACGCATGTGCTGAACAACACACATGCGTGGCTAAGGCAGAGGAAAAAGGAAGTCAGCATCGGGAGAGGACGCGATCAGGTAAGTGGGGCTGGGGGTAATTTAGTTTTTAGTGCAGGGTGGGGTGGGTCAGGGCAATTTTGCTTTAGGGGTGTGGGAGAGGAGTACGGGTAATTTTGTTTTTAGGACGGGGGGGTCAGGTTTTGTGGGGTGGGGTCGGGGTAATTTTGTATTTACGGCGGAGGGGGGATGGGTTTTTGGGGGCAGAGGTGGTGGGTCAGGGTAATTTTGTATTTAGGGCGGGTGGGGTGGATCGGGTTTTTGGGGACATGGGTGGAGGGTCTGTGTAATTTCTTATTTAGGGCGGGTGGGGTGGATCAGGTTTTAAGGGGCGCAGTGGGGCGTCGGGGTAATTATGTACTTAGGGTGGGTGGGGCGGGTTTTAAGGGTTGAGTGGGGGTCGGGGTAATTTTGTTTTTAGGGGCAGGGGTGGGGGTGGGGGGGTCAAGGTAATTTTGTATTTAGAGCGGGTGGTTTTTTGGGGGCGGGGGTGGATGGTTGGGATAATTTGTTTGTGGGCAGTACCATCCGCCCATTGAAAGAATGGATCCAGGAACACATCAGAGCCATTAGGAACAATTACCCTACCTACCCCCTGGCTGCCCATTTCAATTCGGCACATGCAGGTTCAGAGGTCATGGGTATTAAATTCCATGGCATTACACGCATCACTAATGATGAAAGAGGTGGGGACATGGTCTCCAATCTCAGAAGATGCGAAGCCAAATGGATCATTAAATTACGTGCAGTTGACCGGGTTTTGAACATGGACAGAAAATTGCATGTGTTTTTGTAACCCATACCCTGCATACATTTTCTGTAGTACTTCATCTATGGGTTGTTCCTTCATGCTTCTTCGCTGCTTAAGTCGAATCATATATTATCTATTGTTATACCTTCAATGTGGGTCCAATGAGTGTTAGCATGCTAACACTATGGCACTACCTGCCTCCTGGCCATTCCTGTGCATCCCTGTATTAAGTATGTTTTTACGCACACTGGACAGGGTGTCTGCCAATGGATTAGACTACCCCACATACTGTTGTCGAATATTACATACTTTAATAACATACTTCATGTTTGTAACTTGATTCTGTATACCTTTGTACGAACCTTGGGTTCTATCCCAGTACATGTACTTCTGCACCGACTTTTCAGTTTACTTACTATCATTGTTCAAGACTGGCGAACACTGTACTCTTTTGTGATGACTTTGCGTTACGTTTACAATATGTATACCTATGTCAGGAGATGTCTATCTACACACTGTTAATAATCAGTATCACCTCAGGGACGTAGTATGGTGGGCTCTACTTAACATTACCTCAAATATCTAAATATAATTACGGTGTTTTACTTTCCCATCCTGATCATTCCTCGTCTCCCTCCACCTCTAAACATTTAAAGCTACTGCCCTACTTTACTGAGCATGTTCTCTACATCTAGTGACAGGTGTTGGGTCTTGATACCTGGGTGCACTATGGATGTATATAGCACATTTTTACACTTGCTACTTGTCTTTCTCCTAACCTCTCAGCCCCAGTTTTGGACCACAGCTTTTCTTCTTTTACTGTTTTTATCCTGCATTCTAAAATTCTGGGCCCCTACTGATGCACGTTGCCCTTCAGACTCCACTGCGATATTTAGGGTTTTGATTTCTTCAACTGTCTTTTTTTTCTTCTCCCTTTTACTATATTTCGTCAGACTTTCTAGTACGGACCAGTATGATCTAGTCTCTAATTGGTCATTAGTTTTTACACCAATATGGCCCCATTGGTGCCCCCATTCAGTACTGTGCCCTCCCTTTACACCATCTCTCTGTGTCAATTTGCCATGTTCCAATATGGCCGCCACAATTTCTTCTCCAGCTCCCCTCACTTGGCTTGTCCCCCTTCTATTTTTATAGATTTTTAAGCCCTCTGGCTTTCCGTCTGGCTTCTAGGTCGGAGTCCATTTCCTGCATAGATGTGGTCAACATAGACCAGGTAAGCTACTCCATACTACCCAATGTTATTTTGTGACCTGTTCCCCTTCCTCTTCATTAATATCCACCTCGTTCACCCTGCTACCCCACTTTATGTCGCTCTCTTTGGTCATTTTTGTGGACCATTTAGTCAGCCAGTTTAGATTTGTTGTGCTCTTTACATCTAGTCGCCTTTTCTCTGCCTTGTTGCACGCTGCACTTGGCCTACTGCTACAGGTCTCAGGCGCTTTCTGGCAGTACTCACCCACTGGCCCTTTTGTTTAGTCTGTCCTTTCTCTCTCAGCCAGGAGTACATTATTTGCCAATGTGCTTTCATTTATGTGGAAGTATTATCTGCCCCTTTCTGACTACACCTGATTTCTCCTGACCTGTTCTGATACCAGCCTTTCCTTTTTTTTTTTTTTTTTTTTTTTTTACTCTCTTCGCCATAGGGACAAGACTTACCACAGTCTTGGTCAGCAGGGTTTAACCTTCACCCTGTTCGTTTTATTAGTGAGTGACTTTACTTACTTCCCTACTTACTGTGTCGTCTCATAGGTGAGTTCCCAATGCATGGTTTGGTCTCTTTTACACTCAACTTACCTCTTATTATGTGGAACTTTTGATTTAAACATTTCTTTTGCCAATTCCCTTCTTTTAACAGAAGTTTAATTTAGTTCCAAGCATGTCTACTAAAGGATGCACTACCGTCCTACTACTACCCCCTCACATGCCTTCATTTTGTTTTTCTGTTAATACGTGGTCTCCCACTAATTGGTCTAATCATGTTTGGGCTTTCTGAGCACATAATTCGTAATTCACCGGTGATGGTGTTATGGTTTACTTACTTTGTGACAGATATCAGGACGCTGCTATGTGGTGGGCACAGTCTATGAGGTGGCTCTTACTAATTTACACAGGTTAATCTGGTTAGATTGCCTTATTTCAAAGCCACTTTGTGCAGATTTGCACGGGCACATCAACACTCTTCCTTCACTTAAATATGGACGCATTCCTTACCAAGTGAATTCACATGTGCTCCCACTATGCTATCATCCTCTATTTTGATATATTTGGACTGGGCAACTACATCTCTATGTATATTTTGCAGTGGTGACGAAACAGTGTTGGCTGTGCATATGGAACTATGCTCAACTGACTACTTGGCTGTATTTATGGATCAAAGCTCAACCAATCTCTGTTGATGCCCTTGGCTACTAATTAAAGGAATCCACTACAACCAACTCAAGTGGAGGACATCTTTATCATGAACATTGTTTTGAGTGCTGCGGCTTCTGTGCTAAATTTCATGTTTAGTGTTTCTTTGAAACACTACCCGTAGGCTCTTGGGTAGTGGAGCATTTTACCGCATAGCACCATAACCCACCCCATGTTTGCACGATTTTCGACATTAACTACTATTGACTATACTTGCTCAACATGTGGGAAGTGCACCTCTTTCTACCACCACTATCCACCCCCTTTCTTGTCTACTGGGATAATTTTCTATTTAGGGCGGGTAGGGGGATTGGGTTTTCAGGGGCAGGGGTGGGAGGTCGGGGTAATTTAGGGGTGGGGTAGTTTTATGTTTGGGGGTTGGGTTCAGGGTAGGACGCGGTAATAAGTGGGGTTGGGGATAGTTTTTAGGGGTGGGGTGGATGGGTTCTTTTTTTTAAGGAGCAGGGGTGGGGGGCCAGGGTAGATTTGTTATTGGGATGGGGCTCAGGGTACTATGGTTTTTGGGGGTGGAGGTAATTTTTTTTTAGAGGCGGGGTGTTGTGGTAATTTTGTATTTAGGGTGGGTGGGGGTCAGGTTTTTAGGGGTGGGGTCGTGGGTTGGGGGTAACTGTTTTTAGTGGCGGGGTGGGGGGTTGGGGTAATTTTGTATTTAGGGCGGATGGGGGGATGGGTTTTTGGGGGCAGAGGTGGGAGGTCAGGGTAATTTTGTATTTAGGGTGGGTGAGGTGGATGAGGTTTTTAGGGGTGGGGGTTGGTGTAATTTTGTATTTAGGGCGGGTGGGGGATCAGGTTTTAAGGGGTGTGGGTGGGGGGGTCAGGTTAATAATGTATTTAGGGTGGGTGGGGGCAGTTTTAAGGGGCAGGGTGGAGGGTCGGGGTATTTTTGTTTTTTGGGGCGGGGTAATGGGTTGGGGTAATTTTGTATTTAGGGCGGGTGGGGTTTGTAGGTTTTTGGGGGTGGGGTAATTTTGTTTTTAGGGGTGGGGTAGTTTTATTTTAGGGTTAGGGTTCAGGGTAGGATGTGGTCATAAGTGAGGTTGGGGATAGTTTGTTAGGGTGGGGTGGTTGGGTTATTTTTTTGTTTTTAAGGGGCACGGGTGGGGGGTCGGGTAGTTTTGTTTTGAGGGCAGGGTACTATGGTTTTTAGGGGGGGTGGGGGTGATGGGTGATTTTGTTTTTAGGGCCAGGGTGGGGGGGTCAGGGTAATTTTGTATTTAGGGGCAAGTGGGGGGGTCATGTTTCTAGGGGCGGTGGGGGGTCAGGGTAGTTTTGTTTTTAGGGGCAGGTAGTTTTATTTTTGGGGGTGGAGTTGGTGGTTTTTAGGGTGAGTGGGGGTTGGGGTAGGTTTTAGGGCTCAGGGTGGGTGGGGTATTGGGGTAGTTTTTATGGGCGGGTGGGGGGTCAGGAAGTTTTATTTTTGGGGCAGATGGGGAGTTGGGGTAGTTTTGTGGGTGGGGAGGTCGGGTAGTTTTATTTTTAGGGCAGGGTGGGGGGTCGGGCAATTTTGTAGGTGTGGGGTAGTTTTATTTTTGGGGTGGGGTCGTTTTTAGGGTGGGTTGGGGTAGGTTTTAGGGCTCAGGGTGTGTGGGGGTGTCGGGATAGTTTTAGGGGCAGGTGGTGGGGTTGGGGTAGTTTTATTTTTAGGGCGGGTTGGGGGTGGTCGGGGTAGTTTTACTTTTAGGGCGGGATGGAGGTGTTGGGGTAGTTTTATTTTTAGGGCGGGGGGAGGGTCGGGGTAGATGTATTTTTAAGGTGGAGGGTAGCATGCGAAAACCACGCATGCCGTTCCACACATGCCTTCACTAGGCATGCTTTTAGAACGAAAAATCGTTGTAAAGGCATGCGTGGTAAAGGCATTCGTGGAAACAACACAGTTGTTGTTCCGACCATGTTGTTGAGGCATGCGTGGTTGGCACGTGTGGTGTTCCATCATACATTCACTCCTGCTTAGTGAATACAAAGTAATTTGATGATATTGGACCTAAAATGGTGTCATCACAAATGTGCAACTTACTCTTCAAGCTGATTTATGCTTATTTATTACAGCTGTGTATGTCATTCTACTTACTGCTTCTGATGCGTGTGACTAGGTTTATGAAATCCAAGAAATGTAATGAGTATGTTTAATTTTTCTTTGCCCTTTCAAAATATTTTCCTTAGCATTTTTCGTCTTCCTGAGTACATCTTATAAAAATGTATTTAATGAACTTACCAACACTTTAATGTGATGAAGTATTTACACTACTAAGTTTAGGATAAGTGGCTGTTCGCTATGTTTCCATTAGATTTCGCTATCAATTTTTCGGACACTTCCTGGGAATCACTGCTAGTGTAAATTAAGCATAAAACTATGTGTTCATGTGCACATATGATTACACTTACATTATGAATAGGTCTCCTACACTTACTTATGTAACTACTTCTTTATGATTCAGATGTAAAGAATTCTTACGTGAAGTATGCATTATTCCATGTTTAAACTTTGCTTACAAATGGAAAGCTGTTTTATAAATCGGGCCCTACCTGACTATTCTTTGAGATAGTATTTTTAAAATAAAAAATTGTTAAACTTTCCTGTATCATGTTCAAAACTGTCTTATTTCTCAAAATCCCAATAATTGGTAACAAAAAAATATCTCTATAATTGTATGGCTCTATTGCACTGGTAGGATAGCTAAATCAAAACAAAGACATGCTTTTTTAAAGTGTTTTCCAGGGATTGATAGTCAAGAAATTACTTTTGGCAGGGATAAACGTTGTAACTCAAGTTTAAATTGACAAAATAACATGTAATTGATTGTATTGAAAGCATGTGTTAGTATATTACATCCAACATATTTTCTGGGTAAAGAATATGTATATGTTCCATATATATATATATATATGTATGAGGCGTGCACATGCGGATGGAATAGATATATTTTATAACAAGGCAGCATTTTTGATCATTAACTTCTATTTTTTGGCAGCACTGAAGCGAACCATGGGGCTTGAAATGGGATAGACAGCTCTAGGGTTTTTTAGACTTTGTTGTTTCATCTTCTAGTTAGAAAAGTAGAAAATATGATTCGTGAACAGATATTGGATTCCTTTAAAATTGATCATTAGGCAGATTACAGTAATAGTGCTAGGGATTTTTGTTCTGAGAGAAAAAAATGGAAATTTGCCTGGTCAGGGGTCCTTGTTAAATTAGAAAGGGCTGTTTTTCAGTTCTTTTGCAATATCTTTGCACAGCCATTAGGTGGAACCCAAGGATTCTGCCTTACCTACTTCACGAGGGGACCATGTTTTTCCAGAAAAAAACGATGGTTTTTCTGGGAAATGTTTCCTAGTACATTTTTTGTTGAAAAATGCTACAAGAAAAAAAAGTTGCTCTACAAAAGTCTAGGTTTTTCCAGAATTAAAAAAAAAAATCCCTGAAGTTTACATTGACCAAGAACCTGAATCTTGCCCATCCTTAATGTCCTTAATGCACCTTTAGCTGCAGATGTACATAGCTGTTTGCAGCAGATGGATGCCAGAACAAAATGGCAGATTGGGCTACGAGAGATGCTGCTGGAGTTACTTGCAATGGATTTCAAAACCTTCTTGTATGCTTGATTTAATAAACTATAATGTTGTTTGTGTATAATAGACACCCAGGCCATCCAAAGAGTGCTTATAACTGACTAGCCCCTTAGTTCACTTTTGGCATTGTTGTAAGGGTGGAGAGAATTAATGTTTCTTAGTTCATGCTTGTAACCATGTTACTTCCCAAAAATATACTCCTCAATACATGCCTGCCAGTTCAATATCTTTTTAATGTCGGTGCTGAGTCAAGTTAACCGTAACCTAGTGTTGTTGACCGGAGGGGGGCTGTAAAGGTCAGGAGGATCGCATGCGTCCCCAGGCGTGCTTTGTGTACCAGAGGCCTAGACCTATGTCAGTCTTCCATAGCTCCTGATTCGCTGGTGGCCTACTTGAGACGGGTATTTTTTTTTAGATCACTTGTTCATTTGAGTCCCCGTCCTTTTAGTTAAGGCTCCTACAAATATGTCACACCATGTTCAATTGCAGTGGTCGTTCCATGCACACATATTTTCAATATTTTTCAGTAAATCTATTGCAGCAAATTGTAGCTATGCATGAATACTTCTAAAGCACAAACTGAGTATTCAACAAAGATATATTATCTAGAAAAATGGAAACACGCAAGGCAAGATTTTTTGAGGATAGAAGTATAGGGGCATAAATAGAACTCCTGAAAATGGGATTCACACAGCTAAGATATTGGAGGTACATGTGAGACATATAATACATTATTGTGGTTAATTTTAAAGTAGGCCATGGAATTAGAGTAGCGATTTGCCCTGTTTAAATAGTCTATTGTGATCAGTTGATGATCACTTGACCCATGTGCAACTATAAAATATTCCTGGTTATACTGTCAACTGCTCTGGTGTACTTTATCCAAGTGCAGACCTCAAATTATCAGTTTGAAGCAACTTTTTGAAATAACTCCTTGTGCTTGAGAGACTTCACACCAGTTGAAATCATAAGGCTGGGTTGAGGATGAGTTTTATGCAGGACTAAGGTTATCAGCTTAGTTTTAAACTTATATTTTCATTAAGTAGAGGAATGAATAATACATTACAGTTTCTGATTTTTGGAAAACTGTGTCACAAAGTCTGTCAAATTACTAGAATTTATGTTTATTACTGTAATACCTGACTTACTATTTCAGATATAGAAGGATAATTTAAGAAGCCATAAATTATTAACAATGATTTAAAAAAAAAGTTTAATTTGTTTAGTTTCTTAGGTGGCTTGTAAATCCACTTTCACACACTAAGGAAGAAAAAGTTTATGCTTGTTATCAAATTTGAGGAGCAGGAGTTTGTTGATTTTATACACATTTCAGATTTATAATTATTAGTTAAGTGGTTATTGTAGGAAGCTGGCTCTGTATATACTATATCAAAATGAGATATAGTGTGCACAGAGTCCAGGGGTTCCCCAGAAGCTTAACAGAGTGTAAACTAGATAATACTAATGCTCTCTTTTGTGGTAGTGTGGTCGAGCAGTTCGGCTTATCAAAGGGTAGTGCAAAGCATTTGTTGTGCACACACAGACAATAGAAGAAGCACACACTCAATGACGTAACTAAAGAACAATGTTTTTATATAGCAAACATATATTTTCTTAATTTATTTTTAGAACCACAAGATTCAAGTTGCAGGTAAGTGGTTCAATAGATTTGTATTTCACACATGTATAAACAGTACTTTGTTTGAAATCGATAACTTATACAGTTATTGGCAAAAATCTGTTTTAAAAATGGACACACTGTGTATGGAAATGCCTCCTTGGCATAGTTACCCCCTGACGTTTTGCCTTTTGTTGATGCCAGTTATGATTGAAAGTGTGCTGGGACCCTGCTAACCAGGCCCCAGCACCAGTGTTCTTTCCCTAAACTGTACCTTTGTTCCCACGATTAGCATAGCCCTGGCACCCAGATAAGTCCCTTGTAAATGGTACCCCTGGTACCAAGGGCCCTGATGCCAAGGAAGGTCTCCCAAGGGCTGCAGCATGTCTTATGCCACCCAGGGGACTCCTCACCCAGCACGTACACACTGCCTCACAGCTTGTGTGTGCTGGTGGGGAGAAAATGACTAAGTTGACATAGCACTCCCCTCAGAGTGCCATGCCCTCCTCACACTGCCTGTGGCATAGGTAAGTCAACCCTCCAGCAGGCCTTACAGCCCTAAGGCAGGGTGCACTATACCACAGGTGAGGGCATATATGCATCAGCAGTATGCACCTATAGTGCCAAGCAAAACCTTAGACATTATAAGTGCAGGGTAGCCATAAAGATGATATGGTCTGGGAGTTTATCAAATACGAACTCCACAGTTCCATAATGGCTACACTGAAATCTGGGAAGTTTGGTATAAAACATCTCAGGGCAATAAATGCACACTGATGCCAGTGTGGAATGTATTGTAAAAAGCACCCAGGGGCATCTTAGAGATGCCCCTTGAATACCTGTCCGACTCCTAGTGCTAGGCTGACCAGTTTCTGCCAGCCTGCCACAACCAGACGAGTTGCTGGCCACATGGGGAGAGTGCCTTTGTCCCTCTGTGGCCAGGAACAAAGCCTGTACTGGGTGGAGGTGCTTCTCACCTCCCCCTGCAGGAACTGTAACACCTGGCGGTGAGCCTCAAAGGCTCATGCCTTTTGTTACAGCACCCCAGGGCATCCCAGCTAGTGGAGATGCCCGCCCCTCTGGCCACTGCCCCCACTTTTGGTGGCCAGGCTGGAGGAGATAATGAGAAAAACAAGGAGGAGTCACCTACCAGGCAGGACAGCCCCTAAGGTGTCCTGAGCTGAGGTGACCCCTGCCTTGAGAAATCCTCCACCTTGAGATTGGAGGTTTTCCCCAAGAGGATTAGGGATGTGCCCCCCTACCCTCAGGGAGGAGGCACAAAGAGGGTGTAGCCACCCTCCAGGACAGTAGCCATTGGCTACTGCCCTCCTGACCTAACACCCCCCTAAATTCTGTATTTAGGGGCACCCCAGAACCCAGGAAATCAGATTCCTGCAACCTACACAAAGAAGGACTGCTGACCTGAAAGCCCTGCAGAGACGACAGAGACGACAACTGCTTTGGCCCCAGCCCTACCGGCCTGTCTCCGGGCTCAAAGAAAATTGCACAGCAACGCATCCAATAGGGACCAGCGACCTCTGAAGCCTCAGAGGACTTCCCTGAAACCTGAAGGACCAAGAAACTCCCGAGAACAGCGGCACTGTTCACCCACAGCAACATTTTTGCAACCAAGAAGCAACTTTTAAAGAACTCACTCTTCCCGCCGGATGCGTGAGACTTCACCCTCTACACCCGACGCCCCCGCCTCGAGCTCCAGAGAACCAACACTACAGGGAGGACTCCCAGGCGACTGCAACCTCGTGAGTAGCCCGAGACACCCCCCTAGTACCCCTACAGCGACGCATGCAGAGAGAATCCAGAAGCTCACCCTGACCGCGATTGCCTGTAACAAGGAACCTCTCGCCTGGACCAAGCACTGCACCTGCAGCCCCAGGGCCAGAAGGAACCGAACTTCAGTGCAGGAGTGACCATCAGGCAACTCTCTGCCTAGCCCAGGCGGTGGCTGGCTCAAGAAGCCCACCTGTGCCCTGCCTGCACCGCTAGAGTGACCCCCGGGTCCCTCCATTGATTTCTATTACAAAGCTGACGCCTGCTTTGCACACTGCACCCGGCTGCCCCTGTGCCGCTGAGGGTGTGTTTTGTATGCCTACTTGTGTCCCCCCCAGTGCTCTACAAAACCCCCCTGGTCTGCCCTCCGAAGACGAAGGCACTTACCTGTTGGCAGACTGGAACTAGAGCACCCCTGTTCTTCATAGGCGCCTAGGTGTTTTGTGCCCTCCTTTGACCTCTGCACCTGACCAGCCCTGTGTTACTGGTGCGGTAACTTTGGGGTTGCCTTGAACCCCCAACGGTCAGCTGCCTATGCTCAGGAACTTGAACTTGTAAGTGCCTTACTTACCTGAAAAACTAACCATTACTTACCTCCCCTAGAAACTATTGATTTTTGCAGTGTGTCCACTTTTAAAATGGCTTATTGCCATTTTAACTAAACCTGGGTATGTTACTGCTCTAATTCAAAGTTCCTAACTTACTTGTGTGGAGTACCTTGCATTTTATGTATTCACTTCAAATCATGAATCTTGTGGTTCTAAAATAAATTAAGAAAATATATTTTTCTATATAACAACTATTGGCTTGGAGTTAAGTCTTTGAGTGTGTGTTCCTCATTTATTGCCTGTGTGTGTACAACAAATGCTTAACACTGCCCTCTGATACGCCTACTGCTCGACCACACTACCACAAAATAGAGCATTAGAATTATCTAATTTTGCCACTATCTTACCTCTAAGGGGAACCCTTGGACTCTGTGCACACTATCTCTAACTTTGAGATAATATATACAGAGCCAACTTCCTACACACTGCAATTTTCAGAACAGTTCCTGGGGGAAGAAATGTTAGTTCGATTTGCAGGTAAGTACAACACTTACAGTTTCAGTCTCTGGGTTTTAGGAAGTCCACAGGTTGGGGTTCAAGTATACACCTACCACCAGCAACACGGCGCCGGCCGGGTGCAGAGGTCAAAGATGAGTAAATTTAGCGTGGGCTCCTAGGGAGACAGGGGGGTACTCCAAATCAGATCTGCCTGCAGGTAAGTACCTGCAGCTCAGAGGACAGACCAAGGGGGAATTAGAGGAGCACTGAGGGGTCCACAAGTAGGCACCAAACACACACCCTCAGCGGCACTGGGGCGGCCGGGTGCAGGACATCGGGTTTCCAATGCTGGTCTATGAGGTGACCCCGAGGGTCACTCAGAGGCTGCATGTGAGGTCCAGGGGGTTCTCTCGGGCAGACCACAGGCTGGACAGCCAGGAGGGCCACCTGCTGAACATTTTTGCACTGGAGTTTGGGTTCTCCAAGGTTGGGGGCTGCAGTGCAGTGTTGTCTTTAGGCATCGGATATTTTCACCCAGAGCTTTGCGGTCATGGAGGTCCTCAGGTTTCCCTCTGCAGGCTTCGTCGTGGAGGGGTGGAGAGGTCAACCCAGGGTGGGCACTTGCTTGCAATTACCTGGGGATCATCTCTAGCTGGGTGGACCACCTGGACACGGACCGGGGGTGTCAGGTCAGAGTGGTCAGGCCTTGCGCACCTAGAGTGAGCTGGGAGTCCTTGGTTGTTGGTTTTTCTTAGAAAGGGCCGCTGTTCTCTGGAGTTCTTGGTCCTTTTGGGTGCAGGGCGGTCCTCTGGAGCTTGGCAGAGGTCGCTGGTTCTGCTGGATGCCTTGCTGTTCTTTTGCAGGTTCTTTGAAGCAGGAGACAGGTCGGTAGGGCTGGGGCAAAAGCAGTTGTCGTCTTCCTTCTTGTCTGCTGGGGATTTCAGCTAAGCAGTCCCTCTTCTTGTTAGGTCGCCAGGAATCTGGTGCACTGGGTTCAGGGAGGCCTTTAAATCCTAGATTTAGGGGTGTTACATAGGTCAGAGGGCAGTAGCTAATGGCTACTGTCCCTGAGTGTGGCTACACCCTCCTTGTGCCCACTCCCTTTGGGGATGGGGGCACAAACCTAATCCTATTGGTCCCTGTCCTCCAAACCAAGATATATGATTCTGCAGGGAGGGGGCTACCTCATCTCTGGACACCTTATGGGTGGTCCTGGCTGGAGTGGTCACTCCTCCCTGTTTTTCCTAATTTTCCCACCGGACTTGCCACCAAAAGTGGGGCTTTGTCCGGGGGCAGGCAACTCCACAAGCTGGAGTGCCCTGGGGCACTGTAATCCAAGGCTTGAGCATTTGAGGCTCACCGCCAGATGTTACAGTTCCTGTAGGGGGAAAGTGTGAAGCACCACAACCCAGGACAGGCTTTGTTTCTGACCACGAGAGCACAAAGGCTCTCACCCCATGTGGTCAGAAACTTGTCTGAAAGTGGTAGACTGGCACAGACCGGTCAGCCCTGCACTAGCAGTTTGGCTAACATACAGGGGGCATCTGTAAGATGCCCTCTGGGTGCATTTTTCAATAAATCCCACACTGGCATCAGTGGGGGTTTTTGTGCTTAGAATGTTGCTATCAAACGTCTGAGTATTCAGTGAAGCCATTATGGAACTGTGGAGTTTGTAATGACAAATTCCCAGACCATATATTCAATATGGCTACACTGCATTTGAAATGTCTAAGAATGGGCTTAGACACTGTAGGGGTATATTTCTCATGCAGCTATGCCCTCACCTGTGGTATATTGCACCCTGCCTTAGGGCTGTAAGGCCTGCTAGAGGGGTGACTTACCTATGTCACAGGCAGTGCTTTCTAGGCATGGCACCCTGAGAGGTGTGTCATGTCGACTTTGCCTTTTTCTCCCCACCAGCACACACAGGCTGCATAGGTAGTGTACATGTGCTTGGGGAGGGGTCCCCCTGGGTGGCAAAATATTTGCTGCAGCCCTTGGGAACCTTTCCCTGGCCTCAGGGCCCTTAGTACCATGGGCACCTTTAAAAGGGACTTAACTGTGTGCCAGGGTTGTGCCAATTGTGGAAACAAAGGTACAGATTTTGGGAAAGAACACTGGTGCTGGGGCCTGGTTAGCAGGATCCCAGGAAACCTTTTATCAAAGTTGGCATCAGCACTAGGCAAAAAGTGGGAGAGGTATCCATGCCAGCAGTGGCACTTTCCTACAGATGTTGGTTGGTTTGCCATTTTAATTGGATTGATAATTTGAGATGAAACCCGTGCATTTAATCGAATGTACATTGGTTTAAACTATGAATGAAAATGGATCAGGAAGATTGTGGACAAGTCAGCCTAAAATAAATATGGAAAAATTGAGTTTTGCCTACTAAGGCTATGTGGGGTTTATTGGCCTAAAATTCACTGTGGCGACACAAATAAGTAAGGAATGCTGCATGCAATAAATTGAAAGATTGGGGTACCCTAGTTAGTCGAGGTCCTGGTTATAAGAAATCTATTCTAATTAATACTTCCTACTTTGAATTTTGAAAATGCACATAAAACAGTGTCAGCATACAAATTATTAATAATGAAGATTGATGATCTGGTGGTGCTGGACAGGAGACTGGGGTCTCTGCTTAAGCTTAAGAGTATCTAGAGTGGGTCTAAGGCAGTAGTTATTCAAACTGAGTGCAGTCACTGAAATCCTGTGCCTCCCTGTCTCTTGGAGGTATTTTGAGTTTTCTGGACTTGAACAGCAGCATAGTGAAACTGCACCTCTAGCATCTGAAGAGGGACGGCCTCTGGGCCTCGTGTGTGGGAGACATGGAGCTTTTTAGTGAATTAGTACCCTATTTATAGGCCTCTTCTGTCTGCAGTTCTGCAGACAATATGCTCATATGTATCACAGTTAGGGAAAACCATTACAGAAACGATTGGTCTGACATGCACAGTGAAGGAAACAAATAAAGGGGAATGATGAAAATTGTGGAAACACAGCAACACAAATAGAAAAAGCAAAGATTGAAGAGAAAGGTAAAAAAATATAAAGATGGGTATTTTGGGGAAAGTAATAAAGGGAGAACGATGGTAGGGTTGAAAGTAAAGGAGAAGTGAAAGGAGAGAAGTAAGAAAAGGGCAATGATATGGTGGAAGAGTGAAGAGAAGAAATAATAGATGGAAGGACGAAAGAGTAAAAGTATTGATGGGTGAAAGGGTGATTGGGCAGAGGATGGAAAAGGATAGGCAAATGGGGTAAAAGGATGGAGGAAGGAATAGCAAAAAGGTGGATCAATTAATGGATATATTGAACGTTGGATGGGTAAAAAAGTAGGGGTGGATGAAAAGGTAAGTTGATGGACACGGACTGAGAATTGATGGAAATGAATAGATGGAAGGGTGAAGGGATGGATGGAGGATGAAAGGGTGGAAGAAACTCTGAAAAGGATGGCCGGGTTCCTCTCTTCTTATGCTCCGTGTGATTAGATGTATTGTTCAACTGGGGTGTTTACCTTCTCTAGATACTCCTAAATATTCCCTTTCTTGAAAATGTTCATACAGAGCTTAACTGGAGCCCTTTCCCTGCCCAAAGCAGAACATCCTGCCATGCAGCAGCTGACAACACCTTGGTTTTGATGACAATAGAGTTACCATTAGGAAACTAGTTTGTTTTCATAATTTACAGCGTTATTGCTTTTGCTGTCATGGATAAGAGAGGTGGGTAAAGCAGGTGTATTCATTTTCTAAAAAGAGTATAAAAGTTAATTTCTGAATATTGTGTATTGACTATTTACTGTCAAAGCAAAATGTGCCCTATTTAGCAACTAAATTTGCATGTTATTATTTAGGATGGCGGACACTGCGAGTAAGTTCATTCAAAATACATTTTCTGCTTTTATTTCTTCAGTGACGTGGTTGGTTCTAAGTGAAATTTATCCAGCTGAAATACGAGGACGAGCCTTTGCATTTTGCAACAGTTTCAACTGGGCTACAAATTTAATAATCAGCCTGTCGTTTTTAGACGTTGTTGGTAAGTGCTTGAGTTCATTTGTCACTTAGAAGATTTTGTGTGTCCTTGTGGTATGTTAACCCGCACTTGGTTTACTCTCCGTATGCCTCGGGGTTTGAAGGGTGTGAGGCTATGGACCAGATTTACACTTCTCCTTCACATCTCTGGTTCGAGCTGTAGAGGTGAGGTTGCTTCTCCTGCCAATAACTTTGAAGTGGGCATCCAGTGTAGAGAAAAAACTGTTCTCTTTCCCATTCCTGCATCTCTAGCAATCGCCAACCATAGGCCTTTCAGAATTTTCCTTTGATGATGCTACCTGAGGTTTTGAGACCTATCGGGACATTATTTGCCAGTGGCCTTTTTTAAATTTGAAAAATTGACACAGTTTATATGCATTTACTTGTGTGGTGCAGTGACCAAATTATCGTAGTCCACCCGGTCTATGGAGAATGCCCATATTTATTTAAGAACTTCCAAGTTGTCAAGGGTGTAATAGCAAGAGTGGTAGTGATCCAGAGAAAGCTATACATTACAACATGGTTTTGTTGCGAGAGCAGCGGGGACACCGAAAAGGAAAATTTTAATTTTTCCTCAGTGCCTGAACCTTCTTGAATCAGTGTGGGGCACAAGAGTCCTTGCTAAGTAAAACAATTCCTTCAAACATCTGACACAAGCAAACCAATTCACCTGCAGAAAATAAATATAAGTCTCAAAGCTTTATGAAATCGTTTTAGTAATAACTTCTTCATTGGAAAGACTTAAATATTGAACAATGTAATTATCAATACAATCCAGAACAAAGCATGAAGCGTGTTCCATATAAGTTGATCACTTTTCTAAACTGTGGAAAGTGAGAGAAAAGCTTCAGCCGGGACCCATAAAGGGCTCTAAATTCGAGATGTGAAAGCATACAGCTTAAGCATAAATTTCTTATCATAAAGAGATCTTCCTATAAAGTGAGGTTTGAGAATACTCAGTAGAATATCAAAGCAGCATAGATTCAGGCAAGGGAAATAAAATGTCTTTCAGAATGAATCTGAGAAGCATCAGTAAGCGCACTGCAGAGAGTCTGGGAAGTGAGAGTTCTCAGTCCCAATGTGTATCAGTGTGTGTATGTCTATGCTAAGAACATGCACTTTTATAAAACTTTATATCTGTAGTTGAAATAAACCGTTGCAGTCCACTGTCAGCTCATCCATTCAGATTGCTTCTGTTGTCTAAGCTAACGAAAACCAAGAAATTCTAAACATAAGATACAAATGTGCGACAGATTGTAATGCGACTAACAAATCAGTTTTGGTTCACATGGTCTTTTATTTGAAGGCAAAAAAACAGTTCAGTGTGAACTCATCCCCTTTCCCATATGCTTCTATTGACAAAATCTATTCATAAGTAAACATTCTACAGAAATTAATCTAAACATTTTCAAACATTGTTATATTTTATAAAAACTATGTTGATGAGAAAGTTGAAATATAACACTTCATCTATGAAGTCCATTGTTTCAATACATTTCCGCCATTGAAAGTTTAACATTCACATTCCTGACTCAGGTCAGGGCAAAGGAAATAAGAAAAATGCATTTGTCAACAGTTGAAGCTAAAGAAAGCCTACTGTGCACCTTTGCATTTAAAATACTGCTTTTCATTAGAGACCTACAAGTTTTAATTCTACATGTTAATTGGATTAGTCTTTTTGTTTTATTAAAGCGCTCTATAGTCATAATGAAATTTTACTGCTAATACTGTTTAACAAAAAAGCATGCTTATTTCTCTAAACCTGGTCATCATATCCAGACACCGATAATGGCTCCTTGCAAATGTGCAGTGGATACCCAAACTTAAGGAAGGTGCTCTCCATCTAGAGATTGAATTCATTAAGGACCCCTTAAGTCAGAATCTTGTTCAAAGGTTGAGTCAACTCTAAACTTGCATTTAAATTTGTCTGGCAATTTATGGCTGGCCTTTTCAGGCCTTTTTTCAGAGAGAGGGACAAAGCAAGCCTGCTGTTGTGCTGTGTTTACTCTATGGCCACAGAGTGCACTTAACCAAATTGGCTGTCTCAATGTCTATTATCTTGTCTCTCCCTCAACGCTGCCCTTAGCAGCCATTGAGTTGATTATCCAAAGTGGAGATGATTGTGGAATTCTTCTTTCTGGCACTCGAGCATCATTTCCTCCAATAGCTTGTCCTTTGATATCTGTGTTCTTTGCTCAAAGATAGCTATCAAAACTGTTATGTGTTATGACCTGTTTCCAGGAGATGTACCAGAGTTCTTATGTTGGAGCACTTAAATATTTCATAAAAATTACTAAGTTCAAATGTAATGCTTTTTTTGGAGTACAGTACTGTTGGACTAGATGATTAGCCCTCATCTAGAGTTTGGTGAATGCTGGATATCAACCAAAAAAGGGTTATACCCTATCCACTAGACTAATGGTTTCCCTGTCCATTTGATGTGAGTCAAGATTTCCGCACACCAGAACGTCCGGTGGCTCTACCATTGGAAACCCTTTACCTGATGGTCCAGCCTCCAGTGGGCTGCCAGATGATGGTGATGTTGCCTTGTCCTGTTTAGGACGGCCATCACTGTATTTTTCTACATGGCTACCCTTAGCATGGAAATCAACCAAGTGCGACCTGCGTCCTGGTTACCAGCAGACTCGACTATGGCAATACCCTCTTCGCCAGCACCAACCTGAAGAAACTACAGCATATCCAAAATGCCTCAGCCTGACTTATCCTGGACATTCCCCTCTGCAAGTACATCTCCAGTCACTTAAGAGACCTCTACTGTCTTCCTGTTGAGAAAAGGATTAACTTCAAACTCCTCGTACATGCATACAATTCCCTCCACAACCTAGGGCCCCCCTACCTCCACCACTGTATCACCTTCTACTCCCCCACCAGACCTCTCTGCTCCGCTCAACAAGCACTAGCCATCGTACCTCGCATATGGAAGACCTCGGCTGGTAGAAGATCCTTCTCCTTCCTCGCGGCAAAGAGCCAGGACTCCCTGTACCTGCACCTCAGGCAGTCACTATTGCTGCATCAGTTCAGGAAGGACCTTAAAACCTGACTCTTCAACTGAAACTCGGAAGACAAACCCCCTCAGCACCTTGAGACCCTTATGGGTGATTAGCCGCACAATATAAACATTGATTTTCTTTGATTTGATTTGAAGAAAATGCGGAAGAATGATGTAGGAAGGTGAAGTACCTCAGTAAACCAAAAGAAATGAATGTTGGAGAAGATTTTATTCTCCTCCTCGTATGGAGCACCTGAGCACCTGAACAGCACCATGTGACAACTTTCAGTCTGGTTTGAACATGTATATTCCATGGGAATGTAGCACTCATGCGCTTCACATTCTAAGTGAAGAATGACCATAGGGGCAGATCACCACAACATCTTCCCCTTTACATATTGGATGAGTAAACATTTATACATTGAATAAAATAAAACGGTTAACCCAAAAGAAGAACATAAATTCAAAATAAACATGATTATATAAATAAACTTAACTTTTATGCAATAATACTTAGAAATATTACTATAACCAAAATCAGTAATTGTGAATATGACAATGGGCACCATGGTTTATTAATGAAGCCTAGCTGATTTCTTGATAATTCTTCCTGGACTAGTGCAATGATATACACCTTGGTTTGAAACCCCAGACGGTCCTTGGTCAGAAAGCCTAGACCACTCATCTTCCTCTGTGTCACCACCTCTGTTTTAAACCTTCACCGCTCTAGAACAATTCCGCCATTCATCTCCTCTCACTTTGACTGAGGGCCACTGACAGCTTCCACCTTCACAGGTTCTCTGTCCTATGATAGACCTTTCGGTACATGGGAAGGTTCTTAAATACAGACCCAATCTACTCTAAGAATGGCATTATCATGCATGCCCACACCGTGTTTCACATCAAACTTTTATTTTATTTTTCTCTGTGCAACTTCCTCCTTCCGGTGGACACATTTATCTATATCACTTTTATGAGAATAGTCAGACTGATATTCTTTTAACCATACTGGAAATATCTTGCTAGCAGGACACCTACCGTTCTTCACAGACCATTGAGTACAATCTACAAGTGTTCTGTTAATTTTTTCCACCAAACCAATTGCCTGTGGATGATACAGAGCAACCCTTTTGTGTTTGATTCCATACTTACTAAAAAAATCTTTAATTTCTTTTGAAACAAATTGAACTCCATTATCAGAGAATAACTCCTTTGGAAACGCTTATCTGACATTAAGACAGGGTAAAGATGTACAAATATCATTAGTGTGGGGGTCCCACGTTGACGTCAACAATGTCTGGATTGAAAAGTTTCCTAAGGTTTTTGGACAGAGATTAGGGAAGATCAGTGGTTCAGACAGAAGATCAATGTTCATTTTGCTGAAGAATGAAATCACATCCCTGGTATGCGGTTCCTGAACAAATTCCACCTCCCACCACTTGCTATAGTAATCAACTAAAACTATAGTATATCTGAATCTTGGTGGCGAACTACTGAATGGTCCAATGAAATCCACTGCTAGCTTGAACCATGGTCTTTCTGGGAAAACAACTGGGTGAAGAGGTGGGTAGCAGTTTTCAAAACTTTCACACTCATCAAGCAAATGACACATTCTCTGTCAGTCTGTACAATCTCATGGTCCATAATGGGCCACCAATACACAGACCCTCATGCTCAGACTGAATGATTCTTCCTCTAAGTAAAAATAGTAGTATAAATTTGTCTCCTCTCATAATTATATTCTCGTCATCTAGCTTCAGTTTATCTGATATCTTAAAATGTGGTTTGACACTTGAAGGTAATAAACTCTCTTTTGGCCAATCTCCAACAATGAATTCATGAACCATTTTTCGCACCTCATCTTTCTCCATACAATCCATCCATTCCATTTTATCAAAAATGCTCCAAATGCAAACATCAACAGCTACAATGAAACATTCTTCATCCTCATCCTCGCTTCTCCCTAAAACAGAAGGTGATCTTGACAAAAAATGGGCTTCAATATTTTTCCCGCTTGGGACATGCTCATTAAATTGCACTGTAGAAGAGTTTTGCACTAAGTCTGGCACATGTGGGAGTTAAATCTCTGATGACTGTCAGGCGTGGCAGGCTGATGCTGTACCTTTAAGGGGGCATTGCGCATAGCCTTTAAGGCTATGCGCTGCACCTGAACGGCTGCTCATCCTTTGATTTTCCCGGTTCTTCGCTTACCTGCTGTTGGCTTCTTTGTTGTCAGATGCATTACCAACCTTCATCACTTGCCTGATTTCCTCTGCTCGCTGCAGTCATAGGATTCGCCTACCTGTGCCCAGTTCCTTGTCGTTCCTGGTAGGTGCATCTGCTTTCAGACATCTGACCTCGAACCACAGCCTGTTTCTTTAAGGTCTAACGGCCATCGTCATCACTGCAGCAGTCACTGGAAGTCTTCATATTTCTATTGAACCACAAGATATAAGGCACTAGTAAGCAGTATTCAGTGCCAAAATACTGTACATGATTAAATACATGAATGCGCATTCATAAAAAGACTTAGTTGATAATATATTGAACCTCTCCTGAAAACTCGGCATGGGTTTATGGAACTTGTCAAGTCTTTCACCACGAATTCCCTATGAGGAGAAAAAGATCTGAAATTAATCATTTTGCCTACTCAAAAACATTTATGGACGAGTTATAACAATATTGCATGAGAAAGACATATTGAGACAATACATATATATAAAACCTGTCTCAAGAACGAATGAATATTGATGCCCTAACTTTCGTAATTAATTTATGACTAGTATTTTACTAGGTGTGAGGTTGCTACACAACGCATTGAAAGGATATTATGTATGACTTAAAAATGTAATGTTTAATGTTTTCTAGCTGTATGTTTTGTTACAGTTACAGCACCCTTATACTGACAAATACTGCTTTTCCAAGCAAAGAGGAAGGGACCTTAAGAATGAGACACTGCTATAGGTATTTGTGTTGCTTGATACATTTATTTTAAACAGGACACTGATTACCCATTATCCACTTTAGGTACACTGAAGGAATGGGGGAAGTCAACTCATCAGGTGTCAGTTCTGGGTCCACATTATCATGTCCTTGTCCTTTCCTCTGGGTGGGTTAGATTAGATTATATCAATCTAACAGACTTGCTGGGAAGTAGGGTAGAATTATTCATGCTAATTTCACTCCTCTGAAAAGGTAGATGCTTGGCAATGACATTTCCACTCACAATACAAACCAGAGGTTTATGGTCTGTCAATATAGTAAACTTCCTATCCCACCAAAACACTAGAAACTCTTGACGACTCAACAACATGCAAGAAGTTATTTTTCAGTTACAGAATTTGTTTTTCATTGTCTCTCAGAGCCCTGGAAGCAAAACCTATAGTTCTTTCTACTTGACCACCTACTTGAGCAAGGGTTACCCCAAACCAACTGTTACTTGCATCAACAATCATAATATGGTGACTGGAAAGATCATATGGTTATACACTTTTTACCAAACTTATCCTCCTTCTGGGTAAAATCCCCCTGACATCTCTCATTTCCCTTGAAAACTGTTTTTAAGCAAATTTCAAGACTTTCTGTCTTACTGGTAATGTTTTTGATGATCTTGGCATAAAATCTGCTAACTCCCAAAAACAAAGACACTTGTTCCCAACTGCTGGGTGCAGCAGCATTACAGTGGCTTAAACTAAACCTGGGCATGGTTCTACCCCTTGATGAGAAAATACATGCTTTAACTATTTAAGCTTGGACTTGGCAAACCCACATTTCTTTACATTTACAACCACCCCAGCCCGTTCCAGTCTTTCCAATAAACTATGCATTTTTTTCGTTGTGTTCCTGCATGTCCCTGGCAGCCACAAGTATATTGTCTTGGAAAACCACTACACCATTGATACCCTTGAGCTGGAACTCCATTATATGTTTGGAGACTGAGGTGCTGGATGCCAAGCCGAAAGACATCCTCTTAAACTGAAAAGTGCCTATGGTAGATATGAAAGCTGTAAGATGCGTGCAGACCATTGATCTAATTCTACCTGGTGGTAGGCAGATAAATTTTGCTAAACACAGAAGCACCAGCAAACTAAATACTATATCATTGATTCATAGTAGAGGGTACAAATCGACCCAGATGATTCCATTTGGACTGTGCAAGTCAACACCAACTCTCAAATCTCCTGTTTCTTCCTGGCAGTGACTAACAGAGACAACCAAAGTGAAGATTCTATTGGCTTGATAACTCCCTGCATGCACATTTGTTCAAGGTTTTTTTTCCAACTCTTCTCTAATGCTAAAAGGCACCATTCTCAACTTGTGTGTTATAGGTATACTGTTATCCTGAACCATGATCTTGTGTCTGAACCAACTGATCTTCACTAATCTCGCCTCAAAAACCTTAGGAAGCTTTTTAATCCAGAAATTGTTGGGATCCCTGTGGGTCTCCTTCACTAATGATACTTGTACATCTTTATCCAGTCTTAATGTCAATCCAAAAAGCCCTTTGTGATACCATCCCAGAATGTTTAGTCCTTTCTTTGCAGCGTATACATTTCCATGAATGATTTTTGCCTCAAAGTGAAACGTGATTTAAAAATATGCAACTAAATCATTTTTTTCGTCCAATGAAACAGTGAACCTGTCTGGAGGCAACAGCTCTCTGTTGTTCCACGTATTCCTTAACAACCCTTTTATGATAATGGTCATCTTTACTCCAAAATCAATAAGGAGCTTCAACATCTTTACACCCACACAAAAATCAAAATCAGTGTATAGGTCTCTATATTCATATTTGTCTTCATCATGTATAACTAGTACTAAATCTTTTGTCTTATCCACTAGATCAAATGTATGATCTCCAGAATCACAGTCGATTACAACATTCACCCTGTTTTTGTTTGACTGACACACTTTGGCGAAATGCTGTACTTCCCACAATTTTTGCAAGTGTCACTTCTTGCAGGACAAGGATGTGCTGTAGGAGCACTCCTGAAAACCACTCCTGAAGCAGATATTTTTTTTTTCCTTAAAAACTGTTTCTTTTCTCCTCTTGTTACTTAATTTGTTCTTTTTTGAAAATGTTTCGCTGTTGCTCTCCGTGGAACTGCTGTCTGCTAGCACCCCGACGCTATCTTTATTAATCAATTCTCTAGACGCTTTATGAGATATGTCAATGCTTTTCACAATATCAGTTGTCTCCTGTAGGAAGTTGGCTCTGTATGTGCTATTTCAAAGTAAGGAATAGCATGCACAGAGTCCAAGGGTTCCCCTTAGAGGTAAAATAGTGGTAAAAATAGATAATACTAATGCTCTATTTTGTGGTAGTGTGGTCGAGCAGTAGGCTTATCCAAGGAGTAGTGTTAAGCATTTGTTGTACATACACATAGACAATAAATGAGGTACACACACTCAGAGACAAATCCAGCCAATAGGTTTTTATATAGAAAAATATATTTTCTTAGTTTATTTTAAGAACCACAGGTTCAAATTCTACATGTAATATCTCATTCGAAAGGTATTGCAGGTAAGTACTTTAGGAACTTCAAATCATCAAAATTGCATGTATACTTTTCAAGTTATTCACAAATAGCTGTTTTAAAAGTGGACACAGTGCAATTTTCACAGTTCCTAGGGGAGGTAAGTATTTGTTAGGTTAACCAGGTAAGTAAGACACTTACAGGGCTTAGTTCTTGGTCCAAGGTAGCCCACCGTTGGGGGTTCAGAGCAACCCCAAAGTCACCACACCAGCAGCTCAGGGCCGGTCAGGTGCAGAGTTCAAAGTGGTGCCCAAAACACATAGGCTAGAATGGAGAGAAGGGGGTGCCCCGGTTCCGGTCTGCTTGCAGGTAAGTACCCGCGTCTTCGGAGGGCAGACCAGGGGGGTTTTGTAGGGCACCGGGGGGGACACAAGTCCACACAGAAATTTCACCCTCAGCGGCGCGGGGGCGGCCGGGTGCAGTGTAGAAACAAGCGTCGGGTTCGCAATGTTAGTCTATGAGAGATCTCGGGATCTCTTCAGCGCTGCAGGCAGGCAAGGGGGGGGTTCCTCGGGGAAACCTCCACTTGGGCAAGGGAGAGGGACTCCTGGGGGTCACTTCTCCAGTGAAAGTCCGGTCCTTCAGGTCCTGGGGGCTGCGGGTGCAGGGTCTCTCCCAGGCGTCGGGACTTTAGGTTCAAAGAGTCGCGGTCAGGGGAAGCCTCGGGATTCCCTCTGCAGGCGGCGCTGTGGGGGCTCAGGGGGGACAGGTTTTGGTACTCACAGTATCAGAGTAGTCCTGGGGTCCCTCCTGAGGTGTTGGATCGCCACCAGCCGAGTCGGGGTCGCCGGGTGCAGTGTTGCAAGTCTCACGCTTCTTGCGGGGAGCTTGCAGGGTTCTTTTAAAGCTGCTGGAAACAAAGTTGCAGCTTTTCTTGGAGCAGGTCCGCTGTCCTCGGGAGTTTCTTGTCTTTTCGAAGCAGGGGCAGTCCTCAGAGGATGTCGAGGTCGCTGGTCCCTTTGGAAGGCGTCGCTGGAGCAGGATCTTTGGAAGGCAGGAGACAGGCCGGTGAGTTTCTGGAGCCAAGGCAGTTGTCGTCTTCTGGTCTTCCTCTGCAGGGGTTTTCAGCTAGGCAGTCCTTCTTCTTGTAGTTGCAGGAATCTAATTTTCTAGGGTTCAGGGTAGCCCTTAAATACTAAATTTAAGGGCGTGTTTAGGTCTGGGGGGTTAGTAGCCAATGGCTACTAGCCCTGAGGGTGGGTACACCCTCTTTGTGCCTCCTCCCAAGGGGAGGGGGTCACAATCCTAACCCTATTGGGGGAATCCTCCATCTGCAAGATGGAGGATTTCTAAAAGTTAGAGTCACTTCAGCTCAGGACACCTTAGGGGCTGTCCTGACTGGCCAGTGACTCCTCCTTGTTTTTCTCATTATTTTCTCCGGCCTTGCCGCCAAAAGTGGGGCCTGGCCGGAGGGGGCGGGCAACTCCACTAGCTGGAGTGTCCTGCTGGGTTGGCACAAAGGAGGTGAGCCTTTGAGGCTCACCGCCAGGTGTGACAATTCCTGCCTGGGAGAGGTGTTAGCATCTCCACCCAGTGCAGGCTTTGTTACTGGCCTCAGAGTGACAAAGGCACTCTCCCCATGGGGCCAGCAACATGTCTCGGTTTGTGGCAGGCTGCTAAAACTAGTCAGCCTACACAGATGGTCGGTTAAGTTTCAGGGGGCACCTCTAAGGTGCCCTCTGTGGTGTATTTTTCAATAAAATGTACACTGGCATCAGTGTGCATTTATTGTGCTGAGAAGTTTGATACCAAACTTCCCAGTTTTCAGTGTAGCCATTATGGTGCTGTGGAGTTCGTGTTTGACAGACTCCCAGACCATATACTCTTATGGCTACCCTGCACTTACAATGTCTAAGGTTTTGTTTAGACACTGTAGGGGTACCATGCTCATGCACTGGTACCCTCACCTATGGTATAGTGCACCCTGCCTTAGGGCTGTAAGGCCTGCTAGAGGGGTGTCTTACCTATACTGCATAGGCAGTGAGAGGCTGGCATGGCACCCTGAGGGGAGTGCCATGTCGACTTACTCGTTTTGTCCTCACTAGCACACACAAGCTGGTAAGCAGTGTGTCTGTGCTGAGTGAGAGGTCTCCAGGGTGGCATAAGACATGCTGCAGCCCTTAGAGACCTTCCTTGGCATCAGGGCCCTTGGTACTAGAAGTACCAGTTACAAGGGACTTATCTGGATGCCAGGGTCTGCCAATTGTGGATACAAAAGTACAGGTTAGGGAAAGAACACTGGTGCTGGGGCCTGGTTAGCAGGCCTCAGCACACTTTCAATTGTAAACATAGCATCAGCAAAGGCAAAAAGTCAGGGGGCAACCATGCCAAGGAGGCATTTCCTTACACAACCCCCCCCCAAACGAAAGAGGATGAGACTAACCTTTCCCAAGAGAGTCTTCATTTTCTAAGTGGAAGAACCTGGAAAGGCCATCTGCATTGGCATGGGCAGTCCCAGGTCTGTGTTCCACTATAAAGTCCATTCCCTGTAGGGAGATGGACCACCTCAACAGTTTAGGGTTTTCACCTTTCATTTGCATCAGCCATTTGAGAGGTCTGTGGTCAGTTTGAACTAGGAAGTGAGTCCCAAAGAGGTATGGTCTCAGCTTCTTCAGGGACCAAACCACAGCAAAGGCCTCCCTCTCAATGGCACTCCAACGCTGCTCCCTGGGGAGTAACCTCCTGCTAATGAAAGCAACAGGCTGGTCAAGGCCATCATCATTTGTTTGGGACAAAACTGCCCCTATCCCATGTTCAGAGGCATCAGTCTGCACAATGAACTGCTTAGAATAATCTGGAGCTTTGAGAACTGGTGCTGAGCACATTGCCTGTTTCAGGGTGTCAAAGGCCTGTTGGCATTCCACAGTCCAGTTTACTTTCTTGGGCATTTTCTTGGAGGTGAGTTCAGTGAGGGCTGTCACAATGGATCCATATCCCTTCACAAACCTCCTGTAGTACCCAGTCAAGCCAAGGAATGCCCTGACTTGAGTCTGGGTTTTTGGAGCTACCCAGTCCAGAATAGTCTGGATCTTGGGTTGGAGTGGCTGAACTTGGCCTCCACCTACAAGGTGTCCCAAGTAAACCACAGTTCCCTGCCCTATCTGGCATTTGGATGCCTTGATAGAGAGGCCTGCAGATTGCAGAGCCTTCAAAACCTTCCTCAGGTGGACCAGGTGATCCTGCCAGGTGGAGCTAAAGACAGCAATATCATCAAGATAAGCTGTGCTAAAGGACTCCAAGCCAGCAAGGACTTGATTCACCAACCTTTGGAAGGTGGCAGGGGCATTCTTTAAACCAAAGGGCATAACAGTAAACTGATAATGCCCATCAGGTGTGGAGAAGGCTGTCTTTTCTTTTGCTCCAGGTGCCATTTTTATTTGCCAGTACCCTGCTGTCAAGTCAAAGGTACTTAGAAATTTGGCAGCACCTAATTTATCAATGAGCTCATCAGCTCTTGGAATTGGATGGGCATCTGTCTTGGTGACAGAATTGAGCCCTCTGTAGTCCACACAAAACCTCATCTCTTTCTTTCCATCTTTGGTGTGAGGTTTGGGGACTAAGACCACTGGGCTAGCCCAGGGGCTGTCAGAGCGCTCAATTACTCCCAATTCCAGCATCTTGTGGACTTCCACCTTGATGCTTTCCTTAACATGGTCAGACTGCCTAAAGATTTTGTTCTTGACAGGCATGCTGTCTCCTGTGTCCACATCATGGGTACACAGGTGGGTCTGACCAGGGGTTAAGGAGAAGAGTTCAGGAAACTGTTGTAGGACTCTCCTACAATCAGCTTGCTGTTGGCCAGAGAGGGTGTCTGAGTAGATCACTCCATCTACTGTGCCATCTTTTGGGTCTGATGACAGAAGATCAGGGAGAGGTTCACTCTCTGCTTCCTGATCCTCATCTGTTACCATCAACAGATTCACATCAGCCCTGTCATGGAAGAGCTTAAGGCGGTTCACATGGATCACCCTCTTGGGGCTCCTGCTTGTGCCCAGGTCCACCAGGTAGGTGACCTGACTCTTCCTTTCTAGTACTGGGTAAGGGCCACTCCATTTGTCCTGGAGTGCCCTGGGAGCCACAGGCTCCAGAACCCAGACTTTCTGCCCTGGTTGGAACTCAACCAGTGCAGCCTTTTGGTCATACCAAAACTTCTGGAGCTGTTGGCTGGCCTCAAGGTTTTTGGTTGCCTTTTCCATGTACTCTGCCATTCTAGAGCGAAGGCCAAGTACATAGTCCACTATGTCTTGCTTAGGCTCATGGAGAGGTCTCTCCCAGCCTTCTTTAACAAGAGCAAGTGGTCCTCTTACAGGATGACCAAACAGAAGTTCAAAGGGTGAGAATCCTACTCCCTTCTGTGGCACCTCTCTGTAAGCGAAAAGCAGACATGGCAAGAGGACATCCCATCTCCTTTTGAGTTTTTCTGGGAGCCCCATGATCATGCCTTTCAATGTCTTGTTGAATCTCTCAACCAAGCCATTAGTTTGTGGATGGTATGGTGTAGTGAATTTATAAGTCACTCCACACTCATTCCACATGTGCTTTAGGTATGCTGACATGAAGTTGGTACCTCTGTCAGACACCACCTCCTTAGGGAAACCCACTCTGGTAAAGATACCAATGAGGGCCTTGGCTACTGCAGGGGCAGTAGTCGACCTAAGGGGAATAGCTTCAGGATACCTGGTAGCATGATCCACTACTACCAGGATATACATATTTCCTGAGGCTGTGGGAGGTTCTAGTGGACCAACTATGTCCACACCCACTCTTTCAAAGGGAACCCCCACCACTGGAAGTGGAATGAGGGGGGCCTTTGGATGCCCACCTGTCTTACCACTGGCTTGACAGGTGGGGCAGGAGAGGCAAAACTCCTTAACCATGTTGGACATATTGGGCCAGTAGAAGTGGTTGACTAACCTCTCCCACGTCTTGGTTTGTCCCAAATGTCCAGCAAGGGGAATGTCATGGGCCAATGTTAGGATGAACTTCCTGAACAGCTGAGGCACTACCACTCTCCTAGTGGCACCAGGTTTGGGGTCTCTGGCCTCAGTGTACAGGAGTCCATCTTCCCAATAGACCCTATGCGTTCCATTTTTCTTGCCTTTGGACTCTTCAGCAGCTTGCTGCCTAAGGCCTTCAAGAGAGGGACAGGTTTCTTGTCCCTTACACAGCTCCTCCCTTGAGGGTCCCCCTGGGCCTAAGAGCTCAACCTGATAAGGTTCAAGCTCCAAAGGCTCAGTTCCCTCAGAGGGCAGAACTTCTTCCTGAGAAGAGAGGTTCCCTTTCTTTTGCTGTGTTGCAGTTGGTTTCCCAACTGACTTTCCTTTCCTCTTGGTAGGCTGGGCCATTCTTCCAGACTCCAGCTCTACTTGTTCACCCTGTGCCTTGCACTGTGCTCTTGTTTTCACACACACCAGTTCAGGGATACCCAGCATTGCTGCATGGGTTTTTAGCTCTACCTCAGCCCATGCTGAGGACTCCAGGTCATTTCCAAGCAGACAGTCCACTGGGATATTTGAGGAGACCACCACCTGTTTCAGGCCATTGACCCCTCCCCATTCTAAAGTAACCATTGCCATGGGATGTACTTTTCTCTGATTGTCAGCGTTGGTGACTGTGTAAGTTTTTCCAGTCAGGTATTGGCCAGGGGAAACCAGTTTCTCTGTCACCATGGTGACACTGGCACCTGTATCCCTCAGGCCCTCTATTCTAGTCCCATTAATTAAGAGTTGCTGTCTGTATTTTTGCATGTTAGGCGGCCAGACAGCTAGTGTGGCTAAATCCACCCCACCCTCAGAAACTAGAATAGCTTCAGTGTGGACCCTGATTTGCTCTGGGCACACTGTTGATCCCACTTGGAGACTAGCCATACCAGTGTTACCTGGATGGGAGTTTGGAGTGGAACCTTTCTTGGGACAGGCCTTGTCTCCAGTTTGGTGTCCATGCTGTTTACAGCTATGACACCAGGCCTTTTTGGGATCAAAGTTTTTACCCTTGTACCCATTGTTTTGTGAAGAGGCTCTGGGCCCACCCTCCTGTGCAGGTTTTTGGGGGCCTGTAGAAGACTCTTTACTATTTTTAGTTTTGGTTGTCTCATCACCCTTCCCCTGGGGAGTCTTTGTGACCCCTTTCTTTTGGTCACCCCCTGTTGAAGTCTTGGACACCCTTGTCTTGACCCAATGGTCCGCCTTCTTTCCCAATTCTTGGGGAGAAATTGGTCCTAGGTCTACCAGATGCTGATGCAGTTTATCATTGAAACAATTACTTAACAGGTGTTCTTTCACAAATAAATTGTACAGCCCATCATAATTACTTACACCACTGCCTTGAATCCAACCATCTAGTGTTTTCACTGAGTAGTCAACAAAGTCAACCCAGGTCTGGCTCGAGGATTTTTGAGCCCCCCTGAACCTAATCCTGTACTCCTCAGTGGAGAATCCAAAGCCCTCAATCAGGGTACCCTTCATGAGGTCATAAGATTCTGCATCTTTTCCAGAGAGTGTGAGGAGTCTATCCCTACACTTTCCAGTGAACATTTCCCAAAGGAGAGCACCCCAGTGAGATCTGTTCACTTTTCTGGTTACACAAGCCCTCTCAAAAGCTGTGAACCATTTGGTGATGTCATCACCATCTTCGTATTTAGTTACAATCCCTTTAGGGATTTTCAACATGTCAGGAGAATCTCTGACCCTATTTATGTTGCTGCCACCATTGATGGGTCCTAGGCCCATCTCTTGTCTTTCCCTCTCTATGGCTAGGATCTGTCTTTCCAAAGCCAATCTTTTGGCCATCCTGGCTAACTGGATGTCCTCTTCACTGGGGCTATCCTCAGTGATTTCAGAGGTGTTGGTCTCTCCTGTGAGGGAACCAGCATCTCTGACTATTATTTTAGGAGTCAGGGTTTGAGGGACCCTGTTCTCCCTAGATAGGACTGGTAGGGGGGAATTTTCCTCCAAGTCACTATCCTCTTCCTCTGAGTTGCCACCCTCAGAGGGGTTGGCCTTTTCAAACTCTGCCAAAAGCTCCTGGAGCTGTATTTTGGTAGGTTTGGGGCCCATTGTTATTTTCTTTATTTTACAGAGTGACCTTAGCTCCCTCATCTTAAGATGGAGGTAAGGTGTGGTGTCGAGTTCCACCACAGTCACATCTGTGCTAGACATTTTGCTTCTAAAAGTTGGAATACTTTTTAAGAATCTACAACTGGTTCTAGAATCTAATTCAAACTTTTACAAACTTTTAAACTCTAAAAGAAATGCTAAACAGGATCTAACACAAGGCCCTAGCAGGTCTTTTAAGAATTTAGAAAACTTTTCAAATTGCAAAAATCAATTTCTAATGACAATTTTGGAATTTGTCGTGTGATCAGGTATTGGCTGAGTAGTCCAGCAAATGCAAAGTCTTGTACCCCACCGCTGATCCACCAATGTAGGAAGTTGGCTCTGTATGTGCTATTTCAAAGTAAGGAATAGCATGCACAGAGTCCAAGGGTTCCCCTTAGAGGTAAAATAGTGGTAAAAATAGATAATACTAATGCTCTATTTTGTGGTAGTGTGGTCGAGCAGTAGGCTTATCCAAGGAGTAGTGTTAAGCATTTGTTGTACATACACATAGACAATAAATGAGGTACACACACTCAGAGACAAATCCAGCCAATAGGTTTTTATATAGAAAAATATCTTTTCTTAGTTTATTTTAAGAACCACAGGTTCAAATTCTACATGTAATATCTCATTCGAAAGGTATTGCAGGTAAGTACTTTAGGAACTTCAAATCATCAAAATTGCATGTATACTTTTCAAGTTATTTACAAATAGCTGTTTTAAAAGTGGACACTTAGTGCAATTTTCACAGTTCCTAGGGGAGGTAAGTATTTGTTAGGTTAACCAGGTAAGTAAGACACTTACAGGGCTTAGTTCTTGGTCCAAGGTAGCCCACCGTTGGGGGTTCAGAGCAACCCCAAAGTCACCACACCAGCAGCTCAGGGCCGGTCAGGTGCAGAGTTCAAAGTGGTGCCCAAAACACATAGGCTAGAATGGAGAGAAGGGGGTGCCCCGGTTCCGGTCTGCTTGCAGGTAAGTACCCGCGTCTTCGGAGGGCAGACCAGGGGGGTTTTGTAGGGCACCGGGGGGGACACAAGTCCACACAGAAATTTCACCCTCAGCGGCGCGGGGGCGGCCGGGTGCAGTGTAGAAACAAGCGTCGGGTTCGCAATGTTAGTCTATGAGAGATCTCGGGATCTCTTCAGCGCTGCAGGCAGGCAAGGGGGGGGTTCCTCGGGGAAACCTCCACTTGGGCAAGGGAGAGGGACTCCTGGGGGTCACTTCTCCAGTGAAAGTCCGGTCCTTCAGGTCCTGGGGGCTGCGGGTGCAGGGTCTCTCCCAGGCGTCGGGACTTTAGGTTCAAAGAGTCGCGGTCAGGGGAAGCCTCGGGATTCCCTCTGCAGGCGGCGCTGTGGGGGCTCAGGGGGGACAGGTTTTGGTACTCACAGTATCAGAGTAGTCCTGGGGTCCCTCCTGAGGTGTTGGATCGCCACCAGCCGAGTCGGGGTCGCCGGGTGCAGTGTTGCAAGTCTCACGCTTCTTGCGGGGAGCTTGCAGGGTTCTTTTAAAGCTGCTGGAAACAAAGTTGCAGCTTTTCTTGGAGCAGGTCCGCTGTCCTCGGGAGTTTCTTGTCTTTTCGAAGCAGGGGCAGTCCTCAGAGGATGTCGAGGTCGCTGGTCCCTTTGGAAGGCGTCGCTGGAGCAGGATCTTTGGAAGGCAGGAGACAGGCCGGTGAGTTTCTGGAGCCAAGGCAGTTGTCGTCTTCTGGTCTTCCTCTGCAGGGGTTTTCAGCTAGGCAGTCCTTCTTCTTGTAGTTGCAGGAATCTAATTTTCTAGGGTTCAGGGTAGCCCTTAAATACTAAATTTAAGGGCGTGTTTAGGTCTGGGGGGTTAGTAGCCAATGGCTACTAGCCCTGAGGGTGGGTACACCCTCTTTGTGCCTCCTCCCAAGGGGAGGGGGTCACAATCCTAACCCTATTGGGGGAATCCTCCATCTGCAAGATGGAGGATTTCTAAAAGTTAGAGTCACTTCAGCTCAGGACACCTTAGGGGCTGTCCTGACTGGCCAGTGACTCCTCCTTGTTTTTCTCATTATTTTCTCCGGCCTTGCCGCCAAAAGTGGGGCCTGGCCGGAGGGGGCGGGCAACTCCACTAGCTGGAGTGTCCTGCTGGGTTGGCACAAAGGAGGTGAGCCTTTGAGGCTCACCGCCAGGTGTGACAATTCCTGCCTGGGAGAGGTGTTAGCATCTCCACCCAGTGCAGGCTTTGTTACTGGCCTCAGAGTGACAAAGGCACTCTCCCCATGGGGCCAGCAACATGTCTCGGTTTGTGGCAGGCTGCTAAAACTAGTCAGCCTACACAGATGGTCGGTTAAGTTTCAGGGGGCACCTCTAAGGTGCCCTCTGTGGTGTATTTTTCAATAAAATGTACACTGGCATCAGTGTGCATTTATTGTGCTGAGAAGTTTGATACCAAACTTCCCAGTTTTCAGTGTAGCCATTATGGTGCTGTGGAGTTCGTGTTTGACAGACTCCCAGACCATATACTCTTATGGCTACCCTGCACTTACAATGTCTAAGGTTTTGTTTAGACACTGTAGGGGTACCATGCTCATGCACTGGTACCCTCACCTATGGTATAGTGCACCCTGCCTTAGGGCTGTAAGGCCTGCTAGAGGGGTGTCTTACCTATACTGCATAGGCAGTGAGAGGCTGGCATGGCACCCTGAGGGGAGTGCCATGTCGACTTACTCGTTTTGTCCTCACTAGCACACACAAGCTGGTAAGCAGTGTGTCTGTGCTGAGTGAGAGGTCTCCAGGGTGGCATAAGACATGCTGCAGCCCTTAGAGACCTTCCTTGGCATCAGGGCCCTTGGTACTAGAAGTACCAGTTACAAGGGACTTATCTGGATGCCAGGGTCTGCCAATTGTGGATACAAAAGTACAGGTTAGGGAAAGAACACTGGTGCTGGGGCCTGGTTAGCAGGCCTCAGCACACTTTCAATTGTAAACATAGCATCAGCAAAGGCAAAATGTCAGGGGGCAACCATGCCAAGGAGGCATTTCCTTACATCTCCTGTAAAGATGGATTCTCATATGTGAGAAGTTCCCCCTGTACCTTTTTGTCATGACACCTGGCTATGATCTGATCCCTGATTAATTGGTTTGTGAGCTCCTTAAATCAGCAGCTAGAATACGTAAGGATGCAACATATGAGTATATTAACTCCTCCTGCTGCTGTTCTCTAGTAAAAGACATATGCCTGTTAACAATCAGACTTGGCTGTACATTGAATTGCTTCTCTAGTTTCTGAACAGCATTTCGAAATTCATCCAGTTCTTCATCATCTGCTGACACATGTTCTAGTGGAAGGAGATGTTCATAAATGGGTTGCCCCTCAAAATCTATATTAAGCTCGAGAAGAAACCTTCTTCCTCCTGGGGCAATGTCAATTCCCTTCTACAGCTCCTAGGTACTTTGCGAAAGTCCTGTACCAGGTTTTCCATAGTTGGTTCACTTGGAGATTGCAAAAAAGCAGGAGGAAGATTTGCTGACTTCATATTGAATTAAATTGTTTTACAACACAATATTATCAAACTTACCCCTTCTTTATAATATTCAAGTGCCCACCAGACCATGACAAATATGGAGATCAAATCCACAGGAGAAATCTATTGAGCGCAGTGAGTGTGTCATTGACATACAAAAATAAATGAAATTCCCACCAAACAACATACTGATAGTACTCGTAGGGACCTAGTGTGCGTTTCATTGATGGGCAAAACTTTGCCAGTGGATACGCTGCGTGTGCGTGTCATGGATAGGTAGGTTTTTCACCAACAAAACCAAAGACAATTCCAGAATGCAAGAAAAGCAGAAAAGTTAGGATAAATAAAATGAATCAAGCATTCTCTCCTTTGCAAAAGCTATTGGCTTTGCCAATGTCTTTAAGTCAAGTTGTACACCAGCAACTGTTGTTCAGGAAACGTTTGTGGTGTAAAGGAGAGTGGAGTGGAGTGGGATACAGTGGAGTGTTGTGGAGTGTCATAACATAGAGTGGAGTGTTGTTGATTAGAGTAGAGGGTTGTGTAGTAGAGTGGAGTGGGGTGGTTAAGAGTGGAGGGATGTAAAGTGGAGTAGTGGTGCATACAGTGTTGTGGCATAGAATGGGGTAGAGTGTTGTAGAGTGTAGTAGAATGGCATAGAGTGGAGTATAATGAAGTGTTGTGGCGTGGCATTGAGTGGAGTAGAGGTGTAAAGGGGATTGGCATGCAGTTGCATACAGTGGAGTAGAGTGTTGTGGAATGGTGTACAGTGGAGTAGAGGTTTGTAGAGTGTTAGAGTGGAGTGGGTTAGAATGGAGGGACATAGAGTGGCATATAGTGGGGTGTTGTATTGCTATTTTGGCCCTGTTTTTACACACGTTATTTTAGCAACTAGGCCTATCCGTTGTGTACTTTAGTCCAGTTGCAGTTTATTCAGCTTCATTTTATTTTTCTAATACATGCAAAATTTGCGGTGCTGTTTTATTTCTCTTATCTAGCTTTTCTTTACCCTATGAAAGTACTATGTTCTTAGTAAGATATTGTTTTTACTCTGTGCCTTCACAAAGGCTACAGGGAGCTAGAGTTGCCGGCTAAAGTGGTATGCTCTGTCTCCAACACCCATAGAAACATACACATTTTTACGTGGGGACATTTTCTCAGAACATCAGCTCTTTTATTATAAAACACTTCTCTGTCCCATACACGTTAGAGGGATATTCCAGCCAGATGACCATGACTGCTTGCTGATTGCCTATGCTACAGCAGCTTGCTCAGACTACCAAATCCCTGGACCATATAGCGACGGTGTCTTCTTAGCATGCAGGCTTCCTTGCTTAGGTATGAGGGATGATGTCTTCCCTGGAGAGAAACCTGATGGGCAAATTAGGGCTTACTAAACTGTGCTCTAACATAGCTGAGTTAGGAAACATCCTAATGACATTATGCTGGGAATATTTTTGTGGTTCATATTCCTTGTCACAATTTAGCTTTTAGTGTGTTTTATCATCCTAGTTGTTGTACTACATGCCGAATTATTGAAGATGCAGTTATTTCAATAAACTTTATTGAACTATCAACTGCCTCTGTTTGTCTTTGCATATGTGAGACTAATATAACTGAGAGAAAAGGATGAGGTCTGAACAAACACAATTCCTATTAGGAGTCACCCTTGTCACGCGCCCAGTTGCCACAATCATCCCTGCTCTTGGGCAAAGATGAGCCGCTGCTAGTTAGGTGAAAAACCCAGATTAGGCTGACAGTTGTGCCATGGTATAGAATTGGACTCAGTGCCCCACGATTCAGGTGATTCTGCCGCCCAAATCCAGGAGCCTCATTAGGATAATGAGAACCTATACGACATGGCGCCGCCAACATTTGGTCAGGCACTAATTTTTGGATCCTTCGGAGTATCTCTATCTCACTATGTGCTAAAGACACCTCAATACCATATACGGAGACATCCATAGTATTGAGGATTGCCTCCTCAGCTAAGTAGGTACTGCCTATTTAACCCTGTAGGTTGTTCAAACTTGAACCTTAAGAGGATTAATCCCCACTTTGTGTTATTGTCTCAGAACAAATACAATTAACCATTACCATGGTGAACCTGCAACGTGTAGCAATTGCAGTAAATATGAGACCACCCCGCACAACACATTTATTGTCACATGGGCTGACGGCCCAGGGGGGTACAGTCACTTTTGTTGTTGAGGCTCATCCAGCCTATAGAATAGAAACTTTTTATTCTTGGGTCACTTTTCCAGCAGTTAATGTGAACACTAACACATTTCATGATTATACATCTGCTAACATACCTGCACAATGCAGAGTTTATGCATACTTAGACATACTATCTTATCAAGACCATAATAATTGGCTTTTTGCGCCCTACCACACACAATGTTACAGGTTAGGTTAGGTTATCTAGGTAATGGTGGCCCTACCTGGCCATACTGGCATCCTGATGCAGCAGCCTTGGTGGTAACTGAGGTTTGCTGCTTATATACAGAAATTACCACAACATACAGACTATTAGTACAGTTTGTAATGCAAAGATTAAATAGGAACCCAGCATGTGCTGCCCCAGGGCAACCAAATGCAGTTATGTCAGGTATAAATCCTGTGACTGTACATTCGATCATGGGTAAGGTACCCACCAAACAGGAGGAGATTCAGTTTTGGTTAGCTCAAAAAATAAATACGCTGGAGGCATTTTGTCCCATACGGGACCTCAGGACAAACATAGAATTCTCACTATGTGCTTTCCATTTGAGATGGTTCCGACACCAGATACCTGCAATACTTGGGGCATGGTAGTTGCCATGCTCTACACTACTGCACACCTTACATCAACACTTGCCAAATTTCTGTAAATATTAAAACAAATTCAGGATGAATATGGGGCTGCTCCGGCCCTGGACTTGGGGATGCAATTAATGGGAAACTTTGCCACAGGGTCTTCAATTATATTAAGCAACTTTAAAGGGGAGGCATTTGCACTAGCAGTGCGTATGCGGCTCAGGGACGTTCCCGCACAGGATCAAGAACGTGAGCTGCCAAAGATTATCGCTGAGACCTACTCTAGTATAGGTCGAGATAGTCCGGTGGTCGTACCAAGTAAACCAAATTTACAGGGTAAATCTAATAAAGATTCTACCACGCAAGCACCGGAAGGCTCTAAAATATGCTGGGATGAAAAACAACAAACACCTTAAAAATTAAAGGGAGAACCTACGCATACGGAGACCCCTCAGAATCACTATAATCTTAGAAATAGAGATAATATAAAAACGCCTGACAGATATCAATATACTGATACACGCCAATCTCATTCCTTTCAGGACTCACTGGAAAATCTCAGTGAGAGAGGTGGGCGGTCAGAGCAGCGAACAGAGTACGTGAAACCGAGAAAGAACTCCACACTCGTCTGAAGTTTCAGTTATGAAAGAAGAGAAACTTCCCTAACAAAAACCCCAATTTAAAAAGAAAAAGTGGCAGCAGATGCAATACGACATGCCACTCAGGAAGAGGGCTTTACTGAAGAACAGGAAGTGGGCACTTGCACTGCTAAACATTGCAGCAGAAGTCACAATAGTTCACCGGGATCTTCAAGAGCATCTGGAGGTGAAAGCAACTGATGTCTTCTTACAGGTTGAGACTGCCGACACACATTGAACACACAATAGATGCCATCTTTTGAGATTGTGTCATCACCATTTAGGATATCTTGCTGGCAGAAAAGGCTTGGCCACCAGAATTTGTCTGTAATCTCTCTTATAGAGAAGAGATTATTGAATAGTCTTTCTCGCCCCTTGTTCCCAGGAAGCTCATAGAAATTCATGCCATTGTTTGGGCATTGGTGCAGGCACCTGCGTTATACCGCAACTACGTTGGGTAGGATAAAGATTCCCCATCACGTAATACCTACCGCAACCCCAACCTCAATATCCAATAAAGCACAAAGCAAAAGCACCCGTGCGGGTAATCCTCACACAGTTAGAATACCAGGAACATCATAGAACCCTGTGTCTCACCCATGAACAATCCATTGTTCCTCGTAGCTAAACCAGACCTTTCGTACAGAATCGTCTTAGACTACAGACACTTAAACAGTCACACCTGCACATTTGCTATACAAAATGCACACAGCACAGCACTTATGAACAATATATTATGGAAAAAATATAAAACAATGTTAGATATCTCCAATCGCTATTTCTGCCAAACATAGAGCCTGAAAGTAGGGACTTAACAAGTTTTAGCACTCTAGGCTCCCAAGAAAAATTCTGCCATCTCCTACAAGGGTACAAGGCAGTCCAGGACTGTTTTCAGCTTGTGTTACTTCTATTTTACATTACATATACCCTGAGGCATTGTCCTACGTGGATGATGTATACCTCACGGATGATGACCTCATGCAACATATAAGATGGGTAGCCCGCATTGTTGTGGGATTTGCAGAAACCTGCAACAAATTCAATAAAAAAAAAAAACATAAATAGCCTTCCTTAGTGTCCTGTTTTTGGGATATGAATTAAAGGATGAAGGCAAGAGCCTAGAGCCCCAGTTTTTAGAAAAATGCACTAACGTACAACGCATTAAACCATTATACTACGTGATAGGTCCTGATTTTTCCAGTAAGTATTGGACAGTCCAACACTCACGCATTCTCAGGGCATTACAGCAAGACAAACTTGAAGCTAAACGGTTACACACCACCAGGGACAACAAAATACACTTGGGCCCTCATTACGAGTTTGGCGGTCTTTTGGCAAGACCGCTGCACTGGCCAGTGTTGGTGGAACCTTACCCGCCGTATTAGTAGTCACAAACTGAAGACCGGCCAAATACAGCCACAAACTCAACACCGCCAGGCCGACCGAGGGCGGCAGAGAGGCAGTTCCACCACCAGCCATGCCACGCTGACAACATCCCGTCTGCTTTATTACCACCCACAAATCAGCACAGCGGACATTGCACAGTGGAAAATCATTGGTGGTACAAACCGCATGCACCTAAAATCACCTCCAGAACCCAAACACATTTGACAGTATGAATATCCAACACCTGACACACATCCCCATACTACACACACCCACACCCACTCCCACCACCATAAAACACCACCCCACAATCCTTTGCAATTACAACCGCTCATAGAGATACCGACAGCACGCACATACACATATTTAGCACTTTCATACCATAGGCACACATACACATCTCACGCAGTACACAACCCACACATCACAAATGCACACAAACACCACAACACACCTGCACACCTTAATAAGCACCCAACACACATCATCAATACCCAAACACCTCACCCTTGCGCACAACACCCCCGCCAAACCACTGCACCACCACCTTGTCCCAACAAAAGCACCCACGCTTCACTGATGAAGAGTTCAGGGTCATGGTTGATGAAATCATCAGGGTAGAGCCACAATTGTTTGGAACACAGGTCCAGCAAACATCCATTGCCAGGAAAATGGAGTTATGGTGGAGGATCATTGACAGGGTCAACTTAGTGGGCACCCATCCACGCACAAGGGAGGACATAAGGAAGAGGTGGAATGAACTATGGGATAAGGTGTGTTCCATGGCATCACGTCATCAGATTGCCATCGTGGGAGAAGAAGGTCTTGGGCATCATGCATCCTGAGGGCCTGATTGGAATCATCGGAGGACTCTACTCTGGTAGGTGAACAACACTCCCCAGGCACCGACCACTCATGGACAGCATGCGTCCCCACCACCCTATCACTCCCCAATCCACCCATCTCACATTTCTGCACCCCCCAAAATCACCACATGGCCCTCTATTGCATGCCACACCTCCTGACTCACACTATCCCCACACAGTCCCTTCCTAGTGCACAGATACCAATTACAGTGCCACGAACCTTAACTCACACAATGCATCCCTCTCTACACATCAAAAGATGACAGTCCCACTTCACAGTGGAACACCTGCATGGTAAACAAAGCACATGCAACACCAACTGGATGCTTCGACTGCGTTCTAACTCATTGCAATGACAGCAATGCTATCCATTATCCTTAAGCCTCAATGGCACGTGGAAACAATGTCACAATCTATCACCCGCAAACAATTTCTGGAGTGCTGCATCTGTCATTGCCATCACTGGGAAGCAAATCAAGCTAATCCATGCATCAGACAACGATACGAACAAGTACATCTCCCAATGTAACTCTCTCCTGTTCCATCCACAGGTAGCCCTGCCACTGCCACCCTGCAGAGGATGCCAGAGACAGACAGCTGTCACCAGGATGAAGACCCCAGTGGATGTCTGGACATTGACAACTTGCCTGGCCCATCTGGGACAACTGGTCAGTCCACCACCACCAACCCCACCCTGGACACATCGGCGTCACCCATCGCAGTGGCTACAACACCATAGCCAACTTTTTGTCCCCAAAACTGTGGCCCAAGGACACTCCCCAGATGATGAAGGTCCTGGTGCAACTAGGAGTGGGTACACTGTGCCAGGGGCACAGGGGGCCTGGGGCAGTGGGAGAGCACCTGTGGTCCAAGGGATGGGGCACCCAAGGCAAACGACTGGCCAGGAGGCCATCTCCCAATTCCTGGGAGCATACCACCAATCCCAAGACAAGATGTGCCAGATCCTTGCATCCTTACAGGAGAACCAGAGGCTGCAGAGGGAATACCACCAGGAGGCCATGCAGGGGTGCTCAATGAACGCTCAACCACTCTGCGTGCCTCTTCCACCCACCAGTAGGCCCCCTCCATTAGCCACATTCCAACTGAGCCCTCCACTTCTGTGGCAGCTAGTGAAACGGCGGCCCTGTCGGAGGACCCACAGACCACCAGCACCCCTTCCTCTTTAGCTAAGAAACACACTCATGTAAGCGAGGTTGACCATCCGGACATCATGAAGGACCTGATGCCAAGACCAAAACCACTGCCAGGAAGTGACCCTCGTCTGAACATTCTCCCTTGGGTGCCACTGACACACCCTGTTGACTGTCCACTGTCATCGCTCCATTTTTCCATGGCCCCTGGGACAACTACTCTGATGATTTCACTCAACATGACCCCAATCATCACCCATTTCACTTGTGAATAACATTAAACACCTTTGAACACAGCTACTGCCTACGTGTCTTTATTGTAACAAGTATGATTTTCTGTTTTACAACATGTCCAAACAGTCAACCCATTGTCCTGCAAAAGTTTGTGAGTTTGACAGAAGGGGGAGTCAAGGGAGCCACCAGGCAAGGCCGGAACCAGAGTTGCACCAGAAAATGCCCTGCAAATAGGTCAGATAGGAAGGAGTCAATGTTGGCCACTCAACACACATGCAGTACAATGTTGAGCTCCCTAGTGTGATTTAGCAAGTGGAATCTCAAACCGTATTTCCATGGCAGATCCACATTTCCTAGACATCTATACCCAATGGCCCTTCCCTCACAGCGGAGAAAACTCAACTAAAGACATGTTCCACAGTAAAAGTAAGGTTACACATTCTCCCATTGTAGACTGTGAGAATAAGTAGCAATACTGATGATACCACTGTGTTTGGCACATCAAGTGCAGTTGACATAGCAGTACAGGGAACGTACAACATGGACAATACTTTGCAGATGTGATGCTACACAGTAGCTGGGTTAAAATATAACTGACATTTGAACAGTAGCACCTTCCCTGATGGGAAGTATGTTACCCTCCAAAACCACCCAGAGGTATAGCTGCACTCAACACCTCCACTGATAAAACGCACCAGGACGTGCTATATCACAGAGCAGACCAGAAATACAGGTCACATACAAAACAGTCTACACATACCTGTTTCTCATTGAATGTATTGGTGGATCAACTTTGCTTTGGTGTCACCTGCATCCTCATCATCTGCCTCCTCATCACTTACTATCAGCCACTGGTCCAGCTGCCACCTCCTCTACATCCAGCAATGGAATGTGATGTCTCAGGGACCGATTGTATAGCATGCAGCAGGCAACAATGATCTGGCAGACTTTTAGTGGTTTGTAGAGTAGGGCACCTCCAGAGATGTGTAGACACTGGAATCTGGCCTTCAGTAGCCCAAAGGTCCTCTCAATGACACGCCATGTTCTGGCGTGGGCCTTATTGAAACGGTTTTCACCATCTGTAGTCAGGTATTTCACAGGTGTCAGCAGCCAAGTAAGGTTAGGATAACCAGAGCCACCTGGGTGCACAAAGGTTGGACATATCTCAATACCAGTAGAGTCACAGAGCAGATTGTGAAGAGAGGTGAGATTACAGGGGTACACATACTATTGGATACATACAGATGAGCCAGGCCCTGTCCCTCTGTAGTTGTGCCATCATGTGTGGGATGTTGCTGTTCCGCAGAACGAAGGAGTCCTGCACAGAACTAGGGAACTTGGCCGTAACCTGGGAGATATATTGGTCAGTGAGACACACAACCTGGACATTAATGGAGTAAACGTTTTTCCAGTTCCTGTACACTTGTTCATCTCTCCTCGGAGGAACCAAGGCAATGTGGGTGCCATCTATGGCTCTGTGCCGGGCAGTTCATTGATGATACGGCCCAGCAATACACTGGGACCATTTCCGGATCGTAAACGAGTGATCTGGAAATGTATTTTCAAACGGCCAATACGGATGTGCATCTCGACGAGGGAGGGGTTTTTAAACCCATTGCGTCTTTGTCGGAGGAGAGGTCGGATTCCATTAGCTGATTTGCTGAAGAAAAGACGCTGATTTTGGACTCTGAGGAGAATATGGGGAGGAAGACACCAACGGAGTAGCAGACTGAAGAAAATGCTGGAGCCCAGATTCCAGAGAGGACGACAACGAGGAGTTTTCACGACGGCTGGGCTGATGACCAGGAGGTGGCGAACCGGATATTCCGGCCACGCTCGGGGAAGAGCGTGGCCTAGTCTGGTATGCTTTGAAAACCATAAAAAAGGGGGAGGGAAGGAGAACCCTAGGAGCGGGATCGCTGGTGAAGAAGAGATTTGTTTTTGTTTTGCATTCATCGCTGTATTGTGGGATCTTTTCAGTGGATGAGTATTTTCACCAGTACTTCATTTTTGTAACCAGGTGTTGGTTTGTTTTTCATTATGTTACTCCATTCTGATGTCACTAGGTCAAGACTACCAGAGGCAGGCACACCAAGAGCCAGTAGAATATTAGTGTAGGGAGAGGGAGAGAGGAGAGAGGCTAATAAGATATAAAAGAAGCCAAAATCTGGGAAAGGGAACATAGAACCGGAAAACAAAGGAAAGTAAGAAAACAAAGCAAAGTCAGACAAAACAAAAGAGAAGGGAGAGAAAAGGAAAGAGAAAATCACCATTGTACTACTTACCCACCAACTAACATTCTTGTATTGTTTGTTTCTCTTTCCATGCTCCTCCTGAGTCACCACCTGGGGAAAGAAGAAAACAGAGAGTGAAGACTTTGTATGAAGACGGAGAGAAAAAGAAGAACGAAATAGAGAGCAAGAAATAGAAATTACAGAACTGTATTATCCTCTTAAAGCAATAAATCACAAACCTTTTGTTAAGTGTGCGTCTCCATTACTGTCACCCTGTTACAGGCCCCTGTCCCATGAGGGACATGTGCCATATCATAGAAGTCAGCAGTAACAGTGGCCAAATCTGCACGTTAGGGGAACCTGATGCAGCAGGGCAGGTGTTTGAGTAAAGAACACAGTACATCCTTCAACACATTACTGAACATCAGCTGTGACATCTCTGCTGCCAAGCCCACTGTCATCTGGAATGACCCTGAGGCAAGGAAGTGGAGCACTGACAACACCTATACTATGGTAGGGATGGCATAGGGATGACGTGTCTCTCTTCCAGGGTAACAAGGTCGATTATGGGCTGGTACACAGGGGCACATCTCATTCTCACCATTGCAGGGTATTTGGGAATAGGAGAGAGGATAAGTCAAAAGCTGATGTCTTGAATGTGTGGACATAGTCAATCTATGCAGTAGTCCATGACCTGAAATTCACCTACTATTCACTACATATAAAAAGGCAGCCGCCTGTCCTGCATGCACACAACTGATGGAAGTGACCTCATTCCACCGGCGTTAGTCATCATTGTGGTAGGCGGTCTCAACCGGAGTGCAACTCTTCATTGGAGAACATTGTTCCCTATGGGAGACTGGGGCTGATGGTGATCACCGCCAGCAATGACAGTCATGTACACGGCGGGCGTGACCGCTATTCACTGTGGGATAGCTCACTTGACTCCTGAAACTCGTGCAGGCAAGACCTCCACTGTGTGAGCTGCCATTGACTCTCTCTGCGAGCTAGAATGCCACGTCCTGCAGGAGATAGGGCCTCATCCTTCACCTCGGAGAAGCTGGAGAAGCTTGTGGATGGGGTCCTACCCCTGTATGGACAGTTGTATGGAGTACCAGAGTAGCAGGTGAGTTTTATGTCATTACCCTGTCTGATAGTGATGTGTGTGAGGTTGAAAGGCTTTGGGATGAGGCAGATTAGATGTGGATGCATGGAGATGGGTGAGGAGTCAAAGTGTTAGTAGCGTGAAGACACGTTAGTGTGGCCATGAGATGTGTCTGATGTGTCATGTCCACTGCTGTCCCTGTGATGCATGGGTGCTTGAGAGCAGCACATCAGCCACAAAGGGGTAAGTACACACTCACACCTCAATAATGTAATGCTTGTATGGCTTTGGGTTACCTACTAGTGGGAAGCTGTAGCATAGGTCATTGGTAGATGCACATCAACTACGGGTATCAGGCACCCTGGCAGGATTGGTATCAAATATGAGTGCCTATACAATGCAGACAGTGACTCATGAGGGCATTTACTTACAATTTGGGATTTGTGTGGTCATCCTCCCTCAGCAACGTTTGAGAGCCCAGCTCCTTCCATCAGCATCAGTACACCTGAGGTGTCAGGGCATTGCCATCAGTATAAGTATACAACTGTGACAGTGGTAATTAGTGAGTTCTCAAACAGCTGCCTTGTACTGTATGTGTAGGTAGGCAAGTGGGCCCATATGCTATAATCAATCAGTGCTTGTAGAGCGCAACTTCTTACCCGTTAGGTCTCAAGGCGATGGGGAGGAGTGCAGCCTTAACCAGTGGGGTGGTTCTTAAAAAATCCATGTCTACAGTTCCTTCGTGAAGCTGAGGAGGGAGGTAGTTTGTCTTATGTGGAGCGGAAGGGCGTTCCAGGCAGTGACTGACAGGTAGGAGAAGGAGTGTCTTCCTGTTCTGGTTTTCCTGATGCGGGGTACTTCTGCGAGTGAGAGCTAGGCTGAGCGTAGGGCCCTGTGGGGTATGTGGAAGTTGTGTTGTTGGTTCAGGTAGGCTGGTCAGGTGTTATGGAGAGCTTTGTGTGCGTGGGTGAGGATCTTGAAAGTGATTCTTTTCTATGTGGGGTGCCAGTGCAATGTACACAGGTATTGTGAGATGTGGCAGTGTCGGGGTAGGTCGAGGACCCACCTGGTGGCGGCATTCTTGATGTTTTGTAGTTTGCAGGTGAGTTTCTTGTTGATTCCGGCATAGAGTGCGTTGCCGTAGTCCAGTCTGCTGGTGATGAGGGTGTGTGTGACGGTCTTTCTCTGTTCGAGGTGGATCCACTTAAGGAACTTGCGTAGGAGGCGGAGGGGGGGAGGCAGGTGGAAGTGACTGAGTTGATTTGATGGTTCATGCTGAGGTTGGAGTCCAGTATTATTCCGAGGTTGCAGGCTTGGCTGGAGGGGGTGGGTGGTTTTCCGAGGGTGGGTGGCCACCAGGAGTCGTTCCACACGTGGGGTTGAAGGCCTATGATGAGTACTTCTGTCTTGTTTGCGTTGAGTTGAAGGCAGCTGTTTCTCATTCAGTTGGCGACTGATTCCATGCCTTCATGGAAGTTGTGTCTGGCTTTGTCTGGTTTGTTGGAGAGGGAGAGGATGAGTTGGTTGTGGTCAGCGTGGGAGAATGATGTTTATTCTGTAGCTGCTGATGAGGTTGGCTAGCTGGGCCATGTAGATGTTAAACAACATGGGGCTGGGGGAGGAACCCTGTGGCACTCCGCAGGTGGTGGGTGTGGGGTCTGCGAGGAAGGGGCAAGTCTCACTTGTTGATTTCTGCCAAAGAGGAAGGATTGAATCCAGTCGAGGGCCTTGTCTCTGATGCCGGCTTCAAGGAGTCTTCTTATCAGGGTGTGATGTGAGACTGTGTCAAAAGCCACCAAGAGGTCTAGTAGGATGAGTGCTACTATCTCTCTCTTGTCCAGCAGGGAGCGGATGCCATCTGTTGCGGCCAGGAGGGCTGTTTTGGTGCTGTGTTTTTTCTTGGATTGGGAGATGTCGAGGATGTTGTGGTCTTCTATATACGTGGTGAGTTGGCTGTAGACTGTTTGTGTCAGAATTTGGTAGAGGGGGGATCTGCGCATAGGTTTCCTTTGCTGAAACTGTCGTAGATGGTCTTAATTTTGTGGTGGAAGTATGTGTTGAGTCTCTCGCAGAGGTCCTGTGAGGGTGGAATGTCTGTTGTTTCACTGTTGGGTTGCGTGAACTCCTTGATGATGCTGGAGAGTTCCATGCTGCTGTGTGCTTGTGAGGAGATTCTGGGCCTCATTACGACTCTGGCAGCTGGCGGTAACACCGCCAATAGGCTTGCGGTGTTCTGCCGGCTATTATGACTGTGGCACATTAGCCACGGCCATACCGCTGGCCCCTCCAACATACCGCCAGGCTTCTGCCTGGTGGTCATAATCCGCAGGGCAGCGGTGCAAGCACCGTTGCTCTGGGGATTACGAGTCCCCAACAACCAGCCTGTCCATGGTGGTAAACACCGCCATGGAAAGGCTGGCGGTAAGGGGGACTCGGGGTGCCCCTGGGGGTACCCTGCACTGCCCATGCACTAGGCATGGGCAGTGCAGGGGTCCCCAGGCACAGCCCCATCTCACATTTCACTGCCCAAATTTCGGGCAGTGAAATGCGCGCTGGGTGCTACTGCACCCACTGCACATCAACATTGCTGCCGGCTCTATAACGAGCCGGCTGCAATGTTGATGTGACTTTTCCACTGGGCCAGCGGACAGAAACACTGTTACCGTCTGCTGGCTCAGTGGAAAAGTAATAACAGGGATCCAGATATACCGGCAGCATTGGCGGTCTTTTTAAAAGACCGCCAAAGTTGTAATGAGGGCCTCTGTCTTGTATAGCTTTGTTTCGGGTGTTTCTGATGAGTTGGTGGTGTGCGGTGGTGGCAGCTCTGAAGTTGCTATGGGCTTCTGTGGATTTTGTGTTTCTCCAGGTTTTCTCAAGGCAGCAACAAGTGCGTCTAGATTCTCGGAGTTAGGGGTGAACCAGCTGGCTTTCTTTGTGTGGGTGCTGTTTTTTTTTTTAGGGGGGGCTTTGGTATTTTTTTGCAGTCACGATCCATTTGTGGAAGGTGCATGCTGCGTTTTTTGGGTCATCGTCGTGTGCGATGAGCTGACAATAATCTCTGGAATGCACTTCTTAGTTTAAAGAAGACATTTATTATCACTTTACCTCGAGGTTCCAAAAATGAAGGAGATTAGTAGGTCGAAGGCACACGTGTAAAAATAGTCAAAGCAATGAGAGGGAAATATATCTAAATGATTCTCAACTGCAATGTACAAAGCAAATATATGTGATTATATTATAGCATATTTGCAAGGCAAAGAATAAAGTAAAAATTCATCATTGTAGGGCCTGCCAAGCTCTTCATCTTTCTCATGCCAGCAAGAAGACGACCCCTGTTCAACTGCCAGAAAGAGATCCTCACCCTCACAGGAAAATGTCAGGCATTTGACGTCCAATCCTGACCGATGTCTTGGAAATTCCCTTGCTACTGAGCAGGGCCCCCTCTTGCCTTCTGAAAGGCCCTCCCCTCTCAGATCGACATATTCAAACATGCTGGCCACTGTAGGTCAGAGTAGGAAGAAAAACGTTGAAAACTGGCCAACCTTTCAAGGATCTCCTTCCAAGGCCACACCTTTCCCTGCACTGCAGAAAACAAAAAATATGTACTTTCTTATCATGAACTGTTCGTGTTCCGTGAGAGAAATACGAAGAAACAAGCTTAGTGTACCATGTGGAAAAACACAGCTCAACTGCAATGTCTCAACTGCAATGTTTAATGCCACGATAAAGCCAATAGGCAGCTAAACTGATTACAAAATGTAATCTGCAACTGGTGAACACTGAACAACTAATAAGCACAGTGGTGCAACACAGTCAGTGGTCAAAAACATTTATTTTTACTACATCTCCACCCTCTGACCAATGATTTTGTGTACTTTTCTCTTATTTAAAAAAAAAAAAGAAAACAAATCAGGTTTGCATTGTATACAGCAACATAATGCAATGATAAAAGCAATCACTGTAAAGCAGTGGAAGTGGATTAACGTATTGATCTTATAAACTTTTAAATCAGACAAACCTACAATGAAAAGACTGAAACATATATTCTGATAGGGATAATAACTGATTGAATAGTGTCTCTAGGATAGCAGGTTGGTGTAGAATTAGATGGAAACATCATGAGTTCTAATCATGAAAAGGTACACGATCTACCTAAAAGGTTTGCTGGAATGTAAGTGAAAGTCAGGTTTCCGCACGGAAAACAGCCAGCCAACTGGCAATTTTGCTTATTGAGACTGGCAGCAGTCATCAGATGATAACAAGCCATTAGTTAGTTCCAGTGGAAGAATGTAATCAAACAAGTTAACAGAACATCCATGGTACTCTGCATTGTTCCCATGTAGAACTTTGATCTGTGAAGCACAATTTGCGCTTAATGGATCAATAGGTTTTGTGCTTTAAAAGCAGCAGGAGAGTTACAGAAAGGTTATCAAATCAGGTTCAGGTTGGGGTGCGGTCCCTCCCCCGACCCCACACGCAAACGCCCAAAGGGAGACCACACAGCACACTCATCGTCAGTGGCAAGTCGTAGTAGGATCTGCAAAAGAAACAAGTATGACTTTTCTTGCAAATATCATTTGTCATCTGAAATGTGCCCTCCTTTTTCCTTTCCTTGTTTTATAATCAGCAGGACGTTATTGGGGCCCATTGTTTTAATTTCGGCAAGTTCTGGAGGGCCATTTGGGGATTCAACCCACACCTTAGCACTGAAGTTTTTATCTGCTGCACCACAGCTTCCCTTTCCTTGCACTGTTAGAAGAGCTGGGGCAGTCCCCTTCCTTACCAAACCTCCATACACTGCACTTATGACAGGTTGGGCAATTCTGTCTCCAATTTTAATAAATAAGTCAACTTCTCCACTATTTAACAGAATAACTTTGATTTCTCCTTGGCAATCTGCATAAATCACTCCCCCTAAAACCTGAATACCTTTAAGGGCCAACACAGATCTGGAAGCAATCAATCCAAAATGCCCTGGGGGGATCTGTACTCCAATACTTGTTTCACACAATGCTATGTCTAGGGGTTTTAGTCTGTAAGCTTGTAAAGCATGCAAGTCAAGACCTGCAGATTTGGGTGTGACTCTGTAAGGAGCTAATGCTCCATGTTTTATTTCCCATTATGTGATGGTATTGGTGGCCACATGCAAAGCTGGAGTTAACAATCGCATCAAAGGTGTTTCAGCATTTGTTAATGGTCTATTGTTCAGAATCTGGAGAGCTTCATTTAAATGCTCTCTCCAGTTTTTCAAAGTCCCAACAGATAATTTTCGCATTTGAGCTTTCGGTAAACCATTCATTCTCTAAATCAGTCCTGAGGCCTTTGGATAACAAGGGATATGATATATCCATTCAATATTGTGCTGGGAACAGTAGTCCTGTACCAAATTGCCTTTGAAGTGTGACCTAGTGTCACTCTGGATCTGGAGTGGTACTCCATAGTATAACATTAACAAGTCCAGAGTTCTGATAGTATTGTGCTGAGTAGCACATTTCCAAGGGACAGCAATCAAGTATCCAGAATAAGTGTCCACTATGGTACAGGCGTCTTGACACCCGCTATTAATCGGTAGTGGTCCAATGTAATAAGTTTGCCATATCTGTCCTGGTAACTTTCCTCTCCCCAATTGATCTTTGACTGTTTGTGGGACAGATGTCTGTTGTATGTGCTGACAAATGGGACATTGCAAAATCACAGTTTTTATCAAATCTAAGGGAATTTGCATCTCTACAACCTCTGCCCGCCTGTAAGTTGCTTTCTCTCCCAGGTGACCACATTTCTGGTGCACCCACTTAGTCATCCCCACCAAGTCAGAATTCTGGATTGACACTTCTGCCTCTGAACTTTTGTCTTTGACATCTGCAAGGGAATTGAACCAAAGTTCTAATGAGTCAATGGGACAATGAGCATCTATGACTTTACTCTGTTTTAACATTTCCCAAATTTCCTGCCACAACTCTTTGCTCCACATCTCCTTTGAATGATTAGACCAGTTATGTGCATGCCATGTGGAAAGCCAGATGGCTAATCCATTAGTAGTGAACCAAGAATCAGTGTGAAAATGACAAGTCTCAGGCAGCTTTTGCTTTAGAGCCTCATACACAATGTACAACTCTACATATTGGCTATGTTTTCCTTCTCCTGTGACAACAACTTTTCAGTAACTGGACTGTATGACACTGCTTTCCAATGTCTTTTAGTACCCACATATTTCAATGAATCATTAGTAGAACAAACATGCTTCCTATCCTCAGGGGACAAGAATTCAAATGGTGCACTCAATTTCACCGGTGACTCTGTTACCTGTGGTACTACCTGCATCCTCTCCTCATCATGTACAGGGGGTTGTGACACCTGTTAATGTAGGGCTGCAGTGCCTGTCGGTCCTACTCAAGCCCTGTCTTGTATGTACCAGATCCAGTGTATGATGCTAGTCTCTTGTGCATGTCCTATACAGTAAGATTTAGGTGAACTTATCACCCACTGCATGAGTGGTAGTTCAGATTTCAGAATTACATTATAACTTAATGTGATTTGCTCAGTATCCACTAGAGCCCAATAACAAGCCAAAAGCTGTTTTTCCAAAAGAGTACAGTGCTCCTCATAGTCAGGTAGTTTTCTAGTCCAAAGCCCAAGGGGCACCCTTGTCCTCCTCTGTTTCTGCCACATATTCCAGTTTGCATGTTGTCCCTGAACAGGTACATGTAACACAATGTTTCCCTCTTGCACTGTACACAAATCTAAAGTCTGTTGGATTATTTCATTTGCCAAATCGAAAGCACACAGCAGCTCTTCACTCCATGGAAACTCATGTTTTTTTCCTGGTTACTTTGTACCAAAGGGTTACGATTTTACTCAGATGAGGGATATACTGTTTCCAAAAATCAAACAATCTCATGATACTCAGTATCTCTTGCTTAGTGCCAATAGTAGCAAACTCCAAAATCTTTTGTTTCACCTGTAACAACATCTCTCTGTTCTGAATTCCACTGAATTCCCAAAAACTTCACATTTTGCGACAGTACCTGTGTCTTGTCTGAATTAATTGTACACATTGTACTCTGCAAAAGTGGTCTGAATATACCGGTAACATCGTCAACTTCTCGCTCAGTGTAATCTTCTAAAGAATGCATTTCAACTCCTGCCAAAAACTGAGGGCTGCTCTGCGCATGGAGAACTACGCTCTGCTCATGAGGCTCACACTGGCCCCTTACCTTTTTAACCTCCTCATTACTGGAATGTGAAAAGCAAGATTCTCCTCTAACAGCTTGGTAGATTTCAGCTTATCTTGCAATAATTTGCTCTGGCTAATTTGCTCACGTAAATTCTTATTTTCATGTTCTGTTTACATCTCTCATGCATTTTTCTGTAAGCAGACGAGAGTGTCCAAACCCTCCTGTCAAGAACAAAAGGGACATCATTCCTTTAAAAAAACACCTTTCTTAAATATGAAAACAATTTAGTTTTATCCAAGCACCCATCCCAAAACTTAGAAAGTCCTGATAAATAAGAAAACATGCTTGTCACAACACCATGAGGCTGGTTAATTTCACATGCATTTTCAAACGTGGTTTGCGGTGCTTCCTTTAATTCTCTAAACAAAAAAAACAAAAAATATTTACACTTTTAAATCATGCCCCTCCTTTTTAGACTGACGATCTATTCCAAAATGTTTTGTTTTCACTAATGACTGAGCTGACAAAAATCTCTGGAATGTACTTCTTAGTTTAAAGAAGACATTTATTATTACTTCACCACAAGGTTCCAAAACAAATGAAGGAGAATAGTAGGTCGAAGGCACAGATTTAAAAATAGTCACAGCAATGAAAGGAAAATATATCAAAATAATTCTCAACTGCAATGTACCCAGCAAAAATAATTGAAAAGCAAAGAATAAAGTAAAAATTAATCACCGTAGGGCCTGCCAACCTCTTCATCTTTCTCATGCCAGCTAGAAGACGACCCCTGTTCAACTGCGAGAAAGAGATCCTCACCCTCACGGGAAATGACATTTGCTGACATTTGACGTCCAATCCTGACCGAAGTCTCGGAAATTCCCTCGCTACTGAGCAGGGCCACCTCTTTTATAGCTTAAACAACCATGGAAAGAGCCTTCTGAAAGGCCCTCTCCTCTCAGATGGAAATATTCAAACATGCTGGCTACTTTAGGTCAGAGTAGGAAGAAAAATGTTGAAAACTGGCCAGCCTTTCAGGGCTGTCCTTCCAAGGCTTGCACCTTTCCCTGCACTGAACAAAACAAAAAATATGTACTTTCTTATCATGAACTCTGTGTTCGGTGAGAGAAATACGAAGAAACAAGCTTAGTGTACCATGTGGAAAAACACAGTTCAACTGCAATGTCTCAACTGCAATGTCTAACGCCACAATAAAGCCAATAGGCAACTAAACTGAATACAAAATGTAATCTGCAACTGGTGAACACTGAACAACTAATATGCACAGTGTTGCAACACAGAGTCAGTGGTCAAAAACATCTATTTTTACTACATGGTTGGTGTTTGGGTCTGATGACGGTGAGTGTGTTAAAGGTGAAATGGATACTTCGGCGGTCTGTTGATGGGAGTTCTGTGGTGTGACTGAAAGTAGCAGAGGTTCCTGTAGTGAAGCTGGGAACAAGGGTCTGTCCTGCTGAGTTTGTTGGCTCTGTCACAATCTGTCAGAGTCCTATGTTGTGGAGGTTGTCTAGGAGGGATGCAGTGTTGAGGTCTTGTAGATTCTCGAGGTGGAAGTTGCGGTCTTCCAGCAGGGTGTAGTTGGTGGCTGTGATGGCTTGTGCGGAGATGCAGTTTGTGATGAATCGGTAAAAGGTGTACGTGGTCTGGGGGGGCGGTAGATGAGGGTTCCCCTAATGGTGGATGTCGGGCTGGTGTGTAGCTTGAAGTGGAGGTGTTCCATCAGGCTTGTGGGTTCTTCAGAGTCTTCGGAGTTTTGGTTCAGGCTGCGGCTGGACCTGTGGACGATGACGATTCCCCCCCTCAGGGCAGCTGGGGTGGTCTTTCTGGGAGATCTTGTATCCTAGGGGGATGGCGATGGCGATGTCTGGACCTGAGGTGGTGTTGGTCCAGGTCTTGGTGAGGAATGCGACATCCGGGGTGGTGCTGTCTAGGAGGTCCCAGATTTCGGCAGCGTGTTTATGGAGGGAGCAGATGTTGAGGAGAATGCACGTCAGAGTTTTCGGGGTCAGAGAGTTGTTGCAGGTGGGTTGTGCTGGGTCCAAGGTCTTGGTTAATGTTACTGTGCAAAATGTTTATGGATAGGTGGGCATGTTACCTACCCATGTAGGTTTCTGTTGCGTATGGAGTACAGGATATGTCTCAATAAATTACCATGAGATTGTGCCAGGTACTGGGCAAATGTGACTGGTATGAGCCTCATCAAGTACACGAGTGCAAATGTTCCCAGATCAGCAGTTTACATCAGTATTGCTGTAGTTTCCCCCCATGGTTTCCTACTGTTGTAGCATGTATAGGTGAAGGGATGGCCCGCCATGGCATAGCAGCAGATAATGATGTTGTTACTCTGTGTGACTGTTGGGTTGGTATTGACCCATTGCACCCTGTCTTTCTCTGTCCCCCTCCCTCCCTCTCCTCCTTTATCTTTCTGTGCATTAGCATCATTAGGTGAAGGAGAAGGGGCATTGGCGAGTGATGAAGCTGCAGCCCCTGGGACCCAGGAGGCTGATACCAGCGGAGCCGGGGGGACCAGTGGGACGAAGGGTGAGGGAGTGCCATGGGGGAGACAGGATCGACGACAACATCTTCGGATTTCTCCTCTCATCGACGCTTCCTGGTGGGGGACCCATCTGGGATCATCCCAGCACCATCCTTGTCCGCCACCCCCTTTAGCAGCACTGCCTTCCCTGTAGCTCCCCACCCAGTTGCCCGCTCACCCTGGGCATCTTCTTTGCCTCAGGCACCTCTGCCCCTGCCCCAGTCAGCCCTGCTGCCCTCAGTGAGGAGGGTGTTGACCTTCTGAGCTCCATCTCTATGGGGGCAGTCAACCACCGTGAATGCCATCCAGGGACTGGCATCACAGATGCAGCAGTCCAGTGCCTATCTGAAAGGCATTCATGGTGCCCTGTCTGCCCTGAAGATCCTGCCAGGCTCTGGCCTCCTCATTGATGGCAGCCAGTGTCCCTTATTTGTCCTTTCCCCCTCCAGCTACCTGTTTCCAATCCCACAGCCCTCTCCCCACACCTATCCAAGGCACACTCAGACAACATGCATCCACATTATCAGACACAGTTCACAAGAACATACACAAGCACCACAAAAGCCACCACCGCCATGCACACAGACAACAGACACAACAACATCCACTCCTTACACGGACTCTCCCACTACCTCCCCCCTCACAGACACTGCATCACTCAAACCTGCAGTCACCACATCACCACTCCCAGATCCTGCCACCAGTGCCCTCATTCCCACAGAGAATATTCTCAATGCTGTTCAGATGCCTGTCATTAAAGAGAGACCTCTGGCCCAGGGGAAACGCATTATTGTCGTATCACTGATCCCACCCATTGATGCTGTGACCAAAGCCAGCATTCCTAATGCTAAAGCACTACATCCACATTGGATTCCATAGGCAACGTCTCTGACGGCCATTGATGTTGACTATATTTTTTACTCAAAATCACAAACTGAAGAATTTTTTAAATATGAACTTGAAAACAACTTCCTGTAAACATACTACCTATTGAAAAATACCAAACAATTACAGGTGTGCATGGCCACATGAAAGATGGTGAATTCCGTCCACAGCATACCTACACGCAGAACTTAGGGGACTGCACTGAACAATTAGCAGAGCTCAAGGCTCTGGTGATGGCACTGGAACACATGGATCCGGAACAGTTAACATTAATAGAATGTGATCCGTATTATTGTGTCCAGTCCTTCAATGAAAATCTGCATTACTGGCACCAGAATGGGTTCAGAGATTCAAAAGGCAACACCATTAAACACAGACTCCTGTAGGGAAAAGTAGTGGATCTGAAGGAAACGTTACCTAATGTCTATGTTGTACATACAATAGGAGACCAGCGTGTTGGAATACACGTTACTGGCAACACCTTGGCTGATGAAGCAGCCAAATCAGTGGTAGCTACGGCTTCTGTTGCTACAGTAACTCGTTCTAGAACGAAATTGGATGATGAAACTCTCGGTGCTGTGAAACCTTGTGCTGATGGTACACCCTTGCCAAAGGCATACTCTGCAAAATATGCGTACAGCATATCTTGCCTCAGTACAGCCCTAGCTGTAATACCAGGGGTGGGTAAATATTTGATTCCCAACAAAGATCAAAGATCAGAGTTGATCAAAGCAGCACATGAGGGAGCTGCTCCTGCCCATGCTGGTGTGGTGGCTACAATATCATTATTACAAGCACGGTACGGGTGGCCAGGTCTATACAAACCATTTTGGTCCCCTGAAACCTGAAAGTGTATACAAATACATATTAGTCGCTATTGACTGATGCTCCAGATTTCTATGGGTTTGGCCACAATGCTCAGCTGACGCTCTAACTGTTCTTTTGTTGTTTTGCAAGTCTTTATTGGCTCATATGCTGCTGCGACTATCCACTTGGACCAGGGCCCTACATTTGCCTCAAGGGCTTTCAGGGACGCCATGGCTTTGTTAGGGGTCCAACTGCATTACACATCTCCATTATATCCCGAGGGAAATAGTGTAGTGGAGCAACGAAACTGAGATTTAAAGCAATCCTTAACGGTGAGAGTATTAGCTTCGGGTCATAGTTGGCTTACACACCTTTATGGTGTCCAGAGAGCACTTAATAATCTGCCCAGAAGGTCCATGGGGGCGTACTTCATACCAAAGCCTGTTCTTGCAGGACTTACAATAGTTCAATGACTACAACGCATCTGCCATTGCTGCCTCCTTATGAATAATGGAGGTACCAGTAACATTGACCGGCTGGATTCCAAACCTTGGGGATCTAGAGCAGTGGTTCCCAACCTTTTGACATCTGTGGACCCCCACTTTATCTTTACTGGAACCCGGGGACGCCTACTGAATCATTATTGTAACCCAGGGACCCTTACTGAGTCATTACTGCAAGCTGGGGACCTAATTTGTTAATAATATTTAATTTTCTAAGCAGTCTCGGACCCCCTGAGGAGGCTTCGCGGACCCCCAGAGGTCCCCGGACCACAGGTTGGGAACCACTGATCTAGAGCGTGAAAAGATTGCTGTGAAAAAGGAGTTTGGTCCTTCCTATCGCGTACCGGTTCCAGTTTTGGGAATACATGTTACCAGAACTGTTATATTACCACCGCTGGCTGGTTCTAAAGAAAATCGCTTTGTCTCCATTGACAATGTCAAGCTACACCATATGGCCGATCCTGCACAGCAGACCTAGAGGACTCCTGGATAGTACCCAAATTCCTCTCACTACAGACCAGTATGTTCCTCCGCAGGTTTTAAGCAGCAACGCTGATACCCCTCCGAGCTTGGGGAGGGTGGAAAATGATGTTTCACTAGTTCCACTAACTTCTTCTGTGACTAGTAACGTCAACAATATTGAGCTATTCTACTCAAATTCTACATAAACGGATGGTGTAGTCTACCAGCGCTCCTCTTCCAAACACAGCTCCAGTTTTTGTTGACCTCAATTACACTTTCTCTGACTCATCTGCCTCTACTACAACAGAACTGTCAAGCGCACGTAAGCTGATATTATGGCTCAAAATTAACTATTTCATTCTTCCATGGAACTATCTTTGGGTTTTATTAACTGTATTTGCCTTCCTTCTTTAGAGTGGTTTTATCATAATTTTCTTTCTACTAATACATTGTCATTACCTTCCTGAATGCTCTACAGTTGAACTGGTGGGTGAGGTCCTAAAACCACACTTTTCCTCTGACAAAGTCCATAGAGACTTGTCCCTAATGAACATTTCTGCTATTCCAATTCCTGATGGGATTCTTTGGGATAAAGTCTCCTTCCATATATATGGGCCGACGGTGGTCATTCAAATTCCATGTGTGTTCAAACTTTCCATGAATGATGTGATATGATTCTATGATGTTTAATCTCCAGTATTTTACTGTTTTTAAAAGTGAGGATGTTTATCAATCCAAAGAGAATTATGGAGATATGTTCTGTTACAACTATTATGGACACCATTTCATTCACAGAGCAAGTACCCCGAAGACTATTTTTAATTAAACACAGTGGGAACACTGTCCCACTCCTCGGGTGGGGAGTTCTAAAACGTATACTGAGAAGTTTGCATATTTTTCAGGGCACAATGTTAAAAATGCTGAGTCTTACTATTTTAAATTACCAGTGATTGAAAATCAACAAATTTTATTGACAGATACAAAATTGATTTATTCTGATTCCTTTGCTTCCTGGTTAGCTATAGAACGCTATGAATATTGGTTGAAGTCGATAGACTTAACAGTGTGTGTGGGGAACTAGAAATTGGCAAATAAAGGTAAAGGAAGCTTTATTTAGAGCATGCCTGATGCCTGTTCAAATGATATTTTTAAATAAAGCTGTACAACAGACAAGTTGTTTGTCCTTCTCCTACCTGGCCGCCAAGAACTGGAACTCCCTCCCGACCGACCTGCGCCTGACCCAAGACCACCTCTCCTTCAGGAAGAAGCTGAATACCTGGCTATTCGAGCAGTAGCGGCACCCCCCCCCCCAGCGCCTTGAGACCCTACGGGTATGTAGCGCGCTTTATAAGTGTCATTGATTGATTGATTGATTGCTTGGCAACAATTAAGGATTTGATGCGTACAGAATTCCTGTCCCTCCAAAACAAATAAATGGCAAAAAAACATGAATGCAACTGAAGAGCAACTCAATGGATGGGTCCAGAAAGGAACATTCAACACTACAGTTACACGTCCTGGTGAGTGGTTATTGTGGTCAGTAGACACCAGCGGGTGTCAGACACGTTTTGTAAACTCCACAGGCGGTTTTAGAACAAGTAGGCTGGACCCTCGCTTTGTGTCCTCGAACACTCTGATATAGTAACAACATACAGTGTAGGGAAGTTATGCCAACAATTGTTTAAAAGTTTCTCACTTTATGCTGTTAAAGAACACCTCAGTCTCCTGTACAATGATACAGATTTACAGGATTTCCTGTTAGGCCCCAGAAGACAATGCAGAAAGCCCTTCTTATATGCAGTATACAATGACGTTTGGAAACTTTCCCCACAAGAAGCTGCTTCCCGGTTAAGGCAAATAGATCAGAACAGCTTATAGAAAGTATTCGCTGTTGTAGGAATTAACACATTGTCTGACCGAATATACACTTTAAACAGCATTGTCTCTTCTGCAATAGACATAGGGGCTCATTCTGAGCCCGGCGGGCGGCGGGCGCCGCCCGCCTGGAGGGAGCCGCCAAATGACCGCACCGCGGTCATAAGACCGCGGCGGCCATTCAGACATTTTCTCTGGGCCGGCGGGCGCTCTCCAAAAGAGCGCCCGCCGGCCCAGAGGAAATGCCCCTGCAACGAGGACGCCGGCTCAGAATTGAGCCGGCGTAGTTGCAGGGGTGCGACGGGTGCAGTTTGCACCCGTCGCGTATTTCAGTGTCTGCATTGCAGACACTGAAATACACAGTGGGGCCCTCTTACGGGGGCCCCTGCAGTGCCCATGCCATTGGCATGGGCACTGCAGGGGCCCCCAGGGGCCCCGCGGCACCCCCTACCGCCATCCTGTTCCTGGCGGGAGACCCGCCAGGAACAGGATGGCGGTAGGGGGTGTCAGAATCCCCATGGCTGCGGAGCGCGCTCCGCAGCCATGGAGGATTCCCCCGAGCAGCGGGAAGTCGGCGGGAGACCGCCGACTTTCCGCTTCTGACCGCGGCTGAACCGCCGCGGTCAGAATGCTCGTGGGAGCACCGCCAGCCTGTTGGCACATCGGCCTATTGTTATTAGGACGGGGGGGGAGAAGCCTCTAGGCGCCAGGGAATTATTTTGTTGTTGTTTTTTTAGAGGTGGGGAGCGACCCCTTAGCCGCTCCCCTGGGGGGCACATTGTATTTAGACAATTTCTGCCCCCCTTGGGGGCAGATCGGATGATTTTTGTTAGGTCAATCTGCCCCAAGGGGAGCAGAAACCATTAGGCATAGGGGATATTTTTGTTTGCGGCAATGTCACGCAAGGGGAGCGACCCCTTTTGTGTTTTTTAGAGGTGCGGAGCGACCCCTTGGTCAAGGGTCGCTCTCCTGGGGGGCAAATTGTATTTAGGCCATTTCCGCCCCCCCGGGGGCAGATCGGCCTATTGTTATTAGGCCGCAGAAGCCTCTAGGCGCCAGGGATAAAAAAAAATTGTTTTTTTTGTTTTTTTTGTTTTTTAGAGGTGGGGAGCGACCCCTTGGTCAAGGGTCGCTCTCCTGGGGGGCAAATTGTATTTAGACCATTTCTGCACCCTTTGGGGGCAGATTGGCCCATTTTTGGTATGCCAATCTGCCCCCCAAGGGGGGCAGAAACCACTTAGGCACCAGGGATTGGTGTGTGTGTATGTGTGTGCTTTCTTTAAGGGGGCAGCCCCTTGGGTAAGAGTCGCTCCCCATGGGGGCACATTACTGTTGGCCATATCTGCCCTCCTTGAGGGCAGATGGGCCTATTTTTGGAAGGCCCATATGCCCTCAAGGGGAGGCAGAAAGCTCACCAGAAGCCAGGTAAGTTTTTTTTTCAAAAATAAGAGGGGGGGGTATGGCCATACCCCCACTCCAAATATATGGGGAAAAAGTTGTTCTGCCCACCAGTGGGCAGATGGGGTAATTACCCTGATCCACACCCCAGAGGGGCAGAAAGTCTACTAGATGCCAGGGAATTTAAAAAAACAAAAAATATCGGGGTGGTGGCTACCAACCAGTATGGGCCTGGTTACGCCCCCACCCCAACTGAAGGGGGTAACAGTCTTTCAGCTCTCCTCCACATTCTACAACATCTTATCCCACAGCAAGCAAGAAGACATTTGATTATTTGGGGTTTTAGTTTTACATTTGGGCCGTGAGAGCTTGGCTAACTCTCATAATCGTCCCACTTGGAATGGTGAGGGCTGCACTTCGTGGACTTGGGGACGCTACCATGTACAAAAATCCACAAGACCTAGACACATCTGAAAACTAAACATCTGGGTGATTGCAGGGTGGTGTGTTTCACATGCACCCGCCCCTTTTTTGTACCCACAATCCTCTGCAAACCCCTACTTTGCTGGAAATCACATATTTTCCCCACGTTTTTGTGATGGAACATTCCGGAATCTGCAGGAATCCACAAAATTCCTACCACCCAGCATTGTCTCATCTATACCGATAAAAATTCTGCTGCACTTGTCAGCCTAAAAATGTTTTTTTGCAAACTTCCCTTTTGGAACCCCTTTTGTTCCCCCTCAATATCGACATGTTTTTGGCTCTTCCCTTTCACAAGCACTTGGCCCACCTACACAAATGAGGTATCATTTTTATCGGGAGACTGAGGGGAACATTGGGTGGTATGAAATTTGTCCCAGTGCAGTGATCCCACACAGAAATTTGTTTTTTTAAGCTAAATTTGAGGTTTGCTGGGGATTCTGGGTAAGAAAACATTGGGGGATCCAGGCAAGTCACACCTCACTGGACTCCCTCGGTGTCTAGTTTTCTGAAATGTCTGGGTTTGGTAGGTTTCCCTAGAAGGCTGCTGAGCCCAGGACCAAAAACGCAGGTGCCCCCCGCAAAAACAGGTAGTTTTGTATTTGATAATTTTGATGTGTCCAGATAGTGTTTTGGGGCATTTCCTTTCGCAGGCAGTAGGCCCACCTACAAAAGTGAGGTACCATTTTTGTCGGTGGGTGGAAGGAAACCTGTGGCTCCTCTCTGAATCCAGAACTTTCTGTCACCGAAAAGAGAGGAAAAGGTATTTTTTTGGCCAAATTTTGAGGTTTGCAAAGGATTCTGGGTAACAGAATCTGGTCAGAACCCCACAAGTCACCCCATCTTTGATTCCCCTAGGTGTCTAGTTTTCATACAGCACAGGTTTGCTAGGTTTCCCTAGGTGCCGGCCGAGCTAGAGGCCAAAATCCAAAGCTAGGTTCTTTGCAAAAAACAGCTCTGTTTTCTTTGTGAAAATGTGATGTGTCCACGTTGTGTTTTGGGGCTTTTCCTGTTGCGGGCGCTAGGCCTACCCATACAAGTGAGGTCCATTGTTATCGGGAGACATGGAGGAACGCTGGGTGGAAGGAAGTTTGTGGCTCCTCTCTGATTCCAGAACTTTCTGTCACCGAAATGTGAGGAAAAAGTGTTTTTTTGGCCAAATGTTTAGATTTGCAAAGGATTCTGGGTAACAGAACCTGGTCAGAGCCCCACAAGTCACCCCATCTTGGATTCCCCTAGGTGTCTAGTTTTCAAAACTGTGCAGATTTGCTAGGTTTCCCTAGGTGCGGGCTGAGCTAGAGGCCAAAATCCACAGCTAGGCACTTTGCAAAAAAACGCTCTGTTTTCTTTGTGAAAATGTGATGTGTCAATGTTGTGTTTCGGGGCAGTTCCTGTCGCGGGCGCTAGGCCTACCCATGCAAGTGAGGTACCATTTTTATCGGCAGACATGGAGGAACACAGAATAGTAAAACAAGTGTTATTGCCCCTTGTCTTTCTCTACATTTGTTCCTTCAAAAACGTAAGACCGTGTGTAAAAAAGACGTCTATTTGAGAAATGCCCTATAATTCATATGCCAGTATGGGCACACCGGAATTCAGAGATGTGCAAATAACCACTGCTTCTCAACACCTTATCTTGTGGCCATTTTGGAAATACAAAAGTTTTCTTGATACCTATTTTTCATTTTTTATATTTCAGCAAATGAATTGCTGTAAACCCGGTGTAGAATGAAAACCCATTGCAAGGTGCAGCTCATTTATTGGCTTTGGGTTCCAAGGGTTCTTGATGAACCTACAAGCCCTAAATATCCCCGCAACCAGAAGAGTCCAGCTGATGTGACGGTATATTGCTTTAAAAAATCTGTAATCGCAGGAAAAAGTTACCGAGTAAAACGTGGAGAAAAATTGCTGTTTTTTTCACCTCAATTTCAATATTCTTTTATTTCAGCTGTTATTTTCTGTAGGAAACACTTGTAGGATCTACACAAATGACCCCTTGCTGAATTCAGCATTTGGTCTACTTTTCAGAAATGTTTAGCTTTCTGGGATCCAGCCTTGGTTTCTCACCCATTTCTGAAAGCACAAAATGTTTTTAAAATGGGGTATGTCCCAGTAAAATGTCAACATTGTGTTGAAAAATTGGGTTTTCTAATTCAAGTCTGCCTGTTCCTGAAAGCTGGGAAGATGGTGATTTTACCACCACAAACCCTTTGTTGATGCCATTTCAGGGGAAAAGCCACGAACTGCCTTCTGCAACCCTTTTTTCCCATTTTTTTTTAAGAAAACAAAATGTTTGCTGTATTTTGGCTAATTTCTTGGTCTCCTTCAGGGTAACCCACAAAGTCTGGGTACCTCTAGAATCTCTAGGATGTTGGAAAAAAGGATGCAAATTTGGCGTGGGTAGCTTATGTGAACAAAACGTTATGAGGGCCTAAGTGCGAACTGCCCCAAATAGCCAAAAAAAAGGCTTGGCACAGGAGGGGAAAAGGCCTGGCAGCGAAGGGGTTAATTTAACACGAAAACAACAAATAATGTCTCAAAAAGAAGCAACTTACATCATGCTACACATCGAGAAATTATAAATGTTGCCTGTTACTGTGGCTGAAATACCGTCTGCTGAATGGTTAATACACAGGGTGATAATCTGCCTATTTTGACACGTCAGTTCACATCCTTCTTGAAACACATTCCAGTAGGCAGCTATGAAATGCTGGGAGATAATTACATCCATAAGGTGTGGGAGCTTCCCTTTTGGTACAAATGCTTCAATGGCATGAAAGAGGTCTTTCTTGGTGGCAGTGAATGCAAGACTTCTGTAAGCCATTCAGTGGTTTGTAAACAACTGTCCTTGCACGGGGCATGTAATGCCTCAGCGGTGAACTTGGCTTGCTATCTGAAGGGAGTTCCAGTTTCCTTGATTAGACCTGCGTTCCAGGTGCTCTCAAAGGGAAGCTATGTGCTTTTTAACAGCGAGAGCTGTTGTGGAAAGCGGGCCGGAATAGCTTATGTCCTTTCGGTCTCCCAGGTTGTTATATGTTGCGGGAATGTGCTTTTTCCTTCTTCACAACAGATGAAAGTAGCAAACATTTGGCCTCATATTGCTACTTCAAATTTGAATTTTGACAGGTTGAGCAGACTTAAAGCTTTATTGTTTCCGAAATGTGTGGCGCTTAAATATGCGCGTGAGACCTACGTGCTTCAAGTTGCGAGGTCATCTGCAGAGACACAGTCCCTTTTAAGTACAAACTTTCTGAGACACTTTGGTGAACTCTTGGGACGAATATTTAAAGCGTCCAGTACTACTGCAGTCGCACATTTTTTCAAGCCTGTTGGTTTCGTTCACACCTTTTCCTCTATATTAAACTTAATACCTTCAGCCATACATTGAATATTTTTGAGTGTTTTTGGGGGATATCCGATTACTTTGGCTATAATATGTGGCATTTTGCTGTTGCTACAAGGAGGGCTGAAAGTGCTTCCACCAGGGCAGCTGTGTCGTGAACGCATGAAGCAGTATTTTGGAGCACCATTCCTGGAAGAACTGGAGTGAGAGTGGTCTCTGTCATTCAGACTTGTTTTGGATTGTGTGCAGCCTGTGTTTTGATGCCTCTGGTGCCTTTTGCGAATGTGCGATGAAAGTTTATCTTTCTACGTGGTGCTTACTTGCATTGGATTGCATTGGATACGAATCTGTTGATGTTCCCGCTGACGGCTCATTACCAGATGCGCGTTGAGGGTGTGTTTGCTACAGAAAGCTGTCTATGAGCTGCCCTTTGTGGATCATACAGCTCTTAACACAACATTGGGCATAACACGGAATGCTGCTGCCTCAGCTGGAGCTCAGGCTTTAGAACATGAGTGCTCGTTGAATGTTCGAACAACAAATGCTGAAACCACGCATTCCTGAACAATGCGGTCGGAACAACGACCGCGTTGTTACCACAAATGCCTTTACCAGGCATGCCTTTACATAGATTTTTCGTTGTAAGAGCATGCATAGTAAAGGCATGTGTGGGAATGGCATGCGTGGTTCTAGCATGCAACCCCCCCACCTGCCCTAAGGCCCAGAGTACCCCACCCCTAATACTAAAACTACCTCAGCCCTCCTCCTTAAAATAAAACTACCCGGATACCTCTCACCCACCCTGAGCCCTAAACCCTTCCCCAACCTCCCTCACCCAACTTAAAAACAACTGACTCCCGACCTCATCCCTAAAAACAAAACTACCCTAACTCCCACCCCAAAAAAAACCTAATTACCCTGATTCCCCCACCACCAAAAACCAAACTACCCCAATCCCCCCACCCCAAACACCAAACTACCCTGACCCCCACACACCCAAAAACCAAACTACCCCGACCCCCCAGCCCCTAAAAACATAACTACCCCGATCCCTCCACACCCACCCCAAAAACAAAACTACCCTGACCTCCACTCCTAAAATAAAACTACCCAACCCCCACCCCTCCCCCAAAAACAAAACTTCCCTCATTCCCCCACCCTCAAAAAACAACTAGCCTCACCCCAACCCCACCACAAAAAAACAAACTACCAGATCCCCCCACTCCCACAAACCAAACTACCCCGATCACCCCACCCCCAAAAACCAAACTACCCCTACCCCTCCCCCAAAAACCAAACTACCCTGCATCCCTCATACCTAAAAACCAAACTACCTCTACCCCCTCCCCCAAAAACAAAACGACCCCAATCCCCTACCCCCAGAAACCAAACTACCTGGATCCCCAACTACCTTGATCCTCCATCCCCCAAAAACACACTACCTTGCCCCCACCCCCTAAAAAAAAAAGTACCCGACCCCACCACCCCAAAACAAAACTACACCAACCCCGACCCCTGCCCCTAAAAAGAGAACTACACCTATCCCCCTGCCCCTAAAAACAGAACTATCCCGATCCCCCGCCCCTAAAAACAGAACTGTCCCAATCCCCCATCCCTAAAAACCAGACCTACCCCAAACCCTGCCCCAAGCCCTTAATCCACCCCACACCCCTAAAAACTACACCCAACCCTGCCCAAACCCCACTTACCTGACCGCATCCTCTCCCGATGCACTCTCCCTTTCTCTCTGCCTTAACCACGCATGTGTGTGTTGGTTAAGGCAGAGAGTAAGGGAGTCGTTGTTAACGCAAGCGTGGTTCCACTTGCGTTAGCCACATAATTGTTGTTCCAGACGTTTCCTGTGCTCGTTGGTTTTCCTTGACAATGATTTGTCTATTTTACCACCTGCCGAAGTGGAACATTTCCTTACCTAAATTGTCCCAAACATAATTGGCGATTTTGAAAATTACACTGACTTTTAAATTCGTTTTTTTGGGCGCCACTGCTGATGTTTTAAATTGCCCCTTTTTATAAATTGTATATGCTCATTTGTCTTTTAACTTGTCATCATTGACATTCACGTATATATGCCTAATGGCTAGATACTAGAAGTTCATTTTTTTTTTTTAGGCGTTAACCACTTTTAAACTGCCAAGGAGAGGGTTTTAATTTGCTATTTTATCCCTGTTTTTAGACACATTGTTTTAGCAACTAGGCCTGATGCTGTACACTTTAGCCCAGTTGTATTTTATTCAGCTTCATTTTATTTTTCTAATACAAGCAGCATGTGCTGGCTGTTTTATTTTTCTTATCTAACTGTTCTTTAGCCCATGAAAGCACTATGCCCCTCATTATAACCCTGGTGGTCTTCTGACCACCAGGGTTAATGTGGCGGTATTACCGCCAACAGGCTGGCGGTACATACCGCCACATTATGAGTGTGGCGGGGGGCTACAACCAACCCACCACTTCTCCACTCATACCACCATGGCGGTATGAGCGGCTGGGCAGGAGATGTCAATCTCTGACCTGGCGGCCCACAGAGTACCGCAGGCAGCATTATGAGCTGGCCTACCGGCATGGTTTCCATGGCATTAGCAATGCCACGAAAACCATGGCAGTAGGCCCTACCAGTGACAGGGAGCCCCCACCCCCCATTCAAACACCCCCAACCACTCCGATACCCGCATTCACCCACCCCCCATAAACACACACATGCCCCCACAGCTCCACATGCACACATCACCCCCTCTTCCCCCACCCCACTACAGTCACAGTGCCCCTCACCCACCCCCCTCCCTACATACAAGCATACACACATCCACACGCACCACACATACACACATTCACATTTACACTGGCATACACGCATTCACTCATTCACTGGCATACACGCATTCACATACGCATTCCTCCAGGCATACTAACACACATTCTTTCACACAGACACACTGACATGCAGACACGCACTCACTTCACCATTCTTACACGCATTCACTCATACTCCTACATCCATGCATACAACACAACATAACACACACCGACACATTCACACATGCACTCACACTCTCAGACCCACACACACAACACCCCCCCTGTTGGACTCCCGATTTACCTTGTCTGTTGAGGAGGTTGTCCGGCAGGGAATGAGAAGGGGCACTGCTACCGTTCTACTGGCGGGACGATGCTGATGTTAGCAGCACCAAGTCACCACCGTCTGCCAGTATGAACACTGTAGGATTTCCATCCTTATTGTGGTGGAAGTCAGGCAGTGCTCATGATCTGGCAGACGGATGGTTGCTGCCGCGGTGGTATGTTGGAGGCCGTCACCGTGGTGGTAGGGGGTTATTACCACAAAAGTTATAATGAGGGCCTATGTTCTTAGCAAGATATTCTTTTCACTCTGTGCCTTCATCAAGGCTACAGCCAAATAGAGTTGCCAGCTAAAGTGGTACTCTGTGTCTCCAACATTGATAGAAACATACACATTTTTACATGGGGACATTTTCTCAGAACATCATCTGTTTTATTATAAAACACTTCTCTGTCCCATACAAGTTAGAGGGAGATTCCAGCCAGATGACCACGACTGGATGCTGATTGAATATGCTACAGCCGCTTGCTCAGACTACCGAATCCCTGGCCATATGGGGACGGTGTCTTCTTAGACTACAGACTTCCTTGCTCAGGTATGAGGGATGATGTCTTCCCAGGGGGTAAACCTGATAGGCAAATTAGGGCTCTAACGTAGCTGAGGTAGGAAATATCCTAATGACATTATGGTGAGAATCTTTTTGTGTTTCACACTCCTTGTCACAATTTTGCTTTTAGTGTATTTTATCTACCGAGTTATTGCACTACATGCCATTTTATCGAAGATGTGGTTACTTCAATAAACCTTATTGAACTATTATCTGCCTCTGTCTTTGCATATGTGAGACTAATGTAACTGAGAGAAAAGGATGCGATCTGAATGACTACGATTCCCCTGAGGAGTCACCCTTGTCATGCGTCCAGTTGCCACAGTCAACCCTGCTCTTGGGCAGGGATGAGGTGCTGATAGTTAGCAGGAAAACCTGGATTAGGCTGACATTTGTCACATGGTTGGAATTGGACTAAGATCGCCATGCTTCAGGTGATTCTGCCACCCAAATCATCTAGCCTCATTAGGATAATGAGAACCTACGTGAAAGGAGTAAAGCATTGGAAAATGGAGAGCAGTTGATTGGAGTTCAGTAGCATAAAGTGAAGTGGCATAGGGTGGGATGCCATAGCCTGGAGTGAAGTGGTGTGGAGTATTGTAGAGTGGAGTGGCATAGTATGGGATAGAGTATCGAAGAGTGAACTGTCATAGAATGATATGGTGTAGAGTGGAGCTTTGTAGAATGGAGTGGCTTTGAGTGGAGGATAGAGTCATAGAGTGGCTTAGAGTGGACTGGCATAGAGTGCGTTGGTTGGCATAGAGCAGTGTACAGTGGCTTAGAGTGGAGCAGCATAGAGTGGAGTGTCGTGGATTAGAGTGAGTGTCATGGAGTAAAGCGGAGTAGGGTGTCATGGACTGGAGTGTTGTATAGTGGAAGGTGTAGAGTGATGTAGCATAGAGTGGAGTAAAATGATGTAGAGTGGAGTGTCTTAAAGTAAAGTGGCATAGTTTGTAGTGGCGTAGGGTGGAGTAAAGTAGCTTACAGTAATGTAGCATAGAGAGTCAGAGTGTCATAGAGTGGAGTGTCGTAGAGTTGGGTAGACAGTCATGGAGTGGCTTAGAATGGAGCATAGGGGCATATTTACAAGAAAGTGACGCAGCGAAGCGCTGACCCAAAATTGACAGCATGTCACTACACCACTTCTGAAATGCAGGAATGCGCCATATTTACAAAAATATAGCCCACCCCTCTGTTTCCCCTAGCACTGGCACTAAATTGAGCTGTCTAGCGCCAACACAGGCACCCTTGCACAATAGTGCAAAGGTGCCTGCATTGCAGGGAATTATGGTTTCTGTGCAGGAAGGTGTCTCTTCCAGCACATAAACAATCAGTAATGGTGACTTGGCACTTCAATGTGTGCTGCAGAATCATCATTATTTAATGATTGTTCATGTGCAGAAAGGGACACATTACTGCACATAAACATTAATGGCCTTTTGCTCTTTCTTTGTGCACTGCAGGAGGAAGCACACATAGAAAAATCTAAAACGAGGAGAAATAAAAGTATTTCTCCTTGTTGCACCACGCTAACGCCACCCCATATTAACAAGGCAGCGTTAAGCTGCAAAATGTGTCTTAGCGCTGCCTTGTAAATATGGCGCAGGGCACAGCGCCACTGGAGAGTCACAAAAAGTGACGATCTGGTGGCTCTAGGGGCTTGGTTATATGCCCTGTAGTGTCATAATGTGGAGTACTGTGAAATATCATAGAGTAGGGTGGCATGGAGTAGAGTAGAGAGGCATATAGTGGAATGTTATAGAGTAGAGTACACTGACGTACTGTGAAGTAGAGTGTTGTACAGTGGTGAGTCATAGAGTGGAGTGTGGCATAGTAGAGTGCCCTGTAGTGAAGTATTATTTTTTACCATTTACCATTTTATTGTTATCAGCCTGTCCGGCCATAACAATTTCGCACTTGCAATTACCAACACCACATAACACATTAAAAATCACATAATAAAAATACAAACTGATTAATAAAAACTATACTTAACAATCAATTCTTTCATGTGCGCCATCGCACAACGCTGTTGTTTGTTTGCATAACACACTACGCAATTCAGTAGAGGCATGATAAAGCATGAAAATTAGATGGTATTTTCCTGGGACTAATCGTGTGGGGCGGTTTAATACGACCCTCAAACTTAATAACGTCCCAGGAAACTATCCCTGTCATGCCACGTCCTGCACCAGTTTCCCCAGGCAATATACACCTATAGGACACCACAGAGCAGTTTTTATCATGCTAAAGGCTGTGGGTTCATTGATGATCGTAACTTCCATGCCTCCAAGATGTATGTTGAGACAGTCATCATGATGTGTTTTTTATCTGAACGCATACACAACACTTCAGCTTCCTTACACTTCCTAACGCCAAACTTTTTTTTTTTTTTTAGTAAGTACAGTTTTCGAAATTCAAGCGTAAAATGACATATTAAGAGGAAATGAGATAATGTTTCTTGACTACCATAAAGGCAAGGGCAGCAATCAGGTCTCCTTGAGGGACCAGGCTGCCATTTGTTAGCCACTGAAATCACCGGTAGCGTACCCATGCGAAATTTAAAATAAAGAGCTATTTTTTCCTCCGGATAGATACTGTCCATGAAGACAGCTGGTTTAAGTTTTTGGTTAAATAAAATATATCGCTTGAATAAGGAACTGAGTGAATCACAAATGTTCAGTGTGTTGTGGTCCCAATATGCCTTTTTAACAGCAGCTAGGCTAAGCTTTGTGATTTTCCCTGGATGGAGACAGAGTTCTTCCAAGCCTATTGCAGCCAAGGTGGTTGAAATATGTTTAAACCAGGGCAATTTCCGATGATTTTGTAAGTTCATGATGTCAGTTGTTATGTCTTTATATGATTTGAGTTCCTCCTTTATCCAAATGCGAATCCAGTATCTTATTGGAGCCAATGCAATATAGTCCTAAATTTTCCTCATTTTTAAGTCTATTCTTATCGCTTTCATCGGTGTGCCGTTACCTAGACAAACTAATCGTCGTATAAATTTATTTCCAGTTACTTGTGTTGGTGGAGTCTTTTCAACTCTCAAGATTTCCGCACCGTAAAGTGCAGCAGCCCTTGCTTTTGTTTTATATGCAAGCAGTGCAGTACTCACAGAGTGATTCATGGTGGCTTTTGCGAATCTGAGTACAGCTCCAGCTTGTTGGGCCAGGGAGTTGTTACTTTTGTAAACTTGCGGATTCCATGTCAATTTGTCATCCACCTGGCAGCCCAGGTCATCATGAGTCGCCACTTGGTCCAGAGACTTTTTATTTACCTTAAAGGTAGCTTGCATCTTCTGTTTTTGATTGAGAATCTTAAACTTTGTTTTACCCTCGTTAATCATCATATTCCTCAAGGCGCAGAATGATTTGAAGCTGTTTAGCAGACGATGCATAGATATCTCTGTTCTTGCCAATAATACAGCATCGTCTGTAAAGAGCAAAATAGGTATGCTTTCACCAGCTAATTTCAGCACATCCAAATTTAAATTCTTCAGTTTTTGGCCTACTTCATTTATATAGCAATGAAATAGGGGTGGGGCCAAGACACACCCTTGTTTGACACCTCACTGGATTGGAATCTCTGCTGTGTAGTAATTTCTCAAGCTGTGTCTGCCCCTGGCGGTGTTGCTTGTTTGTAATAAGATTAACAGCCTTAAGATCTTTCCTGGGATTCCCATTTCCGACAGTAGTTGCCATAATATTTGGTGATCCACACTGTCGAATGCTGTTTGAAAGTCAACAAATACCATGTACAGTGGGGAATCCTTAAAGGAGACATATTTGGAGCAAATCATGTTCAGCTCAAAGAGTTGATCTGTTGTACTTTGGCCCCTCCTAAAACCAGCTTGATATAACGATAATAGATCTCCTTCCTCAAGCCACTGGTCTAGGCGTGACTGAATCAGTTTAGCAAAAATGTTTCCAACACTGTCAAGCAATGAGATTGGCCTGTAATTACACACCATATCCGGTGGCCCCTTTTTATGTATTGGAACAATTATTGATTTCCTCCATGAAGACGGGATTACCTCAAAGTGCCAAACACTATTATATAGGCGAGTTAGAGCTGGTAACCATAAGGATAGTTGATTACGATAGACATCTGAGGCAGTACCATCTGGGCTTGCACCCATATGCAGCTTTTGGAGAAGAATAGCTTGTTCGATTTCTTTCTTGCTGAATTTAAGCGCTAGCTCCATGGTGTGGGGTGCAGCATAGATTGTTTGCATGGAGTTTGCACAAGGAGGATTGTTGAGGGCTGAGTCATCCAATGTTTCATGTTTAGGCACAATGGGCCACTTAGTTGCTACCGCAAGATTCTCAGGGAGTAACATTGTCTTACTTAGTTTACAGTCGCTACCACCCGACCCTTGGTTGTGGCCTATTGATTTATTAATACTTCCAGGTACGATCTTATCATCTTCTTTATACAAGGTAGTGAAGTGGTGCACCCAGAGTTGTGGGTTAATATTCAGCTTTAAGTTTTTTGGAGGGCCTTCACATCCCCACCTGATTATCTCTCAAAACTTTTTTGAATTTCCAGCCGACATTGCGTGCGAGAGATCTCTCCAGGGCTTGTGTCGCAGTAGTTTCTTGTATTGTTGCCTGCATTCAAGAAATTGTTGCTCATTAAAGTTATTCAGATGCCGGTTCTTTTATGCTTGTGGTAGCGCCTTTTTTAATTTTAAGCACTCATCATCGAACCAACCCTCAGTCTCTTTAGGGATGATTTTAAAATACCTAGTTCTTTGCTTTGAAGTTTGCAATAGAAGATTATTACAGTTTTGCAGAAGGAGTGAGGCCTCATTACCTGGCAGGTTAAGAAACATGGAGAGTGATGACATCCAGATATCACTGGGGACACCCATAAAAGGTTCAACCATATCTGTCCTTACAATGTTTTTCCCTGTTTGGTCTCAAAGCTATTGTTGGACAGTTTCCTTTATATGAAGGAATTGGTTTCCGGGAGCTCGTGTCGGGGTAAACCATCTCCATTAATAGCGGGTCGTGGTCACTCTCTATCCTGTCCCCTATTTCCATATCTATGATGTAATGCCAGGCTTCAATGTTTATTGCCATATAGTCATTAATAATTTGCCTTTTTCCAACTCAGAAGGGCGATTTGAATGCTTTGTCTGAATTAGTTCTTCCATTTAAGATGCAAATCCCTCCTTCTACTAGAGCTTCAAAAATTAATTCTCCTTTCTTGGAATCTTGGCAACGTTCAATGGGGAGGATCGGAATATTCCAAGCGTAATCTTCTAATACTTGTTCATCCCCAAGGATATAATGGGGTTTGGTGTTAAAGTTGCCACATATTAATAGGAAGCTATTACAAAACTGGAAAGGGCAACCATTCATGTAACCAGTCACAGAATTCCACTGACCTCCAGGTCTTTTGTTTAGGATATGCTCCTTGAGCAGCCGCACTCCTGGCTTAACTTGAACCCAACTGATAGGTGGGAAGCACACATTCACTATTTCAAGTGACCACACCTCGTGTTTTACTAATAGCATATGGATAGCCTTACTTAATATGAATTTTCCAGTAGTGAAGTTCTAACCAAGATGGTCAGGCCCCCTATTGGTTTTCCTTTATTATGTTTAGTTGCAGGTAGGTGGAACGTGGAAAACCTGTCTAAGTCGATGGTATTGATAGACCAAGTTTCCTGGAAGCAGCTTATATCTTGTTGTTTGATAAATTCTATCCAGTCCTTATCCTCGGTTTTGGATTTTAGCCCTGCAATGTTCCAGCTTAAGATTTTTAGTGGTGATCTAATTCCATCTTTTATATTCAGGCGATCCATTTTTTGCTACAAGCTTCTGTATGGTTGTTCTTCACAAATCTGTGGCTGTGAAATATTACCAGTGATGTTTCTTGGGGAATTAACTAGCAAGTGGAACCTAATGTTGCTCAAGTGTATTTGTTCAGGTAGTTGTTGTTTGGAGCTAATTGCTCCCTGCAATATCGAGCCAAAGCTATCTTTAGGCACGTACTTGCTTGGCACGTTTTGTTTTTGAGCTTTTTAGAGAAATATTAATGGATACAGTTCCTTTTGTGGAATGACAGTTATTATTCCCCAAGTCTTCTTCAAACTGGACCAATTTAGGACCTGATTTACTATCTATAATGAAGCCCAGACTGTTTCTGATGATTCCTCACTATTTGACCATTTTCTTTGTATAAATCTTACTGAGAGTAAATCTTTAGTCGTTACATTATGCAGGCCTGGCAATGAGTTAACCAGATATAAGCTATTACACCCGTTTAGAATATCTTGTCTCCCTCTTGAGGAATACTCAGGAGTAAACACAATCGTATCTTCATGCTCTTTATTCCTTTCAGAACGGATCTCAATATGCTCGCAGCCTTCCTGTAACCGTTTTCCTTGGAGTCGACTTTCATCTTTCTCTTTGCTATTGATGTTAGCTACAAGTCGTTTGGATGCTAGCTCTTCATGTTCTTTTATCCCGTCATGATGTATCTCTGTGTTCCTGCATCCTTGGTGTATTTGAGTTTTTACGGGCCAGAATTCAGTTTTTACTTTATTTTCCCAGTTGAGTGCAGGGCGTAGTAGAGCGGGCAGGACATTGTCGTACCCCAACTGGCCACTGCGATTTACTGGCTAAGCCTGAAGATGTTTTGCTGTTGTCAAGTATGCAGGAGCCGAGGCTATTAGATTGTCGTCAGTTTCCACACAAGTGGTTGGTTTTATACTTTGTTCGCTTTCTGCGGCCTCAGAGCTCTTCAGCCTCCTAATTTTTCTTTTACTGTTTACTTGTAGTGTACTCTCAATAGTGGTGTTTAGCTTTTGTTGACATTTCCATTATAATTTCCCACTATGCTTGGATGGTATACTTGGTCTAGATGTTCTATTTTCGTAACTACCGATTGCTTATCTTTATTAGAACTTAACTTTAGTTTTGATGTCTCTGGGCTCCCTTTTTCATTGGCTAAGTCCTCGCTTGCCTCGTTTATCCCTGGATTTGCTGCTGGATCCGTTTCAACCTCTTTTTGTTCCTTATGCCATGACTAGATGCTTGACGTTCCCTAAATCCAGTGGGTATACAATTAGTGATAGATGCCGCTTTTGTCACACAGCAAACCTGGATTTTTATTCATGAAGTTGCTATCTTTGTCTGTTGCTTTTCCAGGGCTCTCAGTCATGACATTGTTATCTACATACTGTTGTTGGACAGGCAGCACAACATTTCGAATCTGCTCCACTGATCTTGACTGCTGCGTCGTGTTTTGTGCCTTTTTTACTGTGGCTTTTTTGTTCCCCCTAGCTTTTTTCCACTTTCTTTTCCATTTTCCTGTTTGTTGAAGACTTTTATTCTGAACCCTCTTTCTTGCTGTACTTGAAGCTTCAATTTCTGATGGAGAGATTCTGCTCTTTCCCTCTATCTCATTTATGTAATCGCTCGCATCTGGGCAGCCTGCTCGTCCTAGGCTTTGCAAGCCTGTTCTATCCATTGGCGTTCTTGGGGTTCTTGACGCTATTTCTGTGGGCTTACGGTTGCACACTTCTAAGTTTTTGAGGCTATGCTTGCAATCTTCAATTAGGTTGTTAATTACCTTTGGAACTTCCAAAACATTTTTCAACAGTGGTCCACATGTTTGCCTATCTGCCGTATCGACTGCAGACTGTTGCCGCAGATTATCTCTTACTACCAGGGCCATCGTGCAGTGTATGATCTTTATTGTGGCTGTAAATTGTTTAGTCAGCTCAAGTTGATTATCAAGTTTAAGGGACTGGGCCATGATCGCACTTGCAATTGAGTCCAATGTTGTACATATAATTTTCATGATGCTGAGAATTGGTTGATCTAGTTAAAAATCGTTTCTGTTTTCCCAATTTTGCCCATTTTGCTTATTGATTGCTTGGCCTTCCGAAATCTTGTCTCCCTTATCCCTGAGGCCTTTTGTTAAATTGCCATCCCAAAAAGTTAAGTCCTCCGATGTTATGCTGTCTAATTGGGGTTCTATGTTTCCGATTACAGAGTTATCGAGTGAGGATAGCTCTAAACTAAATGAATTCGTATCATTTCTGCATAGTGTGGAATTGCTTTTTCCTACTTGGCCTTCAAGATAGGACTGCAGCGCTAAGAGCTTACGGGACTGCTTAGTTAATAGTTGTTCTGTTTCGGGTTCCTTCTTGTTTGTATTCTGATGTACTATTGGCTCCACTTGGACACTTCCTGTTGGGGTTGTTTCTAAGGAATTCACGGGTTTTTGTGATCCTAATTGGACTCGGGAATAATTCCTGTATAGTTCATGGCTCTTTATTTGCTCTCCTAAGAAATTATCCCACTCCAATGGCTTAATTATTTCAAATTCACCACCCTTTGGAGAATTATGCATTGGTTGGGATGATTGCAATGGAGATGGAAGTAGTTCCGACTTCCAGGTCTCTAATTGCTCCAGTTCAACCCCCATCATATTAGCGTTGCCTTTTTCCCTCAGTAGCTGTACTGTGGGACCACTAGTCATGGAATATTGCATCTGCAACCAATCAGCACTTGAATTAAGATAGTTGTAGTAGTTAGTTATGGTGTTTACTTTTGGCTTAGCTTTTTTTATCTCCTTGCTCCCAACTGATTCTGAATACAACAGTGTATTCTGTTGTTTCCTGCTTGGAGGAATTGTGTGACTCCCCTAAATTTCTCCCACGTCCCAGATTGCACACCCAATATCGCAGGTCGAGCCCTGGCCTCCCAATAGATCCCTTATCATCGGTATCCTCTGTATCACCGGGGTCAGCACGGGCTGGCAAGGAGAGTTCCAGATTGGACATCCCACTCTTCTTCTCCACTAAGTCACTTTCATCACCAAGGATTCTGAGTTGGAACCCCCCTACCACAGTCTCTACCCGTCTTCCTGTTTCCCTGGGAATGGCTGTGTGGGTCCGGGATCCCGATCAAGCCCGCAATCTAGCCCGCAATCGGGTTCCTGCTCAGCACCTATGAATTTTGTTGAGTGAACTAGCACCTCCTTAGCCCTCTTTGTTTTCCCCCTTGTTCCAAACATCTTGGGTGGAACGTGACCTCCCCTTGACTCCTTACAGTTCTCTGTGAAAGACCTTTGTTAGGTTCTCGCCACTTAGAACAATTTCAACAATTTTATTTTATGGAGATGCAACTATTCCTTTAACGTCCTTAACGTCTTGCTCTTCCTCCTCTCCTCCTCCTGCTCCTACTCCTCTCCTTACTATTTCTACTGCTCATGCAATTTATTTGCTTATGGTTAGTTGCATAATTGCTTACTTGCGTTTACCTCTCATCGTCTGTCGCCGCTGTCTGCTGCCTCCTCTCCCTCTGGGTTGTCAAAGCAACTCTTGAAATACACTTGAAGTATCCACGTGCCTTGCACCTCACGAGGCTCTCAATCCACACAGGCCTCTGGGGTTCTTGTATGGCTGAAATCAACTGTAGACAAGTGGCAGACGGGTCACCAAACTGTCAGACAAGCGGCAAGCCGCTGGAACACAGGCTGCTACAGATTACCAAATGGCAACGGTGGGAGCAAGAGCAAGAGGAACGGTGAGGAATGTTGAGGTCCCCTCGTCAGCACAGACCGGCAGCAACAGCCCCAGCGGCACCAACGCAAGGGCTGCACAGCACCGCAGGAGCAACAAGGGCCCGGCAGCACTTCCTAGTCAGTGCCTGGCCCGGACCGGCTTGCCCAGGATGCAGCAATGCCTCCATGGCACACAGACGCGGCACAGTCCGTCCGTCTTGTTCACCTCATCCTGCCGTGAGCCACCCGGCACCAACGTCGGCACCATGAAATGCAAGGTCAGCTCGATCTCTCAAAACCAGCACTAGAGTGAAGTGTTATAGTGGAGAATAGAGTGGAGTTGAGTGTCGTGGAGAGTAGTAGAGTGGTGTAGAGTTGAGTATTGTAGCAACGAGTGGCACAGACTGGAGTAGCATAGAGTGCTGTAGTGTGGAGTGTTGTGCTGTAGAGTGTCGTAGAGTGGAGGGACATTGGCCCTCATTCTGACCTTGGCGGTCGGCGGAGAGACGGCGGTCGGACCGCGAACAGACCGGCGGTATTAAAAATGGCATTCTGACCGCGGCGGTCACCGCCGCGACCGACCGCCACTTCCCCACTCCGACAGCCACGGCGGTCATGACCGACGGGCTGGAGTCTGCGCACTCCGGTCCGGCGGTCGACCCAAGACCGCCAACGGTATCATGACCCTGCTTACCGCCGCGGTTTCTGGCAGTCGGGAACCGCCATGCGAACCATGGCGGTAGGCACTATCGGGGCCAGGGAATTCCTTCCCTGGCACTGATAGGGGTCTCCCCCACCCCCCACTGCCCCCCCGAGTCCTCCCCCCACACCCTCCACCCCCCTGCCACCCCCCAGAGGTGGTACGAACCCCCTCCCCACCCCCACCCCGACATGCACATACACGCACCCCGACATGCACACACCCCCTACATGCACATATACACACCCCCTACACACACACATACACAACGGGGACACATACCCGCACACATACATGCCGACATGCGCACCCGTCGAACTACACACATTGCCCATAGGCACAGCAGCACTCCCCGCCCGCATGCACGCACTCACACACCCCCTCTACACACTCCCACGCACACCCCCATGCACGCACACATCACACAACACCCCCCCACCCCCTCCCCTCACGGACGATCAACTTACCTTGTGCGTTGGTCCTCCGGGAGGTGACAGGAGCCATGGGGAGGTGACCGCCAACAGAAGACCGCCAACAGAAGACCGCCACACAGAAATGTGGGTCGTAATTCTGTGGGCGGTGTTCTGCTGGCGTGGCGGTGGAGGTTGACGAGTCTCCACTTTCCCGCCGACCGCCAGTGTGGCTGCTGGCGGTTTTCCGGCGGTACGCTCCCAGCGGTCAGAATGCGCACAGCGGCATACCGCCGCGGTCGGCGGTCTTCACCGCGGCGGTAACTCGGCGGTCTTGCGAAAAGACCGCCAAGGTCAGAATGAGGGCCATAGTGTCATGGTGTAGATTGGAGTGTCAGTGTAATGGTGTGGAGTGTCATAGGGTGGCATAGAGTAGAGTGGAGTGGAGTAGAGTTGAGTGATGTAGATTGGAGTATAATGTCATGGAGTTGTGTGGCATATAGTGGCATAGCATAGTTCAGAGCGAAGGGTCGTAGAGTGGAGTGCCATAGAATGGAATAGAGTGGTGTGGCATACCATAGATTGTAGTAAAGTCTCATACAGTGGAGTGGCAATATTGTGTGGTGTATATTGCAGTAAAGTGACATAGAGTGAAATGGAGTGGAGTGTCATAGAGTGGAGTGGGTTGGTGTGTAGCGGAATGTCAGAGTAGAGTGGCGTGGAGTGGTGTGAAGCAGGGTGAGGTATGGTCAAGTGGCATGAAGCAGAGTGGCATAGAGTGGAGTGACGCACAGTAGAGTGTTGTAGACTGTTGTAGACTGTCGTAGAGTGGAGCAGAGTGGCTTAGAGTGAAGTGGCATAGAGGAGTTGTGCAGAGTGGATGTAAAGTGCCATAGAGTGGAGTGTTATTTCATAGAGTGGAGTTTCTTAGCATGTTGTTATAAAGTGGAGCTGCTTAGAATGGAGGTGCATAGAGTGTTGAGGTGCACAGTGGAGTGGCGGGGAGTAGAGTACAGTGGTGTTGAAAGGAATAGAATGTTGTAGAGTGGAGTGCCATACAGTGGAGTAGAGTGGCTTAGAGTGAACTGGCATAGAGTGACATAGAGTTGGGTAGAGTGTTGTGGTGGGGAGTGGAGTACAGTGTCACAGAGTATAGTATCTTAGATTGGAGTGGCATAGAGTGGAGTGCCGTAGAGTGGAGTAGAGTACTGTAGAATGGAGTGTTGTGTCATAGATTGTTGTGTTGTAGCATGGAGGGGTTTAGAGTGCAGGGACCTAGTATGTCTCGCCATGGAGTAGAGTAGAGCGGAGTGTCATATATTGGAGTGGCATAGAGTGGAGTAGAGTGTTATGGAGTTGAGTGATGTAGAGTGGAGGGGCGTAAAGTGGAATAGCATAGAGGAGTAAATTGTCATTGAGTGGAGTAGAGTGAAGTGCTGTAATATGGAGTGGTGTGCTGTATAGTGGAATAGAGTTGAGTGGCATAGCATAGAGGGGATTAAAGTGTCATAGAGTGGAGTGTCATAGCATGTAGTGGAGTGGAGTAAAATGGCATAGACTGGCATAGAAAAGAGTGGCATAGAGAGGCATAGTGTTTTAGCCATGTTGTAAGCCAGCGTGGTTGCTCTTCAGCATGGCCAAAAATTTGTGGCGAGAGTGGTGTAGAGTGGAGTGGCATAAGGTGGAGTAGAGTTTCATAGAGTAGAGTGTCGAGGAGTGATGTGGAATGTTGTGGAGTCAGCTTAGAGTAGAGTGGCGTAAAGTGGAGTAAAGTACCATAGAGTGTAGTGTCATGGAGTGGCTTACAGTATCGTGGTGTGGCGTAGATTGGAGTGGCAATAAGTGGAGCCGAGTGTCTTAGAATGCAGTTGCACAGAGTGGAATAGAGCAAAATGGAGTAGGGAGTCACAGAGTTGAGGGCCAAGGTGTGGAGTCGAGTGTTGTTGAGTGGAGTGGTGAAGGGTGATGTAGAGTAGAGAGGAGTAGTGTATTGTAGAGTGTTGAGTGTTGTAGTGTGTCATGGATTAGAGTGCAGTAGAGTGGACTGGCAGAGAGTAGAGTGGAGTTGGAATGATGTGGCAACAAACTGCCATTATAGACAACACTTTTACAATTGAAATGGCCATCACATTTGCACTGGCATACATTTTTATTGACATAACTATACAGTGTACAAACGATAATGTGTGGCAAATGGCACCACCAAGTGTATTGATTTGTTTTGATCGTATTAATATATTTGTTTCCTTCACACTACAGAATTTCAAGAAAATGTGCTTCATTTTTGCTTGAATTCCGATATATTCTGAAATATTTGCAAGGTTCATTTACAGATATTTAAATGTTGTGGTGTGCTAGACAACATACCATTCTACGGCCTTTACTCTCACATGGGTGCACAGAAGAATTGTCAAATAATTCCTCTCGCTTTGAAGTCAGAGAAAGAAAGATAAACACCAAGCCTTCTGAGAGACAGAGCCTGACATTTGGCCTTTGTCTTTAAATGCACAGCAAATGTGACAAGATAAGAACCTAGGCCTGTTTCCAGAAAGGGAGCACTCATGGAAGAATACAAGGAGCACTGATGAACAGGCAATGCTCGATGGGAGGAACACAAACCTGCTGGACAGTTTAAAACAACTAAAGACCGCAAATACAAAGCAAGCAAATGTGAGTCACAAACCACAAAACCAACCGTAAGCAACAGATGGAATGCATTCCCAGGGAAACTTTCTGTCCCTTGTCTTCGCAAACCAGGCAGCTGCTCTGTCTAGTAGGCTTCAATCTAAAAGTACATTGATGAGTATGCAGTGGGATAAGAGAATACATATGATGTTGATAAAATTCAGATGCAAGTATAGGAACATCAAGATATTATAATTCACATAAGAAATATTCATCATTTTTTTAGCTTCTTGTTTTATTGAGTCTCCACTAATTTTCTTTACCTACACCATTAGTACTTCCTTCCACCTTGTAAGATAATGTGAAACCATAAAGAGTACAAAACAAAAAGCACCTAGAAAAAACTGCACTGAGCATAAACAGGCGTAACACTACATTGTATGCTGAGTGATTGTGTATCTGAGTATTCTTGGACCAGATATTCATTTTGAGTTTGCAGGATAGAGTATTTTAAACAGTATGGAGTTGCCTTTTTTCATATAACCATAACTATAGAGGGAGTTTGCTTAGCTTAGTTTTAAGCAGCTGTCATGAACATGGTACATGCTTCAGAAAAGAATGCTCCCTTTGTGCACACTTTTAATGTGGCGCAAGGGCGGCAATTAGAAGTTGTCACACACAGCTTTCCTTCAAGTGATACTCTTTCTTGGTGGACAGTGCTTGTATTTGCTGGACATAAAAATAAATATTTAACCATCTACCTTTCATATGAAGAAATGTACACTATAACAATCCAAGCAGACCCAACGTTCACCATTATAAGTTGGTGTTCCACGGGAATCCGCCCTGGCACCCCTCCTGTTCTCTTTATACAACTTCATATGGTGATTTCATATTCTCATTGGATTTCTTATTCAATTTATATGCCGATGACACAACCTTATTACCATTAAAAAAAAATCTCACCCCTTCTCCTGTCATGTGTATCTTACATTCTTACTGTTGATAGAGCGGTCCGTACTAGTAATTTTTCCTGTATTCGGACACTCTTTAGGCCGATGAATCTTTTGACTAAGTGGGACTCTCTGCACTCTTAATCGATCAATTGCATCAAATCAATAATCAATAACGAACATAAGCAATGCCTTGTTCAACATAACACTTGACAATTAATCCAGAATACATTTCGGCGAACCCTGACCTTCAGTCAGGAATAACCACACCAGTTTATTCAAAGTTAGTGAATTTATTTCCCTATATTAACAAAGCTAGCACAATATAAATGTGTCTCAACACCAAATGATAAACATAAATGAACATTAATAGCTGTCCATATCGGCGAAACAGGTGCAATCTATGTAGCATTTGAATCACAAGGCATTCGATAATAGCAATGCAAATCACTAAAACTATAATCTGTAACGAACTAATTGCATACATTTAGTCAGCATAACAAGATCTCAAATTGCATCGTGTGACATATGGAATCCTCATCTAACCTCAAATTAGCATCGGCATGTGGGACTTCATGCAAAAACAATTTAGCAACATTAATTTAGAAAAAACTCCTAACTAGGGCTCTTATCAAAATCAGCAGTTGGTTACCTAAAGGAAACACAATGCAATTTTACAATTTCCTTTCATATTTACCAATTACGATCAGCAATCAAGGAAGTCTTCGTCTCACAGGTACCGTTCTTCGATCAGCATGGGTACCGTCTCGATCGGCATGGGACGGGGCAAAAGGGGCAGGGGTGGACGGGGCAGTTGCCTCACGGCGGCAAGGTAAAACTACTACTTCATGCAAGAGATCAAATCAAAGTTAAAGTCTCTAGGGCCAGAATCATTTAAAGTCTCTTTCTCTCGATTAGAGAAAGCATCAAAGTCTCTTTCAAAATGGCGTCGCAGCAAAGTGGGCCATAATAGCTACGAAGTCTGCAAAATGGCGGGTATCGAGCTGGCAATGGCTGATAATAGCAGCAATGGCTGGTAATGGCTACTTTCTTCTCGTGCACCTGGTTTTTATAGACAACTGTTCAAATCCAGTAGGGTCTTCCATTGGAGGGTTCATAGGTTAGCTTCAAATTGTCCAATCAAAAACAACAGTTCTCAAGCTTTTACTTAAGCATACATTATCCTTGGAGATGGGTACGCAAGTTGCAACATTGTATACCAATTAGCTCACTTTCAGAGCCTCCATTGTCCGCACCTGCAAATCGACCTTGGAGTAAAGAGAAAATATGCCAGGCTGGCACGAAACCTTAAGATAAGCATGTGAACGGTCTCAGTGGAAAAGTACAGCTTCAAGCAAAAATACACGTTTAATAGCACATTGGAAAAATACGAGCATCTAAACCGTGAGACCAGGCAACTAGGCCAAAGCCTCCGCTAAAGTAATGCTAAGCTAAACATTTCAAGCAAGCAAATCATAGCACACGTTTACGATTATGTCGGATTAGTGCAATTCTAATACACCACGTTATATAAAGCACGCTTATAAATGTTGGCAAACTACTCTGAGGGCACATTTTGTCCCCGTACATTCTTTATTAGTTCGGTTAAAGTCACACATGATTATTTCACACTACGTTTAAGCTAATAAATGTAAAACCTTCATTTTCTGCTTCATCAATCCCTCCTCTGATGACTACTAGTCATCACACCAAACCATGCCCACAAATTTTATTCCATTAAAATTCTGTCAGTTCCCTTTTCCTTTTAATTCCCCTAGTTTGCGCTTTGTGTTCTTCTGCCATTCTTTTCATAATTTTCTCTTCTTTTCTTCTTTTAATTCTTTCCATAATCATTATTATCCCCCTTTTTATTCCCCAAATTCCAAATATGCAAATTATCACTATTAAAATTCCCTCTATTATTTTCAATAATATTCCATTCCAAATTCCCCCAATCCAATGTCCCACTGATGCAAGTCCTTTTCCAACCTTCTCCCATACTCCTGGTTCTTTCAGTTCCTTCAAATCTGCACTCTCTTTTGTTAGATTAGCAAGCATAGTTTTAATTTTCACACTATTGTCTGGAATATAAGTACAACAGTGTCGTGCACCAAGCATTTTGCAAACGCCACCATCCTTTGCTAAAAGAATGTCTAAAGCAAGCCTATTTTGAAGAGTCATAGCTCTTTCCGCTGCAAGTTCAGCATCTATCAGGATTATAGCACCTGAAAACTTTGTCAACATGTTATCCACTATAGTAGACAACTTTCTTTTTTTGATGGAATTCAACACAACTCTCAACGAAGGAATCATGGCTCCAAATATATCTCCTACCACAGCAGCTGCGGTCTCTCTTTTCTGGATACGATGGGATCCAGATGTCTTTTGAATCATCGATAGGTCATCCAGTTGATAAACCTTTGGGAACACTATACCCAAATAACATCTCCCCCACCATCCCTTTGGAAGACGATAATAGGCATTATACCCACAAATGTAATATACACCTGGAATGACAGGGTCAAGTCCGTTCATCATGAATGTCCATTTGGTCTTAAAGATAAACGTATGTTTACACTCACTCGCTCCTACAAAAATGTTGTCATAATAAGATTCACCTCGATATATACAAAATTTCCCTACATGCCAAGCATCTAAAGCTATTTTCCCTTGTGTCTTTATTGCAGCAAAATCATAATTATCTACTGAAGCCCTCTTATGTAGCTCCTTTTCTAATTTCGCAATCATTTGTGCCCTTCTATCATCTGTGCGATCTAAAAAGCTTATCTCTACTGCAGAGAGCGAGCAGGTAAGGTTTTCCCTATGAGCGTGAGCCGTTTCAAAAGGTTGCATTGGCTCGAAAAATTCCCTCATTATCTTAGCATCCCAATCTTTAGCAATCTGGCTTAGCTGCGCTATTATAGGAACATATGCAAAGGTAACATCATAATTTGAGTAAAAATACTGTATGTTAGTTTGACCATAAAATCTAGACATTACTATACTACATGTAATCCCGTATGTAAGAGGCATGTGGTGATATGTCACCCCTTCCTTCACTGATGTCGGTATCTGTGTACACACATAACAATCTTTCGCATCCATAGTCTCAACATATTCTGTTAGCAAGCGATAGAAAACGTTATACGAAAGCTCTTTCTTATCGTGCAAGAGTCTCTCATCCAATGCTAGTCTTTTCAATGCGGTTAGTTCGGTGACAGTAACAGGAGCAAAAGTAGAAGCATCAATTCTCTCATTCTCAGTCTTACCATGTACTCCAAGTACAATTGCCATTATTATTAGTACACATGCAATTATCAAGCCTATACACACATATTTACAATATTTCTTTCTACTGTTTTGCGTCATGATCTGTATAGAATCAGAGAGCTAGAAGCACCTATAAAGAAACTATTTAGCAATTCAGTTACGAAGCTGAACGAACACAATGTTCACACCGTCTTCTTCAAGAGGCCAAGTCTCTTATCGGTTAGCAGCATTTGTCTCAATTCGGCAATAACTCAGTCTTTATCGGTTTAGCAAATGTCTCATCCGGTTTAGCAATGTCTCAGCTGGTTGTTTGTTTCACGTTAGATTGTAGCAAGCAATGTCATTTATCACCCTTTCAATCAACACTGTCCATAAAACTTTTCTTTTCTATTGGTATCTCTTCCTCTTCTTCGTTCTCGATGCTTAGAGATACAAACTCGTCAGTCCAGTCGTCATTGACTACATATGCCCATTCAGGACCGGAATATCTCCTGTTTGGTATCCTTTTCCTTTTCAATTTTGCTTCTCTTTTCGATTCTGCTTCGCTGGTACTTTCCTCTTTTGTCAAGTCTTTTTCTTCACTTGAGGATGGTACCACGACAGACACTTCTTTTCTTTTCTCTTTCACTTTTGGCCTTTCTCCGTCGTTCAAACCTTCTTCGGTCCTTTGTTTTACTGGTGATATACTTAATCTCCTCTTTGCACCATGTCCATTTGATGGACCTGCGACCTTTTCTGTAGAAGTTTGAACTTTTTCGTTCTGTTCTGCCTTGTCCCCTCCTTCTGGGGAATCAATCACGTTCTCCTTTTCTTTTTCCGTATCGTCTGCTTCTGGGAAAGCCCTCCTCTGATCAGGCTCTCCTGCCTTTTCACCTTTTTCGAGCCCTTCGTCACCGTTACTTTCGTCAGGCTCTTTATCACTTTCAGCTGCTTCAGGTTCTTTGTCACCTTCAGCTGCTTCAGGCTCTTTGCTACCCTCAGCTGCTTCAGGTTCTTTGTCACCTTCAGCTTCTTCGTCGCTGTCTGAACTTTCTCCTTGGTCTTCCCCAAGTGAGTCGGACTCTTCGCCCTCCAATAATATCCCTCTCTCTCCTGCTTCTGCCTGTTCGCTTTCAGTTCGATTTTGCTCTGTCTCAGCACTCAGCACTGTTTTGTCAGGCACTGGCAGTTTTTAACGCTTCAACTTCCTCATCTGTGGGGCACAACACCTTCTTTGTGTGACTGGCGTGGATCCAGTTGGGAACCCCCGCACACTTCACAGCGGTAGTTGTCGTCAGCATCACTTGGAAAGGGCCTTTCCAACGGGGTTCCAGACACGACTTTCTCACGTGCTTCTTTACCACGACCCAGTCACCTGCTTTCAGTGCGTGTCCTGGACCTTGGATCGGTGGCAAGGTGGTCGCTTCCACCTGGTGAGAGAAAGAGCGAACCACGTCAGCTAGACCCTTGCAGTAGTCTAACACCATATCATCTGTAATATTCAAAAGCGCGTTTGCGGGAACTGCAGGAAGTCTCATAGCCCTGCCCATGAGAATTTTGTGCGGAGACAATCCAGTCTTTCTATCAGGAGTGTTTCTCATTGACATTAGCACTAAGGGCAATGCGTCAGGCCATTTCAAGTTTGTCGATGCACATATTTTCGCCATTCTTGATTTCAGTGTACCATTCATCTGCTCCACCAATCCTGATGCTTCAGGGCGATAGCTACAATGCAGCTTTTGCTCAATGTTCAGCGCTTCGCAGAGTAACTTTATCACCTCGTTATTGAAGTGACTTCCCCAATCTGATTCTAAAGAGATCGGGAATCCGAAACGTGGTATTAACTCTCTCAACAATAGCTTTGCAACTGTAAGGCTGTCATTTCTACGTGTGGGGTATGCCTCAATCCAATGACTAAAAATGCACACAATCACCAACACGTACTTCAGACCTCCATGCACAGGCATCTCAATGAAGTCCATCTGCATACGACTAAAAGGCCCACTGGCCCTGCCAATGTGGCTCGCGTTCACAACTGTTCCCTTTCCTGGGTTCATCTGCTGGCAAGTGACACATCGATGGCAAACTGCTTCTGCAGCTTGACGAAATCTGGGGTTAAACCAATCAGTTTTGAACAATCTTATCATGGCATCTCTCCCTAGGTGAGCTTGCCCATGATAGAACCGCGCAAGCTGTGATAAGAGACTATTTGGCAAAACAAATTTTCCCTCATTTGAAACCCATAGCTCATCTGGTCTTTTTATACATTGTGATTTAATCCAGGAATCTCTTTCATCCTCCCTGACATTATTCTGTAATGCTTTTAATTCATCTATTGTATCTACGACCTTCAAGGCAAAAGCTTCAGCTGGTTCTAGTTCTGGCTCACTTATTGAATTCCATTCGTCCCTGAGTAATATACAGTTCAAGGCACAAAATCTTGCGACTTGATCCGCATATGCATTTCCCAGAGAAACATAGTCCTGTCCTTTCGTATGAGCACTACACTTTACCACTGCAACTTCGGCTGGCACTTGAATAGCGTGTAACAATTCCCTTATTCTCTCCCCGTTTTTCACTGGGGATCCTGAAGAAGTCAGGAAACCTCTCTGGGACCATAGTTGTCGAAAGTCATGCACAATCCCAAACCCGTACTGACTATCAGTGTAAATGGTGACTTTCATCAATGCAGACAGTTGACATGCTCTGGTAAGGGCTACAAGTTCTGCTACTTGTGCGGAATAGACTCCTTGAAGCCATCCCGCTTCCAAGACACCTGTTACAGTACATACAGCATATCCTGCTTTCAAAATCCCCATCCCGTCTCTTAGACATGAACCATCAACAAAAAGAATTTGGTCATTTTCATCAAGCTTAGTATCCTTAATGTCCGGTCGAGGTTTCGTGCAAAATTCAGTCACCTGAAGGCAGTCATGCTCGACGTCTTCAGCGTTCTCAATTTCAGCATTTTCTCCAGGGAGCAAGGTTGCTGGATTCAACGTAGTGCACCTTTTCAGCTGCACATTCGGTGAGCCCAGAATTATCGTTTCATACCTTGTGAGTCTTGCTCCAGTCATGTGCTGCGTTCGGGAGCGGGTCAAAAGTATCTCAACTGAGTGAGGGACCATGACTGTTGCTGGGTGTCCCATCACTATTCCTTCACTCTGAGTGAGGCTGATACCAACTGCTGCTACGGCGCGCAAACACCCTGGGAGTGCTGCTGCGACCGGATCCAAAGTAGCTGAAAAATACGCTACTGGTCTGTTTACGCCACCATGGGCTTGAGTCAGGACAGACAAAGAACATGCATCACGTTCATGACAAAACAATGTGAAAGGCTTTGTGTAATCAGGCATACCTAAAGCTGGAGCCCTGCACATGCACTCTTTCAATTCAACAAAAGCATCCATCTCATCTCCTTTCAACTCAATTTGATCCAAAGCATCCTTCTGGGTCAGTTTCAGTAAAGGCTTTGCTAGAGTCGAGAAGTTGGGAATCCACTGGCGACAGTAGCCCACCATTCCCAAAAACTTCCTCACCTCCCTCCTTGTCTTGGGTGGACTCATTTGAAGTACGCTTGTTATTCTTTCCTTCATTATTCTCCGTGACCCTTTCTCTATTTGGTGACCCAAGTATTTCACTTTCTTCTGACAGAACTGTAATTTGGAAGGTGACACCTTATGTCCATTCCTTCCCAAATGGTTCAATAGAGCAATGGTATCGGCTGTGCAGCCACTTTCTGTCTTTGATGCAACCAGTAAGTCATCAATGTACTGTACTAGGGTTGACTCGAATGGCAATTCTAATGCTTCCAAATCTTTCTTTAGAATCTGATTGAAGATTGACGGTGACTCAGAAAACCCTTGAGGAATTCGGCACCAACTGTATACTCTGTCTAAGAATTTGAAACAAAAGAGAAATTGGCTGTCCTCATGAAGAGGCACAGAAAAGAATGCTTGTGACAAATCGATGACTGAGAACCATTCGGCATCGCAAGGAATTTGAAACATTATCACAGCTGGATTTGGTACGACAGGGCAACACTTGACTATGATGTCATTTATTTTCCTCAAGTCCTGCACAAGTCGTACCTTTCCACTCGGCTTTATTAGTCCCATTATTGGTGAATTACATGGACTGCTTAACACCTCTTTCAGTACTCCCTGTTTTACAAATTCGTCAATGAGTTGGGCAACTTTCATGAGGGTGTCTTGTGCCATGTGGTATTGTGGGGTCTGGGGAAAGATCGCATTGGGCTTTACAGTCACTTTCACTGGTTCCACTCCTTTCATCAATCCCACCTCTTTCCCTGTCATGTCCGACACTTCCTTTCCGACTGTCTCCCGTAATTCAGCTGGAATATCTTCTTCAGTTATCATCGGGAAAAGACAAATCAGAGGATACTCTTCATCTACAGTTTCCATCTCATCCCCCTCTACACTGTCCTCTTCTTCCCCATCACTGCTCGTCTGTATTGTTATTCCTTCGTTCGAACACATGATCGAACAACCCAATTTGCACAATAGGTCTCTTCCTAACAATGCTATCGGGCTTGAGTCACATACCACAAACTGATGTACCCCTTGATAGTTACCGATGCTGACTGGTACCGGATCTGTTATTGGGTTCGTCAGGTGTCTGTTTGCTACTCCCACCACTTGAACTGTCCTCCCTGAGAGTGGCAAATTTGGTACTTCACTGCTCTTAACAGTTGAACGTGTTGCTCCTGTGTCAACCAGGAATGAGACACGATGACCCATTACTCTTCCCTCTACGTACGGACCCTTTTGATCAACTTCCAAGGATGCTGCAAGCACAGAATCTCCTTCTTCTTCTGAACTTTCACTCTCCCATACATTGTTTATTCCACTCTCACTGTGTAATGGGAACTGTTGTACGGTGCCATTTGTACTCATTACCTGACCCGAGACCTGTGGAGGAACCATCACTTGCTGCTGACTCATTGGTGCCAAGGGTATTTGCATTTGCTGATTAGGTACCATGGGTAACTGCTGTTGCATCGGCTGCATTTGCGTCATCTGCATACGAGGCATCTGCATCTGCTGCGGCTGCATAGGTTGTAACCCCTGCAATTGATTTACGGTCTGAAAATTTGGGCTTGGACCTCTCATTTTCGGTCCCCTCATTGTCTGAAATGCATTGACATCATTGTTTTGCTGACCAACACCTGCACCTGCACCTGCACCTGCACCTGCACCTTCCTGCACCACCATCGGGCACTCGCGTTTCCAATGACCGACAATTCCGCACACGTGACACGGCATCACCTTCTTCATTGCCTGCACACCCGTCACAACAGTGTTCAAATCCGGACCATTATTCGCAAAACCTCCTCTGCCTCTGCCTCTGGCCTGTGGCTGAAACATCATATTTCCCTGCAACTGCGGCTGCGGTTGCGGTACCTGCTGTTGGAACCCTTGCATCCCTTGCAAACCTTGCAGACCTGTCTGAGCTGCCTTAAGCTGCATTATCATCACCTTCTCTTTCAACCTTTTCTACGTCACTTCAATTTCGTCGCTACAGTATTTCGCATAAGTCAAGACTTCGTCAATCGGTTTAGACTGCCAGCAAATCAAATGCGACTTTATCATCTGACTTATCTCTGGTCTCAGCCCTTCCACAAATCGAAACACAAAATGAAGCATGTCCTTCGCCTCTATTGTTTCCGTGCCGCTGTAGTTCTTAAACGCCTTCAACAACCTCTCATAGTAACTATGAATCGACTCTTTAGCCTCTTGGGCCGTTCGATCGATCTTCTGCCAATCCACATTTTTCGCGGCAACTTTTGTCTTCAAATGCTCGATCACCTTGTAGTACAAGCTCATCACCATAGGTGATGGTGCACCCGTCTCCCTGTCTCTCTCTGGTTCACTTGTCGGCCAACCTACAGCTCTTTTGCAATCCTCCCACAAATCTGCCGGAACCACAATCTCAAAGAGAGTGTTCAGGTCTTCCCAGAGACATTTTGCAAGCTTCACAAACCTATCAGTCTGTTGATACCATTCAATCGGCTTCTCTCTCAGTTTGGGAAAATCATCCGTAAATGACTGAATGTCGCTTCTGTGCCATGGTACATGTATTAATTTTCCCCCTGCTGTCTCCCTCATTGGTAACATGGTTACTGTCTCGCTGCTTTGTGGTCTCTTCTCATTATGCTCTGTAGCACTGTCCCTCCTCTTTTCCTTCCTCTTTACCCACCTGCTTTCCCACTTGTCTAAGCACCTCCATACTTGTGCACTCTGCAGCAATTCTCTAAGGTGCGCCTTCATGCCTGCTGACCTCATGTGTTCAAAATCTGCAGTCCCAAAATCCAACCTATAGCTCCTGCTCAAGTGTTTCATCTTGTCTATATCAACCCCGTTTCTGTCAGCTACCTCCTGCAAGCTTTTGTGTACCTTGTTCACTTCTTTTGTTATCCTGGGACATAGATACCTCAGCTCTTCTTCCGAGTAGGACTCCAACCTATTCACACCCATAGTCCCTTCCACCAATTCTTGTGCTTCCATGTTCAGCCTCATCCTGTTCATATAATCTTCTCCCTTCCCACTGTCTGAGCTTTGTGTGGAATTTAGACTGTTGAACCACTGTGTCAGCTGTTGCGCATTCAACCCCATCAGTGTAGCATTCACATCGACTGCCATTGATGGTTGCGGCAACTTTTCAGTATTCGATGTTAGAGGTATTATCAGTGGGGGGCTCGACCTCACCAGTGTTGACTGAGCACATATGGGACTAAACTCCATCAAGGACCCAGATCCGGTTGGCTGGGCCGCTATCGGAGTTATCCCTGGAGTGTTTTCTATGCACCTCCTTTCAGTCCCATTCTGCAGCATTGATCCCTGACCGCTCATACCTAAGTTAGGCTGACTATACAAAGGTACTGGTGGACCTACAGTAATAGGTAGTGATATTGCATCTGGGTTTTGTCCATTTCCCATGTTCTGAGGCATGTTCATTCCCACACCATGGGTCATCATTGCCGGCATGCCCATCTGACTCCCCGTCATTTGAGCATTTGCGTCTCCCCCCTGCATCTGCTTCTGAGGCATCAAAAACTGAGTTGATTCAGCTTGTGTCAATGTCTGGTTGTGACCATTCTGTACTCCCCTTACTGTTTGTTCTAGAATCATTCCTGCACTGTTGTCACTACTGTAGTACCCTGGCATCTGCGGCTGATAATTTTCTGCTGGTTTCAACATGGGCACATCTGGATATATTCTCCTAACCTGCGGTATCTGCGGGGTGAACAATAAACTCGGGTCCTTAGATCCCGATGATGCTCCTGAACTCTGAGTTTCACTATTCTGTACCGGTGCCGGAGGGGCAGAACTGGTACTTGGACCTTGTCCATTCTCTGCATAAGGTGGTGGACGGTCGTTCAGCAATTGCATTATTAACTCCTCATCCTCTAACTCCTCTTCTCTTCTCAACTTTTCCTCGTCCTCTCTATCCTTGGAACACTTCCTGTCTGTCTTACAGGTAGCTTTCTTACCTGTCTCCTCTTCTTCCTTAGTAATTGCGGGGAACAATTTTATCCCCTGCAACACATCTGACCTCCACACCTTCTGTGCATTATCCCACCTAGCGTCCGCTAGTGTCTTTTCTACCTTTCTCATTCTGGTCTCGAACTTCTTTTGCTGTTGCTGTCTAGCCATTAGTTCCCAAATTGCTAGAGCCTCAAACTGTGCTGGCCTTGGAGGCACCTTCATGTCGTACATCGTGAATCTCAAATTCTCTAGAATCCTTATATTGAATGTCCCATGTATCGGGAACGCTACGCTCCCATGTTTCTCTGTCAGTTTGTGCCACTGCTTTAGCCAAAGGCACGGGGCTACCCCTTTTTCCTCCATTACAATGTAAGCTGGTGTGCCCTCGGGCGGCGTCTCCTCTCCTACGCTCGCTTTAATGTAGGACTCCCCCTTCATCGCACTCCTAAATGCTTTAAAGAATTTCATTTTCTCGTCTTTTATTTCACAAAGTTTGTAATCAATAGGTGACTTTAATTCCCGGAATACTCTTCGCTTGCCTTTCCCCTTCCAATCGAGCCCCACGGACTGCGTCCAATCCGTGCGCGACCCTTCTCTACAACCAACCTATCCCAGCGCGGCTCCTAGTGACGTCACACTCACACACACTGCGGCTGACAAAGCCTTGCGGCTAGTCCTCCTTCATTCACCTCCTCTCGTAACAACTTCTTGCATGTATCGCGAGCTACCAAAAAATAAAACAGATCTGTCGGTTTACTACAGGAAGGGTAACACAGTCGCTTCAGGACCTTAGGGACTTTTCACTAGCCTCGGCCGCTATTCCGTCTTTCTCGGTCCCCACGTTCGCAAGCAAATCTGACCCGCAGATCTACTCTCAACTTGTCAATGATCTGTTCTAGTGCACTTAGAATCTTGTCAAAGCCCGAAGTCGAAGTTTCTTTCACTCCCTAACACACGTACCGACTTGTCGACCACGCCCGATCAACCTACTAAACCGCCGAGACCACAACATGGATCAACATACTCCGGAGTCTCTTGACCTCGCAGGGCCCGTCTCAACAACAACAACCACGTGGACCTTATTATGCACAAAGCGCCACACGCACATGAAGTTCGACGACTTCCCTACCCTCACACTCGGAGCCGCACCTCCGCTATCTTCTATGAAGTTCGACGACTTCTCTACTTCTACACTCGGAGTCGCACCTCCGCTATCCTCTAAAAAAGAAAAATTCCTCGCAACCTTTTCATACACCCTGCGGCAATAAGCTGTGCAAGCGCAAAACCCTAACTTCACTCATACCATCACTAGTACCACCAACGCCGAATCCACACCTCCATTCTCTCCATTCGCAATCTCCGAGATCCCGGGAAAGTCGCGGTGGACCTAGCCCATCATCATTCTGTCAATCTGTTTTACCCAAGGAAAAATCTAATTCAACTTCTCGAGTGGGGTCTCAAAATGCGTAACCGTTAATTCAACACCATGTACTCTAAGAGTACAGGGTCCCAAAAGACAAAACCGTCCTCTGCTACCATCTACTGATAGAGCGGTCCGTACTAGTAATTTTTCCTGTATTCGGACGCTCTTTAGGCCGATGAATCTTTTGACTAAGTGGGACTCTCTGCACTCTTAATCGATCAATTGCATCAAATCAATAATCAATAACGAACATAAGCAATGCCTTGTTCAACATAACACTTGACAATTAATCCAGAATACATTTCGGCGAACCCTGACCTTCAGTCAGGAATAACCACACCAGTTTATTCAAAGTTAGTGAATTTATTTCCCTATATTAACAAAGCTAGCACAATATAAATGTCTCTCAACACCAAATGATAAACATAAATGAACATTAATAGCTGTCCATATCGGTGAAACAGGTGCAATCTATGTAGCATTTGAATCACAAGGCATTCGATAATAGCAATGCAAATCACTAAAACTATAATCTGTAACGAACTAATTGCATACATTTAGTCAGCATAACAAGATCTCAAATTGCATCGTGCGACATATGGAATCCTCATCTAACCTCAAATTAGCATCGGCATGTGGGACTTCATGCAAAAACAATTTAGCAACATTAATTTGGAAAAAACTCCTAACTAGGGCTCTTATCAAAATCAGCAGTTGGTTACCTAAAGGAAACACAATGCAATTTTACAATTTCCTTTCATATTTACCAATTACGATCAGCAATCAAGGAAGTCTTCGTCTCACAGGTACTGTTCTTCGATCAGCATGGGTACCGTCTCGATCGGCATGGGACGGGGCAAAAGGGGCAGGGGTGGACGGGGCAGTTGCCTCACGGCGGCAAGGTAAAACTACTACTTCATGCAAGAGATCAAATCAAAGTTAAAGTCTCTAGGGCCAGAATCATTTAAAGTCTCTTTCTCTCGATTAGAGAAAGCATCAAAGTCTCTTTCAAAATGGCGTCGCAGCAAAGTGGGCCATAATAGCTACGAAGTCTGCAAAATGGCGGGTATCGAGCTGGCAATGGCTGATAATAGCAGCAATGGCTGGTAATGGCTACTTTCTTCTCGTGCACCTGGTTTTTATAGACAACAGTTCAAATCCAGTAGGGTCTTCCATTGGAGGGTTCATAGGTTAGCTTCAAATTGTCCAATCAAAAACAACAGTTCTCAAGCTTTTACTTAAGCATACATTATCCTTGGAGATGGGTACGCAAGTTCCAACATTGTATACCAATTAGCTCACTTTCAGAGCCTCCATTGTCCGCACCTGCAAATCGACCTTGGAGTAAAGAGAAAATATGCCAGGCTGGCACGAAACCTTAAGATAAGCATGTGAACGGTCTCAGTGGAAAAGTACAGCTTCAAGCAAAAATACACGTTTAATAGCACATTGGAAAAATACGAGCATCTAAACCGTGAGACCAGGCAACTAGGCCAAAGCCTCCGCTAAAGTAATGCTAAGCTAAACATTTCAAGCAAGCAAATCATAGCACACGTTTACGATTATGTCGGATTAGTGCAATTCTAATACACCACGTTATATAAAGCACGCTTATAAATGTTGGCAAACTACTCTGAGGGCACATTTTGTCCCCGTACATTCTTTATTAGTTTGGTTAAAGTCACACATGATTATTTCACACTACGTTTAAGCTAATAAATGTAAAACCTTCATTTTCTGCTTCATCACTGTCACTGTTCACTATGGCCCTATATCCCCATATTGAGCACATTAATACAGAGGTCCTTTACTTTCTATCCTCCTGTACAATTGTGGGAACAGAAACCATACCCAAAATCCAGGACAGTCAAAAATTCAAAGAACCCAAAATGTACCTCATACGGTTCTTCTATGTATATCTATTTCATGAAAAGCGACCATCGCTGACATCAATTTAGCAGAGTAGCAAAAAATAGTAAATGGCACCTCTCAAAAATTGATTTCTAGATTAGGAAAAGTTAAAGGACTTGTTACAAGGATTTCAAAATCATTTAGTACAGAATAAATGCCATTAATGCTCAAATGCAAAGTTTTATACAGAGTAGTCAAAAGCAGAAATCATTATAAGTCATAAAATGAGTAGAAAAATCAGTAGGAAATTGTACAGCATCCCTAGTTGAACAGGAAAGCTCAAAAGCTCTGGCATACCCCCAAACATCGAGGGGGTCTTATACACAGTTCTTGCATAAGTAATTATAAAGTCAGCAAACTCATTATGGTATGATCATAAGATGTTTGAACGTCATTACCTTAACACATAAGCACAATCCCATTTTAAGAAAGCATTCAGCATCTTCCATGGGACTGCCATCCGAAGAAGTTCGAACAAAATATGAAACATTTCAACAATATCAGTTCAGGCTAATAAATAGGACTTGTTGACATAGCTGATTACAGAGGAAGGGCCTTGAGGTTGCAAGAAGTCAGGAACACTAGACAGGTCATTCAAATCCTGATATTCATAACAGTGTAAAAACAGTTACATCAGTGTGACTTTACTCTGCAGAGCTAGTGGGGTTGGGGGGCATGCACAGGGGAATTAGATGGGAGGGGTGAATACAGGAGTGAATGAATGAAACTGCATCAATTTTATTGAAGTTGGCGTGTTAACATAAATGTGGCCTGGCTAAATTATATTAATAAGCACACTTCTGTACATCATCTTAGACTCATTTAAACTGCAATCAAATGTACTAATCATTTGCATATTGGACCCAGCATAAAATTGTTATTGTTCATTATTAATTATTGAGCAAAAATATAGATTTGGAAAAAACGCTTCTACACAACCATGTTTCTTCAGAGCTCTGTCTACTTCTCCCTGACATCCTGTCTTTCACCATATTTTCTAGAAACCATGATATTCGTTTTTTTTGGTTCGACTATGTAGATAAATCCTTCAATGCCAGATGCTACAGATAGGTTTCATGTCCTAAAAACAGAAAGTTGCAACAGTTTATCTCTCTTAGTTTAGCCATTTGATTGATCCACACACTCGTCCTCAGCAAATGGGACTTCTGCAGAAGCCTACTAGTGACCTTCCACACTAGGCTCCCAATGGGACAGTCTTTAACTCGACATGCAGAACCTTTTATTTTCTCCCTCGAATCGCCACTACTTATCAATAAATCACCTTGCTTTCTCCTGGGAAACAAGTCCCCATGCTAGTTTCTGTTGCAAGTCTACGAAGTTGTTAATTGTACATCCAAAGACTATCTCTGATATCTCAGTCTGAAAGAATCCAACCTTCAATTTAAGATCTGCTAATCCGCACCTCTTCCGTTCCTTCTGCCTGCCAATACCTCTTCACTGAATTCCCTCTGCTATTAGTGCTAACCCATCTGCAGGTTTTAAAAAATAATGCCTTCTGAAATCGGAAAAACAACCAATGACACCATGTAAATGGGGGAGAGGGGTAATTGTCCTTGAACCAATATGTAGACTGATGCATGTGGTTTACTTTATGATATGCTTTGTTAGCTTCTACAATTAATCCCATACAACATTGCTCCTAATCATTTCTATATTCACGTCCACTTGTCTACTTAAACCATCATGTCCATCTAATGTCTCTATACTGCAAACACTGTTTTATTGGACACTGTTTCTGAAAGAAATATATAAATATGTTAATAAAATGTGCTCTAGATACATTTTGCGATGTACTTACGGTGGTGCTCAAATGCCACTTGGCACAGGACAAGGAGTCTGTCCATTTGTATTCAAGGTCTCCATGTGATAAAGAGATCTTCACATGCCCCCAAAGAGAAAAGTTTTGAAATGTTCTTCTTGTTCTTAAACTTTAAGAGGTTTAGATTTGGATGTATTAGATAGCCATGTGTCTCCAATAACTAACACATGATGTTGGTTGATAGTTTGTCTTATTCTGTGGTATAATCTCCCAGGAGGTGTGCAAATGACTACATCCGATGGCAATCTACTTAGCAAAGTTAGTTGATGGACTATTTTATTCTGTGGTACAACCTTGCGTGAAAGCCCGCTTTTGACTACGTAGGATCTCACACTGATTTAGGACAGTAAAACGTTTATGATATTTCTGATAAGAACTTTTTATGGGCCTATCAAAAGCTACAATCCCATCTTGTCTGCATGCTTATAGTTATAATATTATCCAACAGTTGATGCAAGGCTTGCATCCTTATGTATTTTACTTCTGCTTCCGCTGTCTTTGGCACCCAATGGCAACCTGATGAAGCATGTGGCTCCGGTGCACCAGGAGAAGGATATTAGCTTACTTACTGAGTACAAAAAGTTGTACTAATAATAAGTATAGTCTAGGAGTTTCCATGTTTTAAAATCATTGCCATTGTTCTAGACTCAACTCATCATCTCATCTGGATGGAATGGCCTGCAATTGAGATATGGTTTTAGTCTATGGCAACAACTAGGTCATTTGCCTCTGAGTTGAACGTGGGCATTCTTGCTGCTAGCACTCTTCTAGTGCCTTCTACCTCACTGGGCATCAATCCTGGGAAATGTACTTGACTGGACCAGTTTCTATTTTGCCAACTATTCTTCATTTGCCTAGTTGTAGATCTCCAAAATTCCAAACCTCTTGCCTTTCGGTGTCCGTTAGGAGTCCATCCTGGGTTCTACAGTAGGGTTCTCTCATCACACCACCTCTTTGTACCAGGTGGTGTTATCTCTCTCTTTGAGCTTACATATTACTTCTATGCTGCTGATACAGAAGTCGATTTTTCCTTTTATTTGTATATTCCTTATATTTATATATGTCCTCTTCGGAGACTCTCTGGCCTACAGCACTGGCCATTTCATGATAATTTACACTGTATAGCACTTTGCGCCCTAATTCTTAGTGATGCAAAGAGTGGGGTTTTCAGCCTTCCTGCATGACTTGTCCCTTGGTACCCTCTTTCACCAGTAACCTGAATGTCTTGTATCTGACCAAGGGGTTGTCTATAGTACCAGAATACATTTATCACTATCATGACAATACCTATATCAAAGACAATATCAGAAACTCTGCAATAATGTGCACTTTCAGGCCAACAGATTCCTTATAGAGCAACAAAGGGTTGGTCAAAAAGATCGGGAGATATTTTCTGAATTTTGAGTACTTTCTTTGTGGTTCAATTACTTTCTAAAATTTATTACGAATAACTTTTGCAAGGTCGATAGTGACTCATAAAAAAATATTTTATGACAATAACTATTCAAATAACCACACATAGCACAAACATAATCGACACTACAACCACAAATACTAGCTGTAACCACTATTTCCTGCCAAAGAAATTGAGTTGGGGACAACCCCCGGTTGTTGCCCTCAAAAAATATATTAGGCTATGTGTAATGTAGTGTCAATTATGTTTGTGCTATGTGTTATTTGAATACTTATTGTCATAAAATAAAAGGAAGTACTTATCACGTTTCTTTGGGAAAAAATCAGAAAATGTATCCCGACCTTTTTGACCAACCCTTTGTTGCTCTATGTTATTGAACCCAGGTCAGGTAAGGGTTATTGGGTTTTCCTCTTTTGTATACAAACCAGATTCCTTATCAGCATGCTGGTATAGAACAAGCTAGACTACTGAAACACCCTACTGATAGCCCTCCCTCAATAAAACGTTGCACCCTAGATAATATCATTACTTTCTCCACTCCTGTAATACGCAGCTTACCCTGGGACATACCAGCCGTAGTAAACGGAGAACTAGTTGACTTTTATTCAAAAAGTAGAGTGCAATGCAAGACTCTGACCACGATCTTTAAAGGCATCTTTAATACACCCCTTCCTATTCTCACAATGTTCTTCACAATCCATTCATGCCTCCGTTCTACCACTGGGCAGCCTTACCCTCTCCATGGTCACAAAGCAACTTTTTGTGCCATCGAAGTTCATATTCTAGTGATCTATTTGAATACACGTTTCAGCCAAAGTAGACCTACCACTTTCCTTCTGAGATTTAAGAGCCACAAAAGCCCACGTGCTTGATGCACAGAACCCCACAACAAAATAAATAGCTAACAGACTGGTTGATGCCAACTCTACTATTTACGTTTTGCCTCTGATACGTTCTTGTATTTCCGTCCATAACATTTTCTTCCAAAATAAGAGGACCTGTAACCACTTAAACTGTTTTATTTACTTACAGTGTACCCCAATGGGAGTACCACCAGCTGATCAAAAAGTAAATTAATCTGCATAAATATTTTCTCTTCCTAGAGAGTAGGGCACCCAAAGGCAAAGGTGTGGGCCACTGGATTATATAAAGCTTTGAAAAAGTTCTCATCCGTCATTCTTGATGTGTTAAGTTTTTTTGTGGTAAAATAAAAAACACTTATCATATTTTTCACTTTTGTTTTTTTCTGCAGATTCCATAGGTTTGTCCTGGACGTTTCTTCTCTATGGTCTGATGGGAATGTTTGCTGTTGCATTTATTTATGTATTTATTCCTGAAACCAAAGGACAGTCGCTTGAAGAAATTGACAAGCAATTTGCAAATAAAAGGTGGGTGTTGTGTGAACAAAATCACCTGTAAAACAGTTTTTGTCCACCCAAAGACAATGCAATCAAACAGCAAAGTCTTTTCTATAAAATGTTCATATTGATTGACTCCGATTGCGAGATGGGGTGAAGTATCTACAGGTGCTTTGCTAGTCTATAACCTCACAACTACTACCACCAAATCTGCTAGGGTAAGCCATCGAAAGGCTTCAAATAATGTCTCTTCGTTACTAAAATCAGAAGACTTGATATGCAAACAGGGAATGGCTCCTAATTGAACATAAATGTGTACGCTATCAAGTTAGATGCAGTATTGCAGAAGAAAGTGGAGAACACATTCATTCAGACCTCGGAGGTACGTCCTTCCCCCATAACACAAGCAGCACAGTAGCCCCTGAAAAGTTTGGACAGGCGACTGAATAAATAATGTTTTATTGAAATAAGTTGTCAAGGAATAACAGACCAGCCTGCAACCGCCACCTCGCTCATCCTCTTGCTCACGTTGCACACTCTTACTTCTCACCCCTTCTTATTCCATGCTCATAAGAACAATGAACACTATACATCCCCCTTCCCTATTATTAAAATAACCACAGTAGATTGTCATCAAGATAGAACTTGACTAGGTATAGAATCTTATAAAACAAATACAAAAACTGAAAGAAATCACACAATATGATATATAATAAAATTATTAATTATATTATAACAAGATGAGCAGATAGATGGTCGGGACCCCCTTATGTGTCTGGACAGGTGGTTCAAAAGTTCATCTCACTGCTTTCTTTTCCCTGGATCCCGGCTGAGCCCCCACCACCTGGCCCTCCTCCCATGCTGTTAAACCTTTACACTTTAGGGACCACAGTGCCATCCTCCACACTGCCAGATGGACGGGCCCACTCAGGATAGAGGACAAAACCATCATGCTCTTTCCTGATTATACCTGAGTGATCCAGCACTCGTCCTTCCTGGAAGACAAACAGGGTCTTCGCCAATTGGGGATAGAGTATTCACTGTTGTTTCCAGCTCACCTCAAGAAAATATCTGAAGGCTCCACCGCCTTCCTCGGATTAGACTGATCAGCACCACAGGGAGTCGACACTGGTGCCCGCCAAACTCACATTGGGCCCGACCAGGTCATGAGGCCGGAGATGAGGCTGGCCATGTATGGAGTCCACACCTTGAGCAACTAGAACGAGATCCCCAATTTGGAACAGATCATCAAAGACCACAGACATGCTCTCCAGGCTGTAGATAATCTGGGAACTAATGCTGCAACCTCCGATGATGAGAAAGGCCTGCATATTTTCACATCAAATGATGACACTCTCCTGTCCGATGACTCTCAAAGGGGCTCACAAACCAGCCACTGGTAACGCTACAGACAATCTTATATGAAAGCTGGGTTTTCCAGTGTTCTTATAATCGATTGTTATATGGATTCAGTCTGCATTGAACTGTAGGACCAAAATTCGCATACCTTCGCTACCATAAAGACCATCATCACCTGACCTCCAGAGGTGAGTGCCGGTGGTCCCTGCTGGGACACTTATGGCTCAGCCCTTATCCTTTGAGGGCCTCTCCAGCGAACCCCGACACTTGGCCACAGCCCCAAGCCACGCTAGAGTTTTCTGAAATGCCTTGTTTTGGTGTACTACCAGTTGTGGTAGGTCCCCCAGTTGCCACAGTCTCTCTTGTTCACACCCTTTCCTACACGTGCCACAATCTGGCTGATGGGCCTTTCATAGTTGACACAGGACAGGGTGAATGTTATGATGGATGGACCTACGTTACTGCCGGTGGTCCACGCCAAAGCACTACTCACTGCACCCCGAGAGAGCCATGGCCCCAGTGAATGATATTAATTTCCATCCCTTGAACGTCTGGGGAATGCACACATCAGGAACCTATACGCCAGCTACTAATATATCAAACGCCAACCAATGCAGATTTTTTTTTTTTGCAGGAGGCTCACACCACAAAAGAAAAACGAACTTGCCTGTACAGGCGCTGGATGGGTCTCATTTATGCCACCACTTACTCTGCGTAGGCAAGGGGCGCCATGGTATGGGCTCGCCTTGGACTCCACTTTCAAGAGACGAGTACAACCATAGAACCATAGAAAAGGAGGGTTGATGTTCTCCTTGAGGGCACCTGTTTGGCCGTCCACTACTCTGCAGGAGCATCTACACCCTTAATACGGATCAGGGAGCAGCTTCGGATGCCCCCTGCTACCCTCACACACAAAACCACAGTGCCCTGGGTACTGGGAGGTGACTACAACTGTGTGCTTGAACTCACTTTGGATAGGTCCCAGCCCTGCTACCCGCTCTTCCCCTCACATGCAGGCAGATTGATTCTAAAACTGGGTGAGTCACTGGTCACTTGCAGATGCATGGCGGTCTTACAACCCTGGCTACCGGCTCTACTCTTTCCACTAAATACCCCACAATTTGTATGACTGCCTTGGCCACTTCCTTTGCTCTACACCCCTGGTGTCAATAGTTCAGTGCTCGGATTACGTGGGAGGTTGGTCTCTGACCATGAGGCACACGTAATGGACCTCAGGTGGATATCCCCATACTCACTGACCCCAATTTGTAAGCTCCCCCGTGATTGCCTGGGGAACCCTGTATTCCGGAACAAACAGGGGGACCACATCCAGCATTATTTGTCAAAAAACCATAACTCAGTCTTCACCAGGATGCCGGAATGGGTCGCACTAACGGTGGCGATAAGAGTCATTTGTATCCAAAAGACAGTGGGAGTCCATCAGGCCTTGGAAGGTGACATAGTGACTGCCCAGAGGAGCCTTGCTAGATTGAATAAAGTCCCTGGCCACGACCCCTTGCTTACCCCACAACACACAGAAGTGAAGACCTCCTACACAGCCCTTCTAGAACCCCTGTGGCACTAAAATTTCACAGTTCACGCAGCCAAAGTTCATAGTGAAGGTGACCAATCCGGCAGGCTGCTGGCCTGACTGATCAGACAAGAGTCCAGTATCTGCCCTATTACGTAAGTGGTGACTCTGTCAGGCACCACCAAGAGTACACAAACTGACATTTTACAAGCAGTCCACGAATACTACTCCACCATCTAACAGGTGCCACCAGACGTCTCATAAAGTTATTCCAATGCATTCCTAGCAGACATCACTCTCCCACACATCTCAGCTACCACTAGACTCTACCTCAATCCCAGTGGCACCTCTAACACATTAGCTCTCCTCAGAACAACATTATTCCAAAATCTATCAGTGAGGCTTCACATCTTCATCCAGGCATCTTTTGTCAGGCCTTTCCTTCAGCCCGGATTATATGACCTAGTCAACAACTTCATCCACATTGGTTTCCTTCACCTATTCTTCTTGAGTGACACATGCCTCAGTTGCATCTGTGAAATTGGCCACCACACACTCATCTCCATAGTCTTGAGAATCTCCTTCCACCAACAAAAGACAAGACAAACAGTCTGCCATGGCATTCTTAATCCTAGGTACATATTCCACATGTGAAGCAAAATACTTTAGCCCAAATAACCGTTGTGCCATGAGTAGAGTAGCTATCCCTGCTCTCTTCATCGTGAATACTTCTACCAGGGGGTAGTGATACGATCTCAACAAAACTCACTACCCCAAACACATGATCTAAAATGTGTAATACCCTAGTAACAAGCCATTTCCTCCTTTTCTACAACAGAATAGTTTAGTGCTTGTCTCGGCACTCTCGACACGTACACTTTCACCACTTCTTGACCGTCTCTCATCTGCATCAACATTGTAGCCAAACCGTAACTGCTACCATCCATTATAATAATCACTGGTAAGTTAGTTTCAAATGATTTAAGGTATAGAGCAGCACAAATTTCATCCTTTAAGTTTCTAAATTCACTCTCACAAGTAGTGCACTACACACATTTCATATTATTCTTTAACAGTTCATTCATGTTCCAAGTCTTCCTTTGAAAGCTGGAACTAAATTTATCATAGTATTGAGCCATCCCCAGAAATGAGCATATTTGCTACTTGGTGCCTGAATTGGGTGCCTCTTGAATTGCGTTCACCACATTTCCTTAGGCCTTATGCAGTTGCAGTCAGTGTGGTGACCTAAATATCCCACCCCATCTCTTCCAATGCAGCATTTGTCAGCTTTGATGATCAGCCCACTTCCCTTCAGTATGTCTAACACCAATTTCAATGTCAATCATGTTGCTCCCATTCATTTCCATAGATTATTAGGTTATCCTAAAAATAGGAACACAAAAGGATGATGAACGGAGTGCTGAACAATGCAAACACTCAACCCTAGTCACAGATCTGGGTTTAATCCATTGTTCTTTTGCTCACCATGCCACCCCAGTTTGGACCCAGCCATCATCCAGCTAGCCTGGCTGATTAAGGGTGATACCCTGAAACTCGTCCTAGGGTGCTCGAATCTTGTCCAGGGAGGACCTGGCTTGGCAGTTCGGGCTGGAATGCTCCAATAGGGAGCAGGGACAAGACTGATTTACATATAGCTGGGTCTGAACTGGGGTGACGTGGCAAGCAAAATAACAATGGATTAAACCCGGATCTGTGAATGGGGGTGAGTGTTTGAAAAGTTTCAACACTCCGTTCATTGTTTTTCATTATATATTCTAAAAATAGGAAACATTTTCTGCTTCCCTCAATTATTTATCCATTGCCATCTAGAATACTGCAGAAGCACAAGCCAGTCAAAATGCCATTTGGCAGAACTGGAGTGCCCCCTCTGGAGACACAAAAGTTGTCAATGGTTTAGAATCCTCATTGAGGGCAACGATGTTAAGCAGAAGATAACTGAAGCATGGAAAACACCGTTGGACCCTCAATGTACTTAACATCTTACTTAAGTTGGGCAATGGATGGTGATCTACCCAAACATTCTCAAATCAGCGCACACCTTTAATCCAAAAGGAGCCAGTAACACTGAGACCAACCGTTCCGTTCCGATGCTTCAATCGTTCTATAACACCATTGTTACACAGTCTTAGAAACCCCATTTTCAAATTTGTTCCTCAATGCCAAGGGTACAAGTCAGACATAATGCAAAACAGACTTTGTGCTCTTGGCCATTCTTATATTTAAACCCCTTCAATCCCACTTCTTTTTTTTTAAACACTTCTGGATATTTTGTCTTCCACCACTTCAGCTTGTCTCCTTCTGTTTTCACCTCCACACATTATACTTGATCTGGGTTATTAAGGAGAAGAGTAATACCAAACTCTCTTTGTTGAGGACACCCAAGCGGACAACACCCTTCTTCTGTCACATACATTCAGGAACGTGTACTTCGACTCTTGGACCTTGAATTCAGTCGCAGCATCATAACATCAAACTACTTCAGGTTTTTTTCCCATATGCCACTAAGTGAATATCAGTTGCCATGAGTAACTCATCACCATATACGTGGGTCATTTTATCACTAACTAGGGTGTATCTTGCACCTGGATCTGATAACATTTTTACCACTTTATCATTCATTGATAAGTCACAAAATGGTGCATCACAAGCCCCATCTACATCACTGCTCTAAAATCCTGCAATGGCTTCCCTTGCAAGTGTGCCTGACTCATAAATTATTCATAAATCTCTTCAGCCTCTTATTTTTCTTCTTCTGCAGAAAGTGGAATGTGCTTCAAAATGTCCCTACCTTCTTGTTTTAGCAGAGCTAATTATCTTTTTCTGGTAAATATATTTCCACCAATTGTTTCCAGATATGCTTGAAATCCCTTTTTCCATTCAGTCTATTCTGCAGGTAGCTGATCCCAAGATTGTAAAAAAAAAAAAAAAACTGCTGGAGCTGCGACCCTTTCCATATTGCTTTTTTTTAAAGCCATAATTTGTTTTTTAAAAGAACATCCAATATATATTTGTTTATTTTTCCTATCCTGAGGATTACAATGTGTACTGAGTGTGTACATCACAATTGCAATGCTTCAGTTTAACTTTACTGCATTTAACTTTTCCGCATCACTGCACATTCATAAACATTGTGATATGCCGCACTTTACAGGTGACGTACGTGTCACTGCACTGATGATTGTTTCTTTGCGCTCTGCGTTATGTGCATGAAGTTCTTTCCTCTAATGGTGTGTGCGTCACCGTACTGACATGTCCTGTTGGAATTTTCCAGTGAAGCTGCACACTCAAAGTGAACATTGTGAGTAATGTGCTTGACCAGTGTGCCTTCAGTTAAAACTTTAAGGGCCTCATTTACAAGGCATTTGTGCCACCAGTGCGTCATCTTTTTTTTATGCAAGAAGTGCTCTACACTGCTCCACATTTACAAATTGACACATTGGGCCCAGGTATAATGTAATCAAGGTAGGTGCTCCCATGGCGAAAGCCACACAGAACTGAGGCAGTGAAATTTACAACATTTTACTGCTCCATTCTGCAACTTCACTGCGTCAGAATTTTACTGCCTGATTAGAGCAGGTGTAAAACTGAAGCAGGGCTTTCCTCAATAGGAGCATTCTGGCATTGCTGAAGTAGCGTCTTTTTTTTAATGCTACTCCAGCAATGGGTGAGTTTAGCATCACAAATGCATCAGTATTTCTGACACATCTGTGAAAGCATGCGCCATGAAGCTCTGTATTATAAATACAGCGCATCCATCGCGTCGTTAGGGCGTTGTGGAGCAGTGCAAGCAATCTGACACATTGGAGCAGTTGCATCAGATTCTTGTAAATGAGACCATAAGTGTCTGACACAGCACTAAAGCTATTTCCATTCATAGTATGTTTCTTCAAGACTTCCTCCAAAGGAAGTATTACCCCAAATGTTACATTGATGCGTGATCTGAGCCTGTAGATGGTTATCTCTGTCTTCATTCACGTGCAGGTTCGGTCTAAACTGTGATTGTCTGCAGTCCTTGTCCACTTGTTGCTAGCAAAAAAGTTCAGAGACAGGTCGCTGAATAAATAACAATGTATGGAAAAACATCAAGCAAGGAATAACAGGTTAGCCGACAACTACCACCTCGTTCGTCCTCTTGACCACGTTCCACGCATTTACCTCACACCCATTCTTATTCCACTCCTGCAAGAACATGGAATTCTACAGACAGCTTTCTAACCAGTCTGGGATGCTGTCATTGACATCCAGGCCAGCAGAAAAAAATGGAAGTAAGTTTCCCATGGCCCACATCTCTAGTGTTTCCCTTTTGTAACTTAATCACTCCCACGATATAGAGGATATGATCTTAAATGTTCGGCCTGTCATATGGTTGACATTGGTAATGGAATTTCTTTTGCCATTCACCTCCTGCTATAATGTCCAAATGTTTTCCAACATTGCTAGCTTCAAATGGGATTATCAAAATACTACCCAGAATAAAAGGCCAACATTATTGTAGTGTAAAAACAATAATAGAGTCTGGGTGGTGAATTAAAGTTTTTGTGTGAACTTATCATTAAGGTTTTAGACGGCTGAAAGGAAGCAGAGAGTCAAAGAAAAACAAAGAGTTACATTTTCTTCCGGCCATTATCAGATCCACTAAAAGGTAATTTCCTGGTTTAATGTGTCAAGAGCTCCTGAGTACTGTATTTGCATTGAGACACGATATGTAGCTAGATCATCCAGATTCTACAGCAGTGTTTGCCATCACTGCTCTTTGACTATTAGAATAGATTATTTTGTATTCTAATTGAGTGGGTAATTACAACCCTAAACACAACTGCTTTAACCCTGGCAAGGGCAAGAGCATTACCAGTGAAATTTGAGGACAGGAACGCATGGTGGTGATTGGCAGAGCTGTGACCTGGTATGTCTGAAGACATTCTGTGAGCATTTTCATGCTGCGTGAATGCTGGCTTGGAATACTGCAAGGTGTTATCTCCCAGTAGGCCTTTTCCATAATTATGTAGTTTACAGAGGGACAGACAGCAGCAATCCCTCTGATCACATGCATGTGGAAAAGGCATCTGATGTCAACCAGAAAGGAGTTACACTGCCTACCAGTGAAACAAAAGATCCAGTTTAAGCTTAGCTGCTTGGTCTTTGGATGCCTTCATAGTTTGAGCCCTTCTATTTCAACAGCGGGATCCATTCCTACTGTCTGTCCATTGAGCTTAGAAGCACACATTCAAATTAACTTCGAGAGGCTATAGAGCCTTTTTTGCTCGGAGCCCAACTTGCTAGTATCCATTCAGTCACTGAATGAGGCAATCTGACTCTGATGCCACTCAGGAAAAACTATGGGCCTGATTATGACTTCGGCGGAGAGGATTACTCTGTCCCAAATGTGACGGATATCCCGCCCGCCGTATTATGAGTTATATAGTATATAATCCAGCCGCAATTCGGCGGGCGGGATATCCGTCACATTTGGGACGGAGTAATCCCCTCCACGGAAGTCGTAATCAGGCCCTATATCTCCACCCCTTCCCACTGTCAGGCTAGTTGCTGTTCGCATAAGGCCTGTCTGTGTCGTGTGCGTGATATAATGGCTGTCAATCAGTAAGTCAGTAGGGTTTCAGAGTGAGCACCTAGTTGTAAGACCTGGACAAAGGGGCTCTTTGCCTCAGGATTTTGCTCGTGCTCTGGTGAGACTAGAATTTTCTTCAAGCGCATGAAGAGCAGCTCGTCAGACACTAGCGTGATCTTTCCATGAAGGCTCATGGCCCGCCTTTCATCTTTCTGGGCTCTAGCGCTGAGAGGTCTTTACCTCATAGCTTACTGGGGGATACTGAGTGGGAGACATCATGTGGAGCGTGAGGTTGTATCACATGTTATGAAGGGCGTGGACATGCCTGCAATTGCCTTCTCTGTGTCTATCCATTTGAATCGATTTTCGGGATTCTGACAAGAGAAACTAGTAAGCCAAAGAGTGTATTTATCATTTAAATGACATTTCACGTCGAAACTCAATACTGGTAAGTTAGGTCGTTTTGTTCCCCTGCGCAACCCTTTGCGAGCATGCTTTTGTACCATAGCATCTTTATCCACCTAATGAGGATTCATAAGAGACTGTGGCTGTTTAAACATTAAGTTGCGAAAAGAGAATCCCTATACAGGGGAATCTTGAAATCAAATATCACTGTAAAATAAATGGTAACACGCGCATATACCACGAGTAGCATAGGATATTCATCTGGAACAGTGGTGTTGTATTCCCAAGCCCCACAATGATAGTTGTGCAAACGTACACCTTCAATATATAACAGAAGTTACTGGGAGGTGGGAGGGGGTAGTGGTAGAAGGGGCAGACATATGCTTGGCGAGGAGCCAAGGACAGAGAAGCCATAGGACAGAGTTGGCAGGTCAGGATGTTAGGCTCGGTGGTCATCTCTGCCATAATGAGTAAAGAGGAGGACGGAGTATCTGGAGGCAAGTACAGGCGGTGGCATATTGTGAGGTGGATGTACGAGTGCAGAGATACAAGGTCCACGCATGATGGCATAGATCTCAGGCCGGGGGACCGTCTGAGGACTTATGTTGAATAATTTGTTTGATTTTTTTTTCCCATCCTTGGGTATAGGGCATTTGCAAAGGTGTTGCAATTCTTTGTATCAGAGGGCTGTTCTTTCAGCCGACCCACCACTTGCGCATTGCATTCTGCCAGACGCCAAAGGGGGGACATGTTTGGCCTTCCATTGTAGTGTAAAGTTCCTCTTGGCAAGTAGAAGGGCCAGCCCAATAAAACAAGTGTGCATTGAGTGTTTCTTCCTTCTCTTAAATATGCCTAAGGCGCAGGCCTCCAGATGAATATGTCTGTAAGTTCGGTAACTTAGCACATTGTGGAATTAACACTGTTCCAGTAGGTGGCAAGGACAGGCCATGTGGTGAAGGTCCACATCCCCAGTCTGGCAGCGGGGCATCAGTGGTCAGGTGTGGGGAAATAGAGGTGGAACTGCTCATGAGTTAATTATGAATGGTAAAAGGCATGAAACTAGATGTTTTTGAATCTGTGGTCGCTGGAGACACTTTTTTGAAAGGCCATCGCCTGGTCCCAATCAGCATCATGTAAGGCCCTTCCCAGCTCCTCCTCCCACTTCATGTGCAGGAGATCAAGAGGAGCCCCAGTGTGGGTTCCTAGTGCTTGCCATGTGATCAGATGACCCCCCATCTCCCATGGCAATGAGCTCCTGAAGGACGGCGTGAATAGGTGGTTCTTCATCTTGTGTGGACCACAGGGTGTGGCATGTGTTGTGCAACTGTTGACACATGAGGAACTGGCCTGGTGGAAGGCTGTGTTCTGTTCGTAGTTGGTCAAATGTCAGAAGATGGTCTTCAGAAAAGAGGTCGCTGGTAGTGGTAAATGACTTGTCATGCCAGCGCCTCAGGCCTGAAGCGGATTATGTCCCCGGGTATCAGGGGAGATCGTGTGGTAGGAATCTTGGAACCTACGTTTTGCATGAGGAATCGCATCATAATGATGCTACTTCCAAGGAGCTTTTGGAGTCAGGCATTCAGCTGTGGAAACAGGAAGCTGGGATGGTAGAAGCAGTGGGGGGATGGATTGTTTCCTATGTTTCTTCCAAGTTGCTGTTTGTAAACCACCTGACCACCCACTGCAGTTGAGCAACCAGAAAGTAAGCCTCAAAGGATGGAGCACCTGGACCGCCATCCCCGACAGGTAGTTGTGGTTTCTACACGGCTATCCGGTGGCAGCCACTGGCCCTATGAGATCCACCAACAGTGTGTCAAGTTCACAGATGAAACTGCGAGGTGGGATCATGGGCTAGTTGGTGAAGTAATATAGGAGACAGTAATACTACCATTTTTGACAAGGCAATTTTCCATTTAGTGGCTAGTGGAAGCTTTTCCCCAAACTGAACTATTGACTTCACTGTGGTTAGCCCTGGGTGGAGATTACCATTGAGGAGGTCAGGTGGAGAGCTATGTAGGTGAATGCCCAGATGATGGGCTGGGGAGTATCGCCAGGTAAGTGGGGCCCAACCTGTGCAAATCGCCCATGGAGGCAAGTCGGGATGTAGTGCGTAAACAGATAATTTGGCCCAATTAACTGACAAGCCAGTGCACCTAGCAAATGAGCAGAGTGCTTCTTGTATGGGGACCAGGCATGTATCCTGGGGATACAACAGGAGGTCGTCTGCATACAGCAACACTTCATGTGTCCAGTCCTCAAGGGGGAATGCAAAAACCTTGTCTATCTCTCCTCAGTTGGATAGTAAATGTTCGATACCGACTGCAAATGCAGGGGGGGAGAGAGTACACCCCTGCTGTGTGCCACGTTTAACCGGGAACCGATATATCGCCCCAGCCAAACCCGGGAAAGGGGCTTGATATTCACAGTCATGTGTAGGGTGCAAGGTGTTTACCTATGTTATTGGTGTGATGATCTGAAACAAGTGGTTCCAATTGAGTGAGTTGAACGCCTTCTCCAGGTCCAGGATTAGGCATGCCGCATGTGGGAAGGGATCCTGTATGTGACCCTGTACATAGTACAGGCATTGAAGATTGTGTGATGTACAAAATCCCGGAACAAATCAGTTTTGATCTGGATGTATACGTTCTGGGAGGATTTGTGCATATCTAGTTGACATGATATTGCCCAATGTTTTGTAGTCTGCACCTAGTATGGCAATGGGGTGGTATGAGAAGGCGTTGGTGGGGTGCTGGTTTGGGGATAGACATTTGTATGGATTCCTGAAGGGATGGTGGTAATTCCCCAAGGGGTAGTGTCTCATACATTGAGGACAAGGAGCTAGGCTACTTGCGAAGTTCGGCAGGCCATCGAGGCCTGGGGGGCTTATTCTCCTAAATCCTGTATCACCTGTTTGGCATCTGCAGCGGTTATGACAGCATCTTGGGCTTCCCGCTGTGCTGCAGAGATCTGTGATAGAGACAGATGTGTGAGAAATAAAGTTTTGCTTCTAAGCGGTCCGTGCGTGAACATTGTAATGGTATATTTCTTAATAAGACCTGTGGAACTCCTGGAGGATGTGATGTTGTGTGTTTAGGATTGGAGTTTGAGGATTGGTGTCTCCCTTTGTCCTTGACGGATCAGCCAAGCAAGGAGGCGGACAGATTTGTTGCCTTCCCTGTGGGTTTTTGCCTCATGGGTGGTTAGGTTATAGCATTGAAGGCACTCCTAGTGCACCGCAATGTTGACGCTTCACATCCTGTAATGCAGCCCGGCTTACTGAGTTACGTTCTGCCTGCCACTCTAGGAGCAGTAGGGGTTGTCTTGCCTCTGAGATTTCTCTATCCAGGATTCTGTGAACGCCCACAATCTCTTGAATACACACCCAAGGGTGACCACCTTGAAAGTGTCTCACTCTAGTGTCTTGTCGAACTCCGTGCCTTAGTTCTCCATAAAGTAATTACATATATGGGTGCCTTGGACATCCTGAAAAACAGAATCCTCCAGGCAATCAAGGGGTAGGTGCCACATGAGGGTTGGAGGGTGTGGGGCACCCCACTGTGTGTGGGCATTGTGGTCTGAGACTACATGGCCTAGATAGTCAGTGGTGCCGACCAGGGTCAATAGGGTAAGGGAGCACAGAATTTGATTGAGGCACACACAAGGATTGTTTGGCATTTAACAGAAGGAGTAAAACCGCAAGTTGGTGTGTATGGCCCTTCATGAGTCTCCCAGGGCCCAGTGTGTTACCCAGTTATTAAAGCATTCGGCTTGAGCAAAAGGTGGTATACACATTAATGGTGGGTGGGAGCGATCTAAGTGCAAATCTTGTACGCAGTTGTAATTGCCCCCTAGTATTCATGGTGCATTTGTCTTCTGGGCCAGAACATCCAAGAACCTGGTCCAGAAAGTGATCTGTTTGGTATTTGAGGCATATATGCTCCCAAGGAGTACCGAAGTACCATCAAGTTGTTTATCACGAATATGTACTTCTCGTCTCTATCAATGATGGTGTTGGACATTTAGAAGAGTGTTCCTGGGCGGAATCCATATCATAGTCCCTTTAGAAAAGGCAGAGTAGGTAGTAGCATGTATTGACCTTCACCAGCGTTTCCAGGGGTGTGGCAGTTCCGCAGCAGTGGTATGTGTTTCCTGAAGGAAGGAAAGTTTACTGAAGGGAGATGACCCTGTGCCTCTTGAGGTGTGTTGTCAAGCTGTGCGCATCCCGCTTGCATTAAGAGGCATTAATAGTAAGCAGCCTAGTGGTGGATAGTGGAGCCATGTCATATTTAAAAGAAATGGGTAATCTCCTCCTGCGCAGCGGTGGGTCAGTAAGTGCCGCACTGAAGCTATGCCTGGTACTCTGCATCATGAGTGTTTGTGGATGTCCGCCTCCCTGGTGTTGGTACGGGAAAATGTGGTTGGTGAGGGTGGCTGTTTAAAGAGAAACTCGCAGAGCCTACTGCAACCCGTAGAACTCCCAAACTGGATGATATAAATAACCAACAATATGATGTGGGGGGGTTGCCATGTAATGGAGTGGGTGAGAGCATTCATGACCCACCCAATGTATCGACAGTGTGATTGAGTTGGGCCTGCCAATGAGGCCATCGTTAGGCAGGGAGGTAACACTCCAGGGATAGTCACCATTGTGACTGAGGAGATAGGCCTCGTAAGCTGCAGATCGGTAAAGGGGCCAGTGTGTGAACAGCCAAAGGTGGAGTGACACCCATGGTGGATGGCACATGGCGTGCTTGTTACTTACCTGATAGTGATGCCGATGAAACTATCTAGCTAGAGAGTTTCGCCTCGAGGGGGAAGCAAGGAGAAGGGAACGGTGATAACAAGGTATGACATATTCAGTATAAATAATAGTGAGTATTCACATGCATTTCGGTCATAGATGTAGTAGATGAGTCTGAAACTTATAGTTCAGTCAAAGAAGGCCCTCTGCCGTCTGAGGCGTCACCAGGGGAAGAGGAGGTGTAGTTTGTGTGGGTGCTTGACAAGAGTCTAAGTCACCATCAAAGGAAAATATGTGTGGGCTGCTGTCAAGGTCCGATGGGCCAGCCTCAGTCTCCCTGCGGGCATGCCGACAGTCCCCTATGATTTGTTCAAGTGCGAGGTCCTTTAGAGTTGAGGATTTCAGAGAGGGGCCTCTGCAAGAGCGGCTGTGGCGTTCCTGCCCTGGTCTGAGAGGTCGGGATGGTCCATCTGCAGTTTTAAGCATGTAGTGTTGTTCTATCCATCCTTCTTTGGGGTCAGATAAAAAGTGGAAGTTGCCTTGGTCTAGTATTTTGAGGCGAGCTGTGAAGTACAGAACCCCCCATTTGTCAGAGCTGCTGTTTGGCCCTCAGAAAGGTACGTTGCTGCTGCATTGAAATCGTATAGTCCTGGAGAATCATGATGTGCTTGTCCTCAAGATGTAGGGGGCCTGCCGTCTGAGCCACTCACAGAATAATGTCCCAATCTAATCTCTGTAGTGCAGGAGTTTGGCGAGCGTGGGACAGGGTGGGGCCCCCGTAGGGGGGCGGCGGGCCGGGAAATAGTACATCTTCCCCAAGAAGAAGAAGGGTTTGAGGTCCGAGGGGCACAAAGGATTTGAGCCAGGTGTCCAGGAATTTCAAGGGATCTTTGCCCTCCAACCTCTCCAGTGCCCAGGATTCAGATGTTGCTCCTCTGGGAGAGGCCCTCGGCATCGTCTGCTCTGTCTTCAAGAGTCCTGATCCACTCTTGCAGGTCCCGAATGGCACATTGATTGTGCCCGTTGTTTGGGGTTGTAGTTCAGTTAGAGTATTCTCCCCTTTGTTTATCCCAACCAAAGGTTTCCGATAATAATCGCCAAGAAAGATCCCAGGGCGGTCTCCATGGATTTCATGGAGTTTGTAATGGCTGCCAATACCTGATCCAGCTTATCCCAGGGGGGTTTTGAAGGGTCACCTATGCTGTCCAGCCGGGGAGTGTCTGGTATGGTGGTTGAAGGGGTCAGGCATCACTGGTTTATATGCTGACACGTTGGTCTTCGGTCGGTCCATAATTAGTATTGCTGAGGGTAGCTGGCATCCAAATCTGTAATTTGGCCAAAAGACTCTTGAGCGCCTAGCTTTCTATGAGGTTAAGGTGACGAGAAGTGGGTTTAGTCAGATGACACTGTAGGCGGCTCTGTAGTGAGGGTCAGTGTCCAGGCACCATAGCAGTACCAGCCTCCAGCACTTCATCGTGGTACAAGGAGTCTTCCAGCCACACTGGTGCCCTGTCTAATGTGGGATGGCAAACGTAAAAAGGGCCCCTGGGAGATGATCGGCTTTAGAGGACAGTTATGTCCAATCTATAACGAGCTGCAGCATTCAGAGGTATAGTTCCTAGTGCAACAAGCAGAATTGAAAAGCATAAATGGGGAGGTGCTGTCTGCTCCATCTGTCTATCACTGCAGCTAGAGCCAGATGCTCACAGATGGTCTCACACCAGGCATCTAGACAGTCTCTGCACCGTGCCCCGAAAAGAGCACAGAGTATTGTGTGTTGCTTAGGGCATCCCCCCATAGGCCCAGGAATACTGCATTTCTGGGCCCAAACTGGTTTGTTAATATGGGGGTGGCTTGATGGTTGTGAGGCCCCCGTTCAATCCAACCCTGTTCCTCAGGGTGGTGCGGAGAATGCTGATGGGTGCAGTGGGCCATGATGGTGGCTCACCCCGGGGCAGGTGTTGATAATCACTTGGATCAGGATGTAGCCCAATACCTGTCTAGAGGTAATGCACCAATGCAGCTCGTAACAAGTAGGACAGGTGCTAAGTCTGGGGAGGTGTGGCTGCCAGCCTATGGCACCACTCCTCAGGACCAGGAGTTGGTTGCTGTTATTGGGCAGGCAGCGTCATGGAGCCAATTGCCGGTTCAGTATTTTAAATGTGTCACATGCGGGTGCCAAGCATGGTTGAAGCAGGGGAGTTCCCAGCCGTTGCAGGAGCAGCATGCCCCTGGAAGACCACAAAGGTCTTGAGGTGCAAGAAAGGCTGCCGTATGGTGCTTAGGGCATCCTGGTATCTGGTGGGTCTGTCCCAGGCCTCAGGAAGGCGGCATTGAGGATGGTGAAGTAGCGGGGAATGTTCCCTTTACTCATGTGGCCATACCTGACGGCGTATGAAAGGTCCCTGGGCCATGGTGCAGACCAACAGATGTTGTGGGTGAAAGGCAGGCCACTGCCCAGTGATGTAGAGATAGGTACACTCACCTCATCTCTGGAACCAGCTGCATGCCGAACCTCATGGGGGGCCAAAGGCCCCTGGGGGATCACTGCTTCGGTGCTACTGAAGATGAGCACAGCGGCTGTAGGAAGGCATCAGGTCTCAAGGCTGCATTTCAGAACCTGGTGCTGGGTGCCATTTTTCCCCTCTGGCTGTGGGTCTGCAATCCTGTTGTTCTGTACAGCCCAAGTTATGGGAGTCTGTTAAAATCTCCTATGGTGTGCTGGCAAATCCCAAGGTGTCCCCTGGGGAGCTATGTACAGTGGAGATGCCAGCCCCAGATGATGGTTTGAATGCGATGGCAGGGTGGATGTCATGGAGCACTGCCTGAGCAAATCCACAATCGTTGCCTGCTTGTCCTTACCACAGCTGTGTCTGATTACTATGGTACCTTTCTATCACCAGGGAGTAGCACACTGTAAATACTTTGTTGTATTCTCTTATTACTAAGTACAATAAATTGTCATCCATGCAAAATCGAATTCCATATGCATGAAATGAGTTCCTGTTTGTGGTGTACAAGACAATGTATGACCTTGACTGCTCTCAAAGAATATTATGGTGCGACCTTGTGTACCTATGTCTTAGTCAATATTCCCTCTAATTATTTTTCCCTCAGTGTGGCAAAATAATGTGTATGTACAATCTTTTATTAGGTGTGTGAAAATGGGGTTATAGTGGTCAGCAATGTCATAGGGATTTTGGTCCTGGGAAGAGGGTTTGTTAGAAATTGGATTTCTGGTTTGAAGAGATATGCATCCTGTCCAAGCAGGAACCATAATTCTAGTCAGGAAAAGTCACAAATACACCCTCGGTTAGCCTGTGCTCACCCTCTGGTAGTTTAGCACAGAGCAGTCAGGCTTAACTTAGGAGGCAATGTGTAAAGTATTTGTGCAACACTTCAGACAGTAAAACAGTGAAAGCACGACACAAAAATAATCCACACCAGGTTAGACAAATAGAACCTAACTTAATGACAAGACAAGACCAAAACTACAAAAATCCAATACGTAGAACCAGGGTTATGAATTTCTAAAGGTGAAAAATGCAGTATAATGCTTAAAAGAATAAAGTGCCAACCAGGGAGATTTTGTCGCGCGAGTCCAGGTTAAATCCAAAAGTTCAGGCCAACTGTGAGCTTGGGTCGGATATAATCCCAGATTCGTCCGCTGAAGTTTTACCTTCTCAAGAATTGGGCCACAAGGCCTGTTCACAAGGAAGAAGTTCACAGAGAGCAAGGGCAGTGTCACTGGTGTTCGTCCGCGGGTGCGAAGAGTTGTCTGGACAATATGTATGGGTGGGCTGGAGTATTGGGGGCTGCAATAGTTGCTATGTGAAGAAGCAAACTTGCGGCGGCTTGCGCTGATTCTTCAGATGGGTGGTGCAGTTCCAACGCGAACAGGCCCTTTCATGGTTGCTAAGAGCCTCAAAGGTTTGATTTTAGTAGCTAAAATAACAGTTCCAAGGGCCCAGACCCTGATAGGCACTTCTTGGGGGTCATGAGCTTGGTTAAGACGGGACCAGGAGATGTGGAGAGCCTCTTATGTCCCTCAGACTCAGATCAGGTGGCCCGGATACTAGCCCTTGGAGTCACTCTGGGGCCCTGGGTTCCAGATGGATGTTGCAGGGCCATTCCTCTGGCAAGAGGGCAGCAGGTCCTCACAGCAGGTTAGCGGTCCCTTGTAGCGCAGCAGTCCAGCTGGATAGCAGTCTTTGCAGCAGTAAAGCATTCCTTCTTCCTGGCAGAGTATTCACAGTTCCAGAAGTATACTGAGTTGGTGGTGTCAGAGGTCCAGTACTAATATCCAGTTGTGCCTTTGAAGTGAGGGAGACTTAAAAGAAAGGTCTCTGAAGTACATAGAGTTCCTCCTTTCCTGCCCTTGCTCCCCATTCATAATATGGGGATATTCAGCCCTTTGTGTGGGGACAGGACACTGCCTATTCATGTGTAGGTGCCAGCCTTTCCCTCCCATCCTACCCAGGATGGCCCATAAGGCTGTGGATAGCCCATCAGTCACATATAAGCTCCCTTTGTGTGTGGCTGTCTAGAGGAAATGCACAAGCCCAGCTTTCACCCCACCCCAGACGAGTATTGGAGTCAGGCAGTAGGCACCACAAGGCTAAAGTGAGAACATTTGAAATTCAAATTCACCAGACAAGTTGTGGTTTTAAATTGTGAGTCCAGAGACACTAAATTTGACAAACTTATCTTGTGAATTACACTTATAAGGCCCTGCTGTAGTGAAACACGACTTTGGGAGTTTTTTTTACTACAGGACATGTAAAACTTAAAACTACATGTCCCACCTTTTAACTACATTGCAGCGTGCCTTCTGGGCTTTCCAGGGCCTAACTTTAAAGGTGTCTCATGTGAATAAAAAGGGAAATTGTTATTTTGCCAGGTCGACATGACTGTGTAAAACTGCACACACAAGCTCTGCAATGGCAGGTCTGAGCCATGGTTAGAGGGCTACTTAAGTGGGTGGCACAATCAGTGCTGCAGGCCCACAAGTAGCATTTAATTTACATGCCCTAGGCACATGTAGTGCTCAGGGCATGTGTGCTTTACTAGGGACTTATAAGTACATTAAATATGCCAATTTGGGTTAAGACAATGTGACCATGATTTAGGGGAGAGAACACAAGCATGTGAGCACTGGTTAGCAGTGGTAAATTGCACAGAGTCGTAAAGCCAGCAAAACCGAGGTCAGAAAAGTGGAGTTGGCATGCTGCATACTGGAGACCTGATGTATCAAAGGGTTTTTCCCATTCTGTCTCTATGGGAAGATGCCTTAGTGCTCATGAACTTTAATTCTTCTGCAGCATTTTCTCTCTCTATATATATATATCTGACTATTGAATGCGTTTTGAACTGTTTGCATTATTCACAACATTATAAGCAACTAACTTTAGGCAAAAGAATCTGAAGTAAATTGTTCCATCACTTAAATAAACAAGCTTCTGTTAACCGGCATATAAATATTTTTAGATATTGTAAGCAGAGGCTGCAATACCCCATCTTACAACTACTAGTTGTTTAAATAGTTCTTGTATATTATATTTTCTGTTTGGTAAGAAGGTGCTGAATACAGTCTGAGTGAACCCAAACTGATGTAGCCACTATTCTTTGAATGCTGTCTTCAATGTTGCAGTGGTTCAGAAATTGTATTCTGTGTTGGCCTCTTAGGACAAGACACAACGTCTGAGTTTGTGGAGGTGGACGGAGATAGTATATGTTTTCAGGAGAGATAACATTACACCTAAAAAACTAGCATGATCGTTGCAGTAAACTCAGGTCCTCACATTGCTTGCTGAGTACTTGCAACAGCAATCTGTTTTAATAAATGTATTTAATGAGTTATGAAATACAGGGCCTACAGTACTAGGGAGAAAAGAGAACAAGACCATGGTGTTTTAAATGTACAGCATGTAATTCTGCTTTGCTCGTCAGTTGGTAATGTATTCAGTGTTATTCAAATGCATGGAGATCAAAAACTAAACCTAGCGGGCGAGAAAAACTTTTCTGAAGTTTCCTAAACGCGAAACACTGTTTCTTTTTTGGGGGGTAAATACTCTTTGCATATCTATCGCTTGATCTGCTGCTGTAATTGCCACCAACAGTATGATAGTGATGTTGAAAAGGACTGTGGGTATGCAGATAAATGGGAGCTTGATAAATGCATACCTAGTGTCCTTAGATGTCTTGTTCTCATATTCTTAGGAGACAAATAATGTTGTAATACAGCCTGTTTTTTATGCCACAGTCTCAGAATGTGCAGTATTTTACTGACTGAATCAACACTACGTCCAGTCAGATTTTTTTGAAGAACCTTAGCTCAGCTCTTAAGATCTGTGGTTCTGAGCAGTCAGGCTTTATCAAAGGAATGCCTTCAGAAGTACCAAAACAGCGAAATAAGGAAGAAACAAGATATAATAATCCAACATCAATTTATAAACATAGGTTATACCTGTATCTTCAAAATGACACCTTGAGGACAAAAATCCACCAGAGCATTTTGAAGACATTAATTATTAAAGAAAAATAAATTGCTGCTTTTTCATTCAACACAATTAATCTTTGTGATCGACCACGCTCACAGTCAAACTTTGCAAACTTTAGAAAACTTTTATAAAATTGTACACTACTACTCCTGCACCATGTGGGAGGCCAAAAGGGGAGCAGGTCACAAAGGCCAACACAGCTTCATTAGTCAGTTGCCTTACAGTCAAAGCAGTCTCCTGTACAGTTTCAGGCTCCATAGGTCATCTGTCTAGACTATAATGTAGTGGTCCTGATGCAAGGGATACAGGAAACTGCGGATGTTGATCCCATGACAGGGGCCTAGGAGTCACACTTTGGTTTGCCAAATACTTTGGGGCACAACAAGTGTTGCTGTCCACGAGAGATGCTTGAACTTGCAGGTCATGGGTACCCCTGTTATCATATACGAGGGAGTTATAAGTAAATTAACTTACATCAATTGTGGGTGAATCAATCGAGCATTTACCTTTCAATGGTCAGAGCACTGGCACTGAGGTCTGGTTGGTAGGCCTCAGTGCAGCTTCAGAATCGGAAAACCAGCGAAATCTCTCAAAAACTCTTGAGGGTGAGCATGCAAAAAGAGGCATTTCCTTACAATCCAAATTTTCTATAAATGTGAGACAATGTCTTTGCAACAATACTAACGTATTGAATTATTTTACAGTTTTATAAATGCAAACGTGATGTGGAGAAGATCTAGATGGAGAGAGTTCTCTAGAGCAGAGTATCGAAGAATGGATGCGTCTGGCGTTCCTTAGAGTATACATTCATCTACCATGGAAAGGAAATCATTCCAGCATTTTAAAGACTATTCTGATTTGCTCCATAGAAGATTCAGGCTCAATATCACAGATGTCTGTATCTTTGACCGAAATGAGGTTCATTCTTTCTGGTGTCTCGAACTCTGTGTTGTGGGTTATGGTGTAATTTCCATGAAAACTTTGCCCCAGAAAAAATAGTCTTGGTTGGTTTCAGAGCAAGTGAAATGTCATTTATCAGTAATCTACAGAGGACGAAATTATTTTATGAGTGGCCTAATTGTAAACATAGTGACACCTAAATTGAGCCTAGGAGCCGTTTCATGAATATTATGTATATATGCAGAATGGAGCTAAGCACTTGTTTTCAGCAAACCTGTTCTGTCTGCGCACAGACCCTGCAGTAGCACTGTTAAATGTATCTAAAATGTACTATGTACGTGTGTGTGTGTGTGTGGGGAGGGCTGTTCATACATTACATAGTTGACAATATATGATGATATACCTACATGAGTGCAAACAAATAACTCTGGGCTTTTCCAAAATACAGATTCAGAATCTGCAAACATTTTAGACATGCTGATTGAACTGCCCAGTGCCAGCAATTTGCTAGTGGGGTGGATGTTAGTAGTACTGAGGTTAGGGACAAGGATAAAAATGTAACCGAGAGTGAGCAGCAGCTCAAAATCTTGCTTCACCCACAATTTGATATGTTGAGGGGGAGGGGGATACTCGTAAACCTCGAGCAGTTCTACCCCCTTCAACCACACTGAGAACACATACAAACTCCAGCGTGCACAAGTAGGTATATTTCAAGGAAGGGAATGGATAGGCGCATCGTTTTTAATTATGGTGTGATGGAAGGGTCTTCATCCTTCTCCCTCTGGAGAAAAAAAATGCTTTACTGGTCAAATCTCTTTTTGTGGATGACTGACTGTGTGGACAAACCACAGAAGTGTTTGGTGGTTTTCTGCAGTACCAGGTCTACGAACAGGGTTCGAAAAAAGAGTGTAGAAGTGAGTGTGAAAATACAAAATGAATCACTAGTCACCATTTTGTATCTTAGGGACATTCCCAAACATTTAGAAGATTGTTTTATTTAATCAATTGCCTGAACAAACAAATGTAAGACTGCTCACCCAAAAGTCAGGGTAAGTTTGAATCAAGGGTGTGAAAGGTGGTGTGGCGGCAGCTCCTGGGAATATATGTGAATCTTCAAAAATTTTAAGTATTCAAATTGCAGTAGGAATGTACTTTATTCTACTAATTTTAGATTTATAATATTAAAGTTATGAGTTACATAAATTATGTCTTCTTTTAAGAGTTTGCCCTTCCAATACACATGACCAAGACTGTTTAAGATACATTTTCTGAAGAATGTGTCACCCATTGAAATAAAACTTTGTAGCCTAGAAATAATAAGTGTACAGTTTCATTTATTACATTTTACATTCTGCTCATTTCAGTTTGGCATAAGGAGCACACATAGGCGTATTTGTACTGCATATATAAATATCTAATTCCGAACATGGAGCTCAGTTACAGGTGTGTGAGAAGTCCGATAGTTGAATATCCTCCGGCAGGTGTATTTCTCCTGGTAGGGCAATTTCTTTCGGGTGTCTAAGCATTAGATTAATATCTTTCTGTATGAGTATATATTCCGGTATAGCCTCCTTTTTAAAGTGCAATGATTGATCACTTTTATGTGGGATGCAAGTATGCTCCAGTTAACCGGCACTTTTGCACTGACCTGAATACTGACTTCGCTGTAAATTGAATGATTTCTTTCTAGTTATGTGGTTTGTGCACCATTGTCTTATAGCGACACCTGCTGGAACAATCATTAACTGAAAGCAGAACAATACAGCAACAATTTAGTTGGCTGTATACTGGACTGTAAATACAATGTTGTATTGATAACGGATTCATAAAGGAAGCAGTCCACTATTAGTGGTCTTTTATTTCCATTCTTGTTATTAAACAAAGCAAATTGGTATTCTGTTTAAATAAGAATGAACCATCATCTTTATTTTCAATGAGTTTTGCCTTTTTTTTAATTAGATATACAAGGGACCATATTTATGACCCGGTTTGCGTCACTCTTGTGGTACGCCACGTTGGGCAAGAGTGACACAAACTTTAAGTCAGATTTTTGAAGCCAGGCGAACCCACTTTGCCTGACTTTGAATGGCTTCAAAAACTCGAGTAAAGGAATGCAGCGCAAATCGTCGCTGGGGATGCATTACTGTGCGCAAGGAAGGCATTCCATGCGCATTGCGTGGGTGTTCCAATGCAACTCCCATGGTTTTTTATGCATTCTGAGAACTACCAGGTAAACCTGGGAATGCAACAAAAAGTAATGCCTCCCCAGGAGAGGCATAATGAGGAGAAATATCCTTTTCTCCTAATTTTTCCCTCTTTCTATGTGTGCTGCAGAGCCTCTCACGATTTTTTTTGTGTGTGGAAAGATGCCTCTTCTGGAACAGAAACAATCTTGCTTACAACACAGGCACCCTTGCACTGTGGTGCACGGGTGCATGTGTTGGTGCTAGGCTGCCAAAATGGTGCAAGGAAAAAGGACAGGAATGAGCCATATTGGATAAATACAGCACATTCCTTCCCTTTCCCTGTGACACAGGGCAGTAGAGTGCAGCAATGTACCATGCTGTGCTGCCTCCACCATAAAAGGCATAAATATGCTCCAAGATCTCTATGGCAAGGAAGGAGACCTACAGTTCTTTGCCAGGTTGCCGCATTTTTTAATATTGTGTACATTTAACATGAGCTTCAATGGGTTTATCAAGTGTATTATAATTATCTAAGAAAAATTGCATGACAATGTGTTCAATGGTTTAGATTTTATTTTACTCAAAATGATGCTTTAAAACTCACATTCTGGACTACTTAACATGTCACACACGTGGCATTGAAGATCAAATTTGCATTAACCTCATGTATGTCTACTTAAGAGCATCAACTATGCTGCCTAATACCCGCGTTTTGAGAGAATCATGAACAAGAAGCAATAACGCCTGCATTTAAATTAGCATAGGCCTGGAAAACTTTGAGCTGCCACTCTAACAAAGATGTATTTGTTCATTCAATTAAGGTATGTCAACTAGGTGAAAATTGAAGATGAAGAAGCCCCCTTTGTTTACCTCATATGGCAAATATTTCCTTGTTGACAGCGTAATTCACTAATAACTTCATCCATTTATTGTGATAGTGTGCTACAGTTTGGTAAACTACATGTAATTCAACAAGCAACGCCTGTGCCCAATTTTCTATTATTTAAAATTCAACTATTGTAAGAAATGAAAATGGGCTTAAACATTTGCAACCTGCAAGACAAATAGCATACCTCTGAGCTCACCCACATTCGGTGGATGTTATACTCGTTTTACTGGTATCCTTTCACTTAATAAACAAAATGTTTCCGTTTACTTTGATGGGCTCACCCCCTTTTAAAGTCTTAAACACCCTCCCCCCAAAAATTGCACTCTATTCACGTTTACTGACTCACCCTAATTAAGACTTCACATGGCCTGTAATTTTGGGTCAAGGTTGCCAGGTATGCATTGGCCACTTGCAAGACACCTTCTGTCACCCCTATGGACAACCCTTCATACTTAGGCAAACTGCACTACACACAATTCTGAGATCAGCATAATGACACACAACCTTCAAGCCATGCTTGCAACACCAGTCTGCAAAAAACACCTCCAACTGACATACTTCTGCATTCTACATTATTTAGCAATCCACCATGCCTCACAAAATTCAGTCTAATTCAGCAAATACATTTCCACACCTTACAAACGTCCTTGCTACATAGCAATTGTCTGTAGCACTGTGTAACAGCTATTTAAGATAGGCACATGCCTACACATCCAATAGTGGATATTCTGTTGTCAACAGAAGATTTGGCCTTCCATACACATTTTTTGAAACAGTCTTTCAATTTTAAAAACAATCTTCATTCAAACATACCTCTTTGACACACAATAGATGTGCTCAAACTGTAATTTGTTCAACAGAGATTAATACTTGCAACCCCAACTATGATGAATTGTAAACAGTGCTCCATATGACTTGTAACATGCCTAGTCACACTTGCATCCAAAGTGATTTAATGTATCTATTGACTAACCTGGATTTTGACGGAGTTGGTCTATGTGTTTTCCATCTCGCTCCTTCTCGCTCATTGTCACTCCTCTAAAAGCTCCTGTGCTCTGTGTTTCTATCTTGTTCACTTTAACTCTTCTCACCCTTGCTCTCTGTGTTGTGCTTCCATTGACTCCCCATGTTATAGTTACTTTTGTGTGATTTTCGCTCTCTTGTCCGCTTCGCCTACCCACCCCATGCTTCGTGTTCTTCACCCCTGTGGAAAGAGCTTACCTGTCCATGTCTGCTTCTCCCCAGATCCGTGTTGCTATCGCCCTTGTGCGATGCTTTTCCGCTCCACGGCCACACCCTCTTCCGAATTCACTCCTCTGTCACCGCCACTACAATTTTTTTGTGCTATTGCTAAAAAAAACCTTTTTTATTTACAGATGCAATTGATGTCTGAAGCAAATGACAGTTGCATTGCTCTGTTGGCATGTACATACGTTCAAACACATGTAAGCGCATATGTCATCATGCATGCACCTTCATTGCATCATTTTATTAAAGCTTTATAGCCTGCCTTAGTGGGCTCTTCTAGCTATTAAAGGCCCGCTCCAGCATTAAAGTGTTTACAAGAGAGTGGACCATTAATGGTCAGTATAGCCCAGCTACTGTTGGCTATTAAGCTATTAGAACGTTCTTCCCCACGAGGGTAGAATGTTCTACTTAGAAAAACAAAGGCTTCTTGGAGCCCGAGGGGGTTGAAATCCCCCTTGGCTCCAAAGCCTTTCATCATAGTTTTTGCTGTAAATGTGCTACAGGTAGTAGCCACGTGCAGAGCCACAGATTTTAGCTGTCAAACATTCACAGCAAGAGCTGTGAAAGGTGGTTGAAGTCAGCTTCTGGTTCTCACTGGCTTGACTGAACTGCTTTTTGTAGTCCAGCCAAGCCATGAAGACCTAGCAGATGAGCAGATTTCACCCCTTCCTCCTCCTGAAGCACGAGACACTGAGCTACAAGAGAATGGAAGGGTGAAGGCTCAGTATTGCCCCTGCACAGCCTCTGCTTTTCACTTTCCTTTGCCTATTTAATGTTTTTTGGAGTGACAGGGGAAAGAGAAAGGCAGAGGCTATGTGTTAGGACACTGATATGTTGGGAGCAGCGGGCCTATACCAGTTCATATAGGACACTGGTGCTCCATTGTCTTCAATGGAGCTCTCAACAACATTCTTCTAATTTGACAAAGCTGCCCAGTATCTAGAAAAATCCCAACTCTCTAGAGCTGTGGTACTCAGGGTGTGGCCTGTGGACTGCTAGCCGCCCGGGAGACATTCATTGGTGGCCTACAGACCTTTTGGTTTAGTGAGTGTGTAAACACAAGAGGGTCCGTAAACACCAAAGAGGGCCGCCGGAGCATGTGTGATAGCAGCTTCACTGCGCATGCTCATGCTCCCCGCTCTATGGGCCCTCTCCTGTTTTTACTGGAACCCTTGTGACTGCATGCATCTGGCACTGGTGGGATTCAAAGGCCCTTTAGAAGTAAGCCTTCACAGCTGACTTTTATGGGATCTTTTGGAAAGCTTCCTGCTGCCTTTGCTGATGTTCCTCCCCACAGCCAGCACTCTCCGCTGACTTTGCCGATGACGATCCGCCTGCAGCCTGCTCTTCCCATCCGGCTGGCAGCCAGCACTCTGCCGCCTGCAGCTAGCATTCTCTGCAGCCTTTGCCGATGACATCTCCGCCCTCATCCTGCTCTTCACATCCCACCTGCAGCCATCACTCTGCTGCCATTGAGGACTTATAAGGTATGGATCACTAATGCTACATCTAGAGCTCGGAAAACGTTTTTTATTATTGATGTGTGAAGTACTGCCAATGAGGAACTAGCTGCTACGTTTTCAGATTGCATATGTGTTCCATTTCCAAGGTTTCAGTGTACCTATGGGCATGGATCGCTAGAGCAGGTCAAAAGTGTTTTATTGTTGATGTTTGCTGTTTGAAGTAATCCCAATGAGGATATAGCTGCCCAGATTTCAGATTGCATATGTGTGCCATTTTCAAGATTTCAGTGTATGTATAGGTAATGATTGCTAAGGCTACATATAGAGCAGGTCAAACGTGTTTTACTGTTGATGTTTGCTGTTTGAAGTAATGCCAATGATTGCATATGTGTGTCCTTTTCAAGGATTCAATGTGCTTATGAGTGCTGCTCCACAACCAAAAGAGTGCCACTTAGAGTGACACTTTCTTGCAAGCAAACCAAAGCAGTGACGTCCATGGGAAAAGATAATTATTGGACACAATATGTAGTAGGAGAAGCTCTAAAAATATCTTTAAACTGCTTCAAATCTCCTGAAATGGGAGGTTGCTGAACAAGACTTTCATAGGAAGTGAGCCGGCTCATCAAACTTCCTAAGGCACTGCACTTGGTAGGGATGAGGGCGGAATTGCAGATTCTATTATGCAAGGCTTTGCAGCATCCATAATTAGAAGGCTAACGCACCTCAGATAGTGCTCGTTTACATATGACTTTATATATAACATGCACATTTTTCCCCAATTGTATGTCCCCTGGTGGAAGGCGTACTATTGATTATTTGAGTTACCATTCTTAGCAAAACCACTAATTTTCACATTTCCATCAGTGCCACGAATTTACTTAACAGAATAACTCATTAGGCGACAGACATGCAACAATTAACCTAATTTGTGAATGTAGTAGAGAGGATTTATTGCTGATCACTCTGTGGTAGATCCGCTCTGCGCAACTAAAGGCCTAAGAGCAAGTAACTAGGGGCCAGATGTAGCAATATTGCAAATTGCGACTTGCAATTTGCGAGTCCATCCGACTCGCAAATTGCAAGTCTCAATTTGCAATGCAGTACGGTGTCTCAGACACCGACTGCGACTCGCTATGGGGTCGCAATGACCCACCTCATGAATATTCATGAGGTGGGTCGCAAATTGCGGCCCCATAGCGAGTATAGGCACTCGCAAACATGGAGGCCTGCTGTAGTCAGCAGACCTCCATGTTCGTGACTGCTTTCAATAAAGCATTTTTTTTTTTTTTTAAGTGTAGCCCGTTTTCCTTAAAGGAAAACGAGCTGCATTTAAAAAAATAACCGAAACCTTTAGTTTCGGTATTTTTTCAGGGCAGGGAGTGGTCCCTGGGACCACTCCCTGCCCTGAAAAAATATTTTTGGGTCTATTCACAAAGTGAAAGGGGTCCCATGGGGACCCCTTCCAATTTGCGAGTGGGTTACCATCCACTTGAAGTGGATGGTAACTGCGATACGACGCAAATGGTATTGCATACCACTCAGACTCGCAAATAGGAAGGGAACACCCCTTCCTATTTGCGAGTCGGCTCGCAAAATGCATTTCTGCATAGGAAACTCCGGTTTGCGACTCGCAAACGGCAAATTTTGCCGTTTGCGAGTCGCAAACTGTTTCCTACATCTGGCCCTATGTGTGTGCCAAAACAAGGCAAAGATGTCAAGCTATGGTCAGAAACACACAGACCCCAGTAAAATAAAATCTTGACAGTATTCTTCAGTGGTACATGCATTTATTGCATTAGGAATATTGAGCAGGACACATAAAACCTTGGAAGACTTTTAGGAAGTTTTTAACATCAAGTCATGCGTCCCCAGCATGAGACAGGCTTCAAAGAAATGGTTTTGTGCCTGATGGTAATGACCTCCTTGGAGCTTGGATTATGAATTTCACCCTCACATGTGGATGAATGATACGGCCACAGAGCTTGCCTGCTGCCTGCACTGAAACAGATTTCCTCCAATAAAAATGGCCACACTTTGAGAGAAAAACATCGTTAGCTAGCGTGAAACAACTTATCATTATGCATCAGAGAAGCAGAGCAGCCCTGGCTGATAAACATTACACTGTATAACTGCTCTGGTGTGGTTTTATGGTCAAAGCAAGCCAGAATTAGCATCAGTGTGTCATAAATGGGTTCAGAATACATGCCCATCCAATCCTTGGACTGTCTCTGTGGAGCACAGTCATATAAGTGTGCTTTTACATGAAAGTGTGGTGACCTAGTGCACAGAAAAAAAGGAATGTTAAAAAATGGGCATACTTACTATTCATTGGCCTCATTATCACTGTTTGTTTGCTGCCTTACAGTTTGGTGCTGCGTTTGTAGCTTTCACTTCTGGGGTGGGCAGACAAAACTAGATGTGGGCAAGTAAAATTAAGACTTTCCTTCATAAATTACTAAGAAAATCTACATTTTATGACTAGTTTAAAGCAAATCAATTACATTTAATGAGGCATGTTGAACTGGCTTACAATAAAAAACGTTAAATACATTATCATTAGACCAGTCAGCCGATCTGAGAATGTCCTCCAGCCGGGGAGGGGCCCAAAAAGCCTTAGAAGCCATAGCTCCTCGGGCTGAATGGGCACCAAAGGCAGAAGTATCAATGCCCGATAAGGACATAATCCATCTGACCCAACGAGCTAAAGTGGGGGAGGACACAGGTTTGAAGGGTTTTCTGAAAGAAATGAGGAGCTGGGACGCTGAGGCATTTCTCAAATCGATTGTCTGTTGTTCATAAGCTTTCAAACATTGGCCTACACATAATTTAGGGTGGTCAGGGAAATAGGGATAGAATACTGACAAAAGATGAGTCTTAGTACGTCTATTAATATTATTAATGGTAATAGTATTTAATAGTAAAATGGCGAGCAGTAACATCTAAAGCTCTAACATCATATAGCCATCACTAGCCAAGGTGCCCCCACATTGTTCAGGGCAAGTTCCCTGGACTTTGTGAGTGCGGGGACACCATTACACGTGTGCACTATACATAGGTCACTACCTATGTATAGCGTCACAATGGCAACTCTGAACATGGCCATGTAACATGTCTAAGATCATGGGATTGTCGCCCCAATACCATTCTGGTATTGGGGGGACAATTCCATGATCCCCCGGGTCTCTAGCACAGTACCCGGGTACTGCCAAACTACCTTTCCGGGGTCTCCACTGCTGCTGCTGCCAACCCCTCAGACAGGTTTCTGCCCTCCTGGGGTCCAGGCAGCCCTGGCCCAGGAAGGCAGAACAAAGGATTTCCTCTGAGAGAGGGTGTTACACCCTCTCCCTTTGGAAATAGGTGTGATGGCTGGGGAGGAGTAGCCTCCCCCAGCCTCTGGAAATGCTTTGATGGGCACAAATGGTGCCCATTTCTGCATAACCCAGTCTACACCGGTTCAGGGATCCCCCAGCCCTGCTCTGGCGTGAAACTGGACAAAGGAAAGGGGAGTGACCACTCCCCTGACCTGCACCTCCCAGGTGAGGTGCCCAGAGCTCTTCCAGTGTGTCCCAGACCTCTGCCATCTTGGAAACAGGACTGCTCTGAGTGGCCAGTGCCAGCAGGTGACGTCAAAGGCTCCTTTTGATAGGCTCTTACCTCTCTTGGTAGCCAATCCTCCTTCCTGGGTAGCCAAACCTCTTTTTCTGGCTATTTAGGGTCTCTGCTTTGGGGAATTCGTTAGATAACTAATGCAAGAGCTCATCAGAGTTCCTCTGCATCTCCCTCTTCACCTTCTACCAAAGGATCGACCGCTGACTTCTCAGGAGGCCTGCAAAACCGCAACAAAGTAGCAAGACGACTACCAGCAACATTGTAGCGCCTCATCCTGCCGGCTTTCTCAACTGTATCCGTGTGGTGCATGCTCTGGGGGTAGCCTGCCTTCACCCTGCACCAGAAGCTCAGAAGAAATCTCCAGTGGGTCGACAAAATCTTCCCCCTGCTAACGCAGGCACCAAAAGACTGCAACACTGGTCCTCTGAGTCCCTTCTCATTCTGACGAGCATGGTCCCTGGAACTCAGCAACCCTGTCCAAGTGACTCCCACAGTCCAGTGACTCTTCAGTACAAGGTTGATGGAGGTAAGTCCTTGCCTCCCCATGCTAGACTGCATTGCTGGGTACCACGTGATTTGCAGCTTCTCCGGCTCCTGTGCACTCTTCCAGGATTTCCTTCGTGCACAGCCAAGTCTGGGTCCCCGACACTCCCTCCTGCAGTGCACAACATTCTGATTCAACCTCCGGCGCCGTGGGACTCCCTTTTGTGACTTTGCGCGGACTCTGGTTCACTCTTCTTCCAAGTGCCTGTTAGGGTACTTCTGCGGGTGCTGCCTGCTTCTGTGAGGGCTCCCTGAGTTGCTGGGCACCCCCTCTGTCTCCTTCTCCAAGTGGTGACATCCTGGTCCCTCCTGGGCTACAGCAGCACACAAAAACCTCTACCATGACCCTTGCAGCTAGAAAGGCTTGTTTGCAGTCTTTCTGCGTGGGAACACCTCTGCAAGCTTCATCACAACGTGGAACATCCGTCTTCCAAAGGAGAAGTCCCTAGTCCTCTTCTTTCTTGCATAACTCCAAGCTTCTTCCACCCGGTGGCAGCTTCCTTGCACCCTCAGCTGGCATTGCCTGGGCTCCTGCCCACTCTCGACACTGTCGCGACTATTGGACTTGGTCCCCTTGTCTTACATGTACTCAGGTACAGAAATTCACTGTTGTTGCATTGCTGGTGTTTGTTCTTCCTGCAGAATCCCCCTATCACGACTTCTGTGCTCTATGGGGGTAGTAGGTGCACTTTACACCTACTTTTCAGGGTCTTGGGGTGGGCTATTTTTCTAACCCTCACAGTTTTCTTACAGTCCCAGCGACCCTCTTCAAGCTCACATAGGTTTGGGGTCCATTCGTGGATCGCATTCCACTTTTGGAGTATATGGTTTGTGTTGCCCCTATACCTGTGTGCTTCTATTGCAATCTATTGTAATTCTACACTGTTTGCATTACTTTTCTTGCTATTACTTACCTGTTTTTGGTTTGTGTACATATATCTTGTGTATACATCTTATCCTCATACTGAGGGTACTCACTGAGATACTTTTGGCATATTGTCATAAAAATAAAGTACCTTTATTTTTAGTAACTCTGTGTATTGTGTTTTCTTATGATATTGTGCATATGACACCAGTGGTATAGTAGGAGCTTTACATGTCTCCTAGTTCAGCCTAAGCTGCTTTGCCATAGCTACCTTCTATTAGTCTAAGCGGCTAGAAACACCTCTTCTACACTAATAAGGGATAACTGGACCTGGCACAAGGTGGAAGTACCTCTGGTACCCACTACAAGCCAGGCCAGCCTCCTACAGTTTGGATTTGTGCCTCCCAAATGGTTAATGTAACAGACCGCTGAAACGTTGTCCATCCTGAGAAGAATTGAACAACAAACTCTGCTCTTGCTAGGCATTTGATCGCAAAAGAACCAGCAAGCATCTCTAAACAACTGATGTGCAACTTTGACTCCTCTAGAGACCATGTACCTCCAGTCGAGATTGGATCACACCGGGACCCCCAGCCTACTAGACTTGCGTATGATTCTAATACAAGATCTAGGGCTGATGCAAAGATAGTCCTGCCATTCCAAGGGTCTAAATGGTCTGTCCACCATTGCAATTCTGTTAGAGATTATTGATCTAAGGCGATAGTGTCTGAGTAAGCGAGACCTTTTTGGAGATGACAAATTTTCAACCTTTGGAGGGCCCAAAAATGTAATGGACCTGGGAAAATGGCCTTGATTGATGACAACAGAAGGCCTACTATTCTTGCTAGGGATCTGATAGAAAGAAGGGAACTGCTTAAAATTTGGAGAATTTCCGATTTGATGGATTTTATTTTTGCTAATGGAAGGAGAAGTGTGGCTGAGACAGAATCTACTAGGAAACTTAAAAATTCTATCTTTTGAACCAGGACTAGGGAAGATTTGTCATTGTTGATAATGAAGCCGAGATCTGTGAACAAAGTGCAAGCTAGCTGAACATGAGAAAATAAAGAGACGAACGATTTTGGTTCATAACAAGGATATCGTCCAAGTAAATGATCAGTCTGACTCCCCGAGCTCTGAGGAAGGCTACAACCGGTTTCATGAGTTTTGTGAAACATCATGGAGCGGAAGAAAGTGGGGAAGAAAAGTGATATGTTTGATTGAGCCACTGGAATTGTAAAAACTTCCTTGAGTCCAGATGCATGGGAACGGTGAGTATGCATCCTGAAAGTCTAACCGAACCATCCAATCGCCTTGAAGTAACGGATCTTTGAGATGTAGTATAGTTTCCATTTTGAAGTGCACGACAAAATGGTTGAACTGCTTTAGATTGATAACAGGATGCATTTTTCTGTTTTTCTTTTGAACTAAAAAGACCTAGCTGATGAAGCCCAAAGGGTCGGGGGGCAAGGTACAATTGCTTGTTTTTGAAGAAGAGATTGAATTGCCAAGGAAATCAAATGTGTCATTTCCAAATAAACCTGCAGAGGATGAGGAAAGATTGATTGAAAAGGCTCTGAGTAGAGCTCGATAGTGTATGCTTGAACGGTGTTTAAAACCCATGGATCTGCTGTGAGAGACTGCCATGTTGGAGGGAACAGTAAAAGACGACCTCCTACAGTAGGAATGCCAGAAGGTTGACTTACTAGGTTGGGAAGAGAACCTGGAACCTCTGTTGCTCTTGTTTCTGAAACCACGATTTCTCTGTGGGTCGAATTGAGGTCTGTACTCCTGGTAGGCGTTGTAATAGGTGTCACGGGAACCTTGGTTGTTGTATGTTCGACTGGCAAAGCGGTTCCTGCGTCTGCCGGCCCTGCCGAAAATCCGACTCGAGAACATCTTCCTGAGCGACTGTTGCGCCTTGCCCAAAGATGCAAATGTAGCAACATATTTACTAAGCTCCTTTATAAAAGAGTTGCCAAAAAGGAGACCTTCTGCTTTGATCCCTGGATCTGAAACTGTTAGGCTGACCAGTTTAGGATCAAGCTTGAGCAGGAATCCCTTCCTGCGTTCGTGGGTAATTGCAGCGTTATCGCTGCCTAGAAAGCAAACGGCTCACTGCACCCATAATGATAAATCAACAGGGTCAACAATGGCATTTTCTAAACTAGCTGTTTCTGCCATGTCAAAAAATACGGGTCAAAGGCTCCCACAATATCCAATAATTTGCCTTGGCATGTGAACCAAGTCTTATCCATTCCTTTACGCGGATCCTTACCAAACTTTGTGAAAAAAGTGATGAGGTAAGTGTCAATAGAAGGAGTTGATGACATTTTGGAAAGCAGAGATGGGCAAGGACATTCTGACTTTAATTTTGCTCTGACTTGGCTTGTTTATCTAGAGGAGTGCGCAATCTAGACGTAACCTATTCAGCTACATGTTCCGCAGGAAACCATTCGGTGGAATGTGGATGCTGAATATCATTTGGGTCAAACATAGGTTCCCCTTCTGCATCTGTGACTTTGCTTGATTTAGATAGTTCTTGAGCCTCTAATTTGGCTTTTTTAGGAGGAGGAGGGAAGAAAGAATCTCCGTTATCAAAAGCGGAATTATCCGAATCGGGGTCAGGGTCATGCATTTCATCATCAGTGTCCAGTATTTTTGCGATAACAATATGAGAAGAAATCTGTTTGGATTTGGACACACATTTCTTAGACGATTTGTTTGAAATGATCCACTCCCTTAAAGGAGGCCTTTGAGGAACCATGTCCTCTGTCCTGGGTAGGAAGCCCTCACCAATCAATAGCGTCGCTTTGGAATTTTTTGAAGAGGAAAGACGCTTTCTGCTATCCCATGCAGACCTGAGACAAAATTGTCTCGGAAACCAATTTAACAACAGAGGTTTCAAAATTTTTAGACCGCTTTTCCAATGAAGCAGAGACTGCTTGCTCAACTGACAGTTGAATAAAATCATTTAAGTTCTCGTTAATTGCCTCCTCCTCCTCCATGAGAGCATGAGAAATAGGGGAGCTGTCCATGATTATGAGAAACAATCTCAAAGCTCCACTTGTGGGTGGAGAAAAAAGGGGAGTGGTTGTATGAGAGAGGATGAAACCAAGGAAAATGCCTTGACAGAAGGTCCGACGAAGTTTGAAAAACGAAGGAAACAGAAGCAGAAACAGTGCGGTGAACAGCACTTGCCGTTTTTGCCCTCGAACTGCCATCATTAAATGGCGGTCGCGTTGAGGGGAGAAACGGAAAAAAGTAACAGTAAGGGCGCACGCAGAGGAGCGAAAAGAGCGTGCGCCTACAAGATGACTAATGAAAGAAGCGTAATAGGCATATGCGTGTCTCCCAAGAATCATTGAATAAAGCTTATAAACAGTAAACAGTGCACTTGTAAGATTATGAAATATAAAATACTTATCTTGACTGCGGGCAGCAAGAAAAGAGCGCTGTTCTCAGTCAAGATATGTATTATAGAGGCAGCCTGTCGGTGATTGGTGCATTATACAAACTACATGTCATTTCCCTTTGGCTACTATCGTTATGCCTGTTGGGATTTGCAGGTTTTTTTAGTTGTTTTTTTTTGTCTTGACTGCAGCTACTATTGAAAATAAACAAGAAAAGAATAGCATAATAGGAGCTTTCGGTCTTGTCATAAAATTTACATTACTTTGGTGCAGCTCACTGGTGTGTAATCATACACTTTGTTGGTCCATCGATTGTGAGGCGGTCTAGGTCCATCAGTTGTGAGGCAGTGTTGGTCCATCGATTAGGAGGTGGAAATCTGATTCCTGGTCCTTGTTACTTATTGCACGGTAACAATCCTGCTAGGGAGATCGCCACAAATTTACAAATGCTTGGAGCACTCAAAAGTAAGTCCATGCTGTGTGCTTTTTATTTATTTGTACTTCATTCTCATCCAATCAAATCATTGCTAATGCCAACATATATTTCATCAATGCTGCAGGAGTCGCAGTTGACTTCTTTAGGGCTATAACAGAATTATAAATATACATGATTTTTACAATGGAGTTCTCTAAAATGAAGTGTTCCATCACCTAAGTGAAATTAAAACACTTGTGAATCTTCATGTGTGATAATAGTGCCTCAATTCTGAATCTTTGGTAGCCTGATATCTATTGGATTGGATAGAACCACATTGACGATCCTCTGCTTTCTCATCAGTTGTTGGAGGTGGATCAGAGGTAGCCATTGATCTTCTAAGTGGATTGGCACTTGGTTTGGTTATCATCTCTTTCTCAGAAGACTCGGATTCTTCTTGTTATTCACTGGTTTCTGCTATTTTTGATAACTTTTTCCAGGCTTTTTCCATTGTATATGACTTTTAGCACTTGTTGTTACAATGATAAACTATTTGATCCATCAGTTTCAGTCTTTTGTGAACTGCATCTTGCAGTATTTCTGCAACATCTCAAACTCGCTCTTGTCCAGTTGTAGTTGTTATTAGCTTTTCTTTTGGATTAGTTTGGTGTATGACACATTTTTGTATCTTGAAAGTTTTGTAGTTAGCAGCACTCTGTCAGGTGGTAAAGATCCTGTGCTACCACCCGCTCCGCTCATGTTTAAAATTCATATTTTTATTACTGTGTGTTGGATTTTTTATCGTATTTGGTCTTGTTTTATATAGATAAATATTGGCTATTTTTCTAAAACTGGTGTGGTGTCCTTTTGTAGAGTTTTCCCTTATTACTGTGTGTTATGTGCAAATGCTTTACACATTGCTTCTGAGATAAGCCTGACTGCTCGTGCCAAGGTACCAAGGGGGTGAGCAGGGGTTATCTGAGCGGGTATCTCCCTTATCCTGACTAGAGTGAGGATCCCTACTTGGACAGGGTGCAAACCGACTGCCAACTAGAGACCCCATTTCTAATAGATACATTATCCTGTGTTACATATTTAAAAAAATGCCACTTAAAATTATAGTTGGTAAGGTAAGTGTGATCACTTGTCCTATTAAAGTTATATTAATCTCACAATTGTATCCCAAATTGGAAAACATCCAAAGCACCGCTCCAAGGAAACCTCTAGGTGTAGGTATATAAGTATATCCATGTCTCAATCATAAAGCACCATTAGCACTATAAAATGAGAGGTACCATAATTCACCTCAAGCAGAAGCATGTGACATAATTAAAGAAAATAGTGAAATTCATTCTCTGTATTGTGTCCCATCTCAACACACGGAAGGCGACTGATCCAACCCACTTCGTTTTGTCTCAACACTAGCTGCCTATCACCACCTCTAACCTTCTGAGGGACACCTCTTATTCCATTCACACAACCATGTGTTGGCAACACCAGTGTCTGTTATATAACTAGGACATAGAAAAACCCTTATCGTTCAACCTCTGCCTTACATTGGCAGTAAAAGCGGCTTACCGCCGGCCGTGCAGAAGACCGCCAACACACCGCCGTGGCAGTGGAAATCCACCACAGCTATTATGACACACATCCCGAAATCCTCCAAAATTCAGACACCCACACAAGTCCGCCACACCAAAGGTCAGTGATAAACTGGCGAAAACAAATCCTCCACCGTCACGGCAACAGAAATACGCCCATGCTATCACGACCCACGAATCCACGCGGCGGTCTTTCAACCGCGGTATTTCATTGGCGGTACACACCGCCACACTCAAAATACACACACATCTCCAAAACACCACCACATTGGACAATTCGAAATACACACACCTGATACACATACACACACTACTCCCACACACTCAATACTATATAAAACACACACCCACAAAACCCTATGACCACCATTAGAGAAAGAAGGCCAGAGAGAGACACCACCATCCACAAACTAGCAGCCACAGGCACTCAACACCATCACCCACACTACTTCCACGCCCAAAACCCCACACACCACTACATATCACCACACTTATCACCACACAAACCACCCCACACAATACCTACACCACCCTATGGCAAAGACACCCCAGGTTCTCGGAGGAGGAGCTCAGGGTCATGGTGGAGGAAATCGTCCGGGTAGAGCCACAGCTATTCGGATCACAGGTGCAGCACACCTCAATAGCTAGGAAGATGGAGCTATGGCGAAGAATAGTCGACAGGGTCAATGCAGAGGGACAGCACCCAAGAAATCGGGACGACATCAGGAAGAGGTGGAACGACCTACGGGGGAAGGTGCGTTCTGTGGTCTCCAGAAACAACATGGCAGTACAGCGGACACGCGGCGGACCCCCACCTCCTCCCCCACAACTAACAACATGGGAGGAGCAGGTCTTGACTATTATGCATCCTGAGGGCCTCGCAGGAGTCGGTGGAGGAATGGACTCTGGTAAGTCAAATCTTAACTATCATATCCCCACCCTACCTGCATGCTATCACAGAGGAGGGTCCAGACATCTCCACCCAAACCCACAGAAGAGGCCCACAGTGATGACAGTAGCTCTGTCCAACTGGATCTAGATGACCAGACCGGACCATCGTGGGCCTCGGGACAGTCGGTTCCCCACACCCAGTCGCAGGCCACCACAGACCTTCCACCCTCTGGTAACACCAGCACAGCACCACCCAGCGGGCCCATACCTCCGTACCCAGGACACGTCAATCAGCTGTGTGTCCACCACTACAGGGAACCCAGGATAACCCACCACCCCAACAACAACAGGGACCTGGGGGCAGTGGTAGTGGGCACACGGTCCAGGGAACGGAGGCCCATGAACACAGGGGAACTGGGAGGGCTGCTGTGCGACAGGGGGCGGACAGGCCTAGGGAAACCCACTCTCCACGAGGCCCTCTCCTCCATCATGGGAGCATACCACCACTCCCAGGAGATGATGGCAACGGTCCTGGCCAAGTTTCAGGAGACCCAGCGGCTGCAAGAGGAACAGTATTTGGGGTTAAGAGAGGAACTCAGAACCATCAGCACCGCCCTGGGCACCATCGTAGGGGTGCTGAAGGAGATACTTAACACCAGGAGGGACACTGTGGCACTCCAAGGGGCCCCTGACACTAGCATGGACGAAGAACTGCCCACCACCTCCGCCTTCGCTAGTGGACAGGACGCCCCGCCACAGGACCACCACACCAGCACCCCAACCCCTGCAGACGGAGAACCACCCCGCAAATGGTCCCTGAGATCCAGGAACAAGACAGAGCACGATGCCAAGACCCCCGCCAAGAAATGAGACCACCCTGATTGTCATCCTACTGTCCCACTTTGTAACCCTGTCCATATTGGAACTGCCCCAGCTCCACTTCCTATGCCCATATGGGCAATGCACCTGTGAGACTAATAGACTGGACTCTGCCATGGACATTCCTCCACCATCACCCCTCACCATTTTACAACACTCTCCAATATTGAGCACTTAAATAAACACCCCTGAAACACAAAACAATCTGGAGTCAGTCTGTGAGTTTGAAAATGTGTATTAGCAATGACAGTGACAAAATGCGTTCTCAAATGTAATGTCAACATACCTATGTCACACATCTCAAATCCATGAGGAATGTAAGCAGATGACACACGTTGGTAACCACACCTGTGAAACCGTAATGGAAATGTACAACTCAGTTACCATATACTGGTGTGAAAGTACTTGTAGTAGGCAGAAATGTGTTCTCACCTGTGTGTCACTGGAAATATTGCTGGATAACTGAGTCCCTGTTGTCAATGTCTTCTTCCTCTGCTTCCTCCTCATCACTGTCCACAGGCTCCACAGCTGCCACAACACCGTCATCTGGACCATCCTCCTGCAGAAAAGGCACCTGGCGTTGCAAAGCCAGATTGTGAAGCATACAGCAGGCCACGATGATCTGGCACACCTTCCTTGGTGAGTAGAATAGGGAACCACCTGTCATATGGAGGCACCTGAACCTGGCCTTCAGGAGGCTGAAGATGCGTCCGATCACCCTCATAGTCCGCCCATGGGCCTCATTGTAGCGTTCCTCTGCCGTGGTCCTGGGATTCCTCACTGGGGTCAGTAGCCATGACAGGTTGGGGTAACCAGAGTCCCCTAATAGCCACACCTGGTGCCTCTGGAGTTGACCCATCACATAAGGGATGCTGCTATTCCGCAGGATGTAGGCGTCATGCACAGAGCCAGGGAACATAGCATTTACCTGGGAGATGTACTGGTCTGCCAAACATACCATCTGTACATTCATCGAATGATAACTCTTCCGGTTCCTGTACACCTGTTCACTCCTGTGGGGGGGGACCAGAGCTACATGGGTCCCATCATTGGCACCTATGATGTTGGGGATATGTCCAAGGGCATAGAAGTCACCTTTAACTGTAGCCACATCCTCCACCTGAGGGAAAACGATGTAGCTCCGCATGTGTTTCAGAAGGGCAGACAACACTCTGGACAACACGTTGGAAAACATAGGCTGGGACATCCCTGATGCCATGGCCACTGTTGTTTGAAATGACCCACTTGCAAGGAAATGGAGCACTGATAGCACCTGCACTTGAGGGGGGATCCCTGTGGGATGGCGGATTGCTGACATCAGGTCTGGCTCCAACTGGGTAAACAGTTCCTGGATTGTGGCACGGTCTAACCTGTAGGTGATGATCAAATTTCGCTCCTCAATTGTCAACAGGTCCACCAGCGGTCGGTACACCGGAGGATTACGCCATCTCCTCACATGTCCCAGCGGACGGTGCCTAGGAAGGACAAAAGCGACCACAGAGTCAAACAACTCAGAGGTATGTACCCACAGTCTACATAGAACACCATTCATACACAGATTCATGCCTGTATTTGTGTTGTGCGACAAGGCCTAGGTCTGTGTGACGCAATTGTGAATCAGGCCATGTGGGCCCCTGAAATGGCAGCTGCCTGACCTCTAAACTGGGACAATGGGATGTGAGGTAACTGCGCTGGCGTTCTACACCGTTGCGGTAGGCGGTCGGAGACCGCGGCGCAATGCTGCATTGGTTAACATTGGACCCTATGGGTCCCAGGAGCCAATGACGAAGTACGCCGGCGGTGATGGTACGCACCGCCGCGGACGTGACCGCCATTTTCTATCTGTTCAATCACGCGATACCTGATCTTCAACAGGAGAGGACCTACACTGCAAGTGCTGCTGTGACTTCGGTCTGGAAGAGACAATGGCTCGTGAGTCTGGGGAAAGGGCCCTTGCCTTCACTGCAGAGGAGTTGGAGAAGCTCGTGGATGGGGTCCTCCCCCAGTACACGCTACTCTACGGTCCTCCAGACCAACAGGTAATTACACAGGGATCACGTTGTATGGGGTATGCCTGTGTGGAGAGGGCTGGTTGTAAGAAGGAAGGGGGCACAGTTCTGCGTGCATGAAGGACTGTGAATGCATGTGCCACATGGCAAGGCTAGGGATGTGGGCCACTCACTTTGACGGTGCAGTTGGTAATGACTTCACTTATTCCCCTGTACATTTCATGTAGGTCAGCGCCCACCAGAAGAAGGATATTTGGCGTGCCATCGCCAAGGACGTCCGGACCCTGGGGGTCCACCACAGACGGAGCACCAACTGCCGGAAAAGATGGGAGGACATTCGCCGCTGGAGCAAGAAGACAGCGGAGGCTCAGCTGGGGGTGGCCTCCCAACGTGGGAGGGGTGCCCGTCGAACCATGACCCCCCTGATGTTCCGGATCCTGGCTGTGGCCTACCCTGAGTTGGATGGGCGCTTGAGGGCATCACAGCAGACACAAAGAGGTAAGTACAACATCATTCAGTGGACTTTGCGCGCAGTGAAGGTGTCTGGGTGGGGGAGGAGGGCTGTGGGTTTCCCTAGGCCAGGGCGAGTTCCGTAGGCTAGGCCCCTCCATAATGCAGGCCATGTGGCACCCCACCCTAACTCTGTAGAGTGCAAGATACAGGTATACATGCCCCTGTGTCATCTATGTGTGCCGATGTCGACCATAGGCATGTAGGATATATCCCAGGAATTGCATCTGTAGAGCCCAACAGCGTGGCGTAGTGCAGGGGGCTTCTGTGTCTGTATTGTCCGCCAACGGTAGCGGTAAGCCATGCACTCAACCTGTCTTTCTTCTGTCCCCCCCCTTTTTGTGGTCTCCCTGTTCTTGTGTGCATCAGCATCATCAGGCAGAGGAACAGTGGCACCGGAGCACGAGGGAGCTGCATCCCACATGGCCATGGAGGGCCACACCACGGACTCGGAATACACCAGTGGGACAGAGGGCGAGGGGAGCTTCACGGCGGTCACAGGATCTGCAACCAGCGACACAGACTCGTCCTCCGATGGGAGCTCCCTTGTGGTGGCGGCAATATCTGTGCCCCCCACTTCTACAGGTACATCTGCCAGCCCCCCTACCAGCACCACCCTCCCAGCAGCCCCTCAGCCTTCGCCCCGTGCCCGCTCACCCAGGAGGGTGGGCATCACCTTCGCCCCAGGCACCTCAGCCCCTGCCTCTGTCACCTCTGCTGCCCTCAGTGAGGAGGCCATTGACCTCCTCAGGTCACTCACTGTTGGGCAGTCTACCATTTTGAATGCCATCCAGGGTGTAGAAAGGGAATTGCAACACACAAATGCATTCCTGGAGGGCATTCATTTTGGTCAGGCTGCCCTTCATCGGACCCTGCAAACTCGCCTCCCCCCTCCAACTTCCTCCACCCAGACCCAATCCCCTGTACCCCAGCCTATCCCAAGCACACCAGCAGACCAGCATGCACACACATCAACACACAAGGGAAGCTCAGGCGAACATAAGCACCACACATCCCACAGGCACTCACGCAAGCATCACACACATACAGACACACCAACATCCACTGCCTCCACTGTGTCCCCCTCCTTGTCTCCCTCCTCCCTCCCACTGTCGTCTACACTCTCACCTGCATGCACTACCACTACAGCCACTACGTCCCGCACCAGCACACCTACCACCACACCACGCTCACGTGCACTCACCACCCCCACTCCCATTTACACGTCCCCTGTGTCCTCTCCCAGTGTGTCTGTGACGCACCCTCCCAAGATACACAAATGCAGGCACACACCCACCCAACAGCCATCCACCTCACGACAGCCTCCAGCGCATGCACCTTCACCCAAAGTCACCAAACGTACACCTCCTACAACCACTATCTCTTCCTCCACTCCCAAACCCCCTCCAGCTACCCATCCCAGTGTTCCTAAGAAACTTTTCCTGACCAAGCTTGACCTCTTTCCCACCCCCCCCTCCAAATCATAGGTCCCGTACTAGCACCTCAGCCAAAAACCTCCGGGACCAGTGGTGCCTGTTGTTACAGGTATGTGGAGTGCACCGGCCACCAGGACAGCCAGTGTGACACGGAGCCACAGCACAGCCAGTCCCCCCCCTGTGAAGCACCAGAAGTTAGACAGTGCCCGGCGGGAGAGGGTGAAGACTCCAGCCAGCAAAGCAGCTCACAAGGGTCCCGGGGAGAGTGTCGACTCAGCTGTGACTCCTCCCAAGGTGGGGAAGGGGCAGAAGAAATCACCAAAGTCTGGGAGGAGCAGCACGGCGGACAAGACCAACATCATCCCCGCTGCCCAGGAGGCCACCGCCAGCCCAATCGTCACTGGCCAGGAGGCCACCGCCAGAGTCTGTGCCCAGGAAGGCAGCCCGATCGTTACTGGCCAGGAGGCCTCCGCCAGAGTCTGTGCCCAGGAGGGCAGCCCGATCATCACTGGCCAGGAGGCCACCGCCAGAGTCTGTGCCCAGGAGGGCAGCCTGACCGTCACTGGCCGGGAGGCCACCGCCAGATTCTGTCCCCAGAAGGGCAGCCCGATCGTCACTGGCCAGGAGGCCACCGCCAGAGTCTGTGCCCAGGAGGGCAGCCCGATTGTCACTGCCCAGGAGGCCACCGCCAGAGTAAGTGCCCAGGAGGCCACCGCCAGCCACATCCCAGGTGCCCAGGAGGGCCCCGGCAGCCACAGCCCAGCTGCCCGATGAAGGACCGCCAGCCCCAGCCCAGCTGGGCAATGAAGGACCGCTATGGCAAGCTCCGCTGAACAGGGCAAGCACTGCTGAACAGGTCAGAAACTGCAAACTCAAGCACCGCTGAACAGGGCAGAGACCGCCATGGCAAGCACCGCTGAACAGGGCAAGCACCGCTGAACAGGTCAGAAACTGCAAACTCAAGCACCGCTGAACAGGGCAAAGACAGCCATGGCAAGCTCCGCTGAACAGGGCAAGCACCGCTGAACAGGTCAGAAACTGCAAACTCAAGCATCGCTGAACAGGGCAAAGACCGCCATGGCAAGCACCGCTAGCCCATGAGCGGCAGGGGCACTGACGCAACTGAGACCGTCACGGGGTGAGTGATGCACTCTGGTCACCATTCCCCCTCCAGAACCAGTGGAGACATGCATCCACTTCATCTGCCCTTCACAGGATGAAGCACTCTGGGCACCAGTCCCCCTCCAGAACCAGTGGAGACATGCATCCACTCCATCTGTCCTTCACAGGATGAAGCACTCTGGGCACCAGTCCCTCTCCAGAATCTGTGGAGACTGTAATCCACTTGAGAGACTGTGGCTTTGCACTCCTCAGGATTGGACAGTGGGCAACCCACCCACTGTAGCGACTTGAGAGACTGTGGCTTTGCACTCCCCAGGATATGACAGTGGGCAACCCACCCACTGTAGAGACTTGAGAGACTGTGGCTTTGCATTCCCCAGGATATGGCAGTGGGCAACCCACCCACTGTAGAGACTTGCAAGACTGTGGCTTTGCACTCCCCAGGATGGTACAGTGGGCAAACCACCCACTGTAGAGACTTGAGAGACTGTGGCTTTGCACTCCCCAGGATATGGCAGTGGGCAACCCACCCACTGTAGAGACTTGAGAGACTGTGGCTTTTCACTCCCCAGGATACTTCAATGGGCATGGAGCCCCCTCGTGGATCTGGCGTGGTGCACTCATCCGGATGAGGTGCCCCCCCTTCGCTTCCCCCTGAGGTGCCTGTTGTATTTCTATATGATGCCCCGGCAGTGTTCTCTCCGTTTTGATCAGGTATCTGGTGTGGGCCTCGCCCATGCATTTTGGGCCCAGTGGTCCACGGACAATGAATGGTGCATTACCTGCACTACTAATCGTGATGTATATTTTGTTTAATGTGTATATATATATATATATCTGTATATATTTGGTTACTGTATTTTGATATATTACAATGGTTCCACTCATTTCCTTTTGTCTTTGCATTCTTCCAGGGGGGTTGGGGGTTGTTACTGTAATGTTTGGATATGCATTGGTGTGTGTGTTGTAGTGGGTGAGGGTCGGGTGGGGGTTGCGATGTTGGTTGTGTGTGTCCCTGTCTTTTGCCTCCCCCTCCCCTATGTCGTAGGTGCAGTACTCACTGTTGTCTTCGCCGCCGGCGTTTATGAACGTTGTATAGGAGCAGGAAGACTAGCGCAGGAAGAATATGGAGTTCCGGCTCCATGGTGCCCTCCTTCCTCGTGGAGTGTGTAGAGGTGAGTGTTTTCCCTTTGAAATGGCTGTTTCCGCCGTGTTTTTATCCGCGGGGAATCCGCCCCAGAAAAGGTGGCGGATTGGTAGGTTGTGATACTGTGGGCGGTACATTGTCTCCCACCTGTCTGTTGGTGGTGACCGCCGCGCTGTTTGTCTGTACCGCCGTGGCGGTCTGATTGTTAAAGTGGCTGTCTTTGTTGGCGGTTTCCGCCACGGTCATAATTCCCATTTTTTTACCGCCGGCCTGTTGGCGGTCTTACCGCCGCTTTAACACCTTCCGCCAGGGTTGTAATGACCCCCTAAGTCTTTTAGTATATTGGGTGGTAATTACCAAATTGTGGTCAAACTTGTCTCGGTTCCTCTGGCTCTTGTCCAAAGTACTAGTCCTAGACATCCTCTGTACTATTTCCTCAGCTCTTTGTAAAATCCTGTGTTCGTAACTCCTTGCTGATAAACGTTACTTAACTAGATGTATGTGTTCCAGATATTTTTCGGTTTTACTACAATTACGTCAAATGCACACCATTTTCCCATATGGAATGTTGTTATTCATAGACAAGGGGAGGGCGCTAGTCGCATGCGGAACACTATTGCAAGCAGTAGCCTTTCTAAACAGGGTATTATGAATACTCCCATATTTGATATAAAGCTGCAATGGGTTCCAGGTTTGCTCCCTTTCACACCAGCCTCTTTATGGGCTGGTGGGAGAGGGAGGATGCCTGGGGCAAAGGTGCTTCTGGGTGGATGGATCCTATTGTCTTTTAGGGACAATATATAGATGATATTGTGTTGCTTTGGAAGGGGACAACTGACCAATTGATAGAATATGTGGATTATCTATAAGCCAATCCCTGTAATGTAAGTCTAACTATGGCCTGTAGCAGAGAGAGGATAGACTTCCTTGATCTCTAGCTTTATATAAAATATGAGGGGATTCACAGCACCCTGTTTAGAAAGGCTACTCCTTGCAATGGTGGTCTGCATGCGACTAGCGCCCGCCCCAAGTTTACGAGTAACAGCATTCCATTTAAAAAAAATATTTTCATGCTTCATTTATATTTCGTACATGAAAACAAACTGTTTTTACATATATCACTGCAATATGAGAGGTTAGAAGTAGCACTTCTGGTAAAGGACATCTATGTGGAGTACATTAGCTAATTGATTACATAACAAGTGTCTTTTGTAAGTTCCCCTCCTGTGTTTGCGGTTTAGTGCTTTAGTTCTTGGATCAACTGCACAACTCTGGTTCCGGATACCCATCTTGCTGAGGCATAAAGCATCCTAGGATATCTTCTGGATGGGCAGCAGGTTCATGTATCATTATGTGAAAGCAAAGATCCATCATACCAGGTACAACAGTGTAACCTCAAAAACAATAACAATAACTGTAAATGGAGTCCACTCCCTGCCCCACAATCCCTGCCCAGCCATCCCGCAACCTAGCCCGTCCTGCCCACCTAGGTCTTGTAGCACGCAGCCGCAAGGACGCCCTCTAGTTTATTCCATTAAACCCTCTCCCCCTTATTTGAGTAGAGTGTGAAAAGGGCAATCTCTATAGCAGAGGCATTGTAAATGTTCTCTACATGCAAGCATTCATGTCATCTTCCTACCGTGCTCCTGTGTCCATCTCATGCCCTGGGTCATGCAGCTTGGATAGCAGCTCATCCCAGCCAGCGACCAGGGGGGATTTACACAGGCCCAGGTGTCCTCTCTTTGCAGCGCCACCCTCTCAGCCTCCACCCATGCTGTAAATTATAGTTTCCACGATTCTGTCAAAGTGGGCTCAGTGGACTTCCGTGTCCTGGTAATGTGTCATTCAGCTGTCAGGAGGCCCAAGTCTAGGAATCTTGTGGAAGCTTTATATGCTTTTTTAGCTCTGGGACACAACCTAAGGGTACAGGCTTCCCATGTGAGCAGTAGTGGGTGTGATGTGCATTGCGAAAGTCGCGCCAGCACATCTCGCCAGTAGGGTCCCAGCAAAGGACAGGACTGTAACATGTGGAGTAGATCCACATCCACCATTGAATAACGGGGGCAGCAGCGTCCCCGCGATGAAAATATGGATTGATTTTAGGAGGGCTGAGGTATGCCCTATGGAAGATATGGAACTGAATAAGACGAAACCGTGAGTTGCGCGGAATTTAAGTGTGGCTTTTCAATGCCGTGTCCCATTCTCTCACAGAACAGGGCCTGGCCAGGACACCCTCCAAGTAGGTCTTTAGTGTGGTGCAGGCATACTTTGTGTATGTTCGGAGGGCATCAGTTAGCCATTGAATTAGGTGGCTGCCTTCCCCCATCGCCTTCATAAATTGTACCAATAGGTGCATTGGCGGTTCCGCAGAGATGCCCTCCAACGCTAGGATAGTGTTGTTATTAGGGATTTATGCAACAGGAACTGCTCTGGTGACAGGCCTGTCTCTGCGGCCAGTTCATCAAATAGAATTAGTGCGCCCTCGCTATAGAGGTCTCCCATCATATACAGCCCAGCTGTATGCCAGGACTCCAACTCCTGGTACTGCGCAGCATACCCAAAACAGCCAGTGCCAGTGCGTAAGGATTGATTACTGGTGTGAGGTGCAGACTCCTGCGGTAGCATCGGTGAGCCACAGCCACCAGAAATGGTTCTGGTACCCCAGTCCGTGTGAAAGGGTGAAATAACTTAAGTATCTCAGGTAGGGTCCAGGGCTACTCCACTGGGTCTGTGTCAGACAACTGGAGACCGAGAGCCATCTGGTTGCCTACTGCAGCTGGGAAGCCAGGTAGTATTGTTCTATATTTGGTACGGCCAGACCACCCCACTCCAGGGGTAAGTACAGTTTTTTATATGCTACTCTGCACCGGCCCTTATTCTAAACAAACTCCCTAATTCTGGATTCCAACTCCCTGAAGAATTCAGCCGGGACGTAATAGTGTAGGTTGGAGAAATAATATAGCAGTAGTGGGAGGACCACCATCTTCAGGATAGCGACACTCATCTTCTGTGAGAGCAGTAATGTTTGCCATCAGTTCATTTGAACACAAATGGATGCTACTGCTCGTTTAAGGTTACCATCAAGGAGGTCTCCTTCTTATGAAATATGTGAATACCCAGGTATCTGAACATCGTGGGTTGCCAAGTAATGACTACCCCAGAGTGGCAAAGACCCAGATTGGATATGTCAGGACTGAAGGGGAACAAGCACGACTTTGCCCAGTTAACCTGCAGCCCAGAGCGCAGTAAATTTTTATAGTATTTCCGCAACTTCGTTAGGGATAGTGTCAACACTTTTAAAGTACAAGAAAAGGTCACCAGCTTAGAGTGACATAGTATGTTAGCCGTCTCCCAGCAGGATACCCAGGTCCTCCCCCTCTGGCAGAACTCCGCTGCCAAAGATTCCATCGCCAGCTAGAACAGAAGCAGGGAAAGGTGTGGAGATAGCCGAGCTGGTCCTGACCCTGATCCGGGCCGGATATATAAAATTTCACCAGTGGTACTAAACTGGTGCCTAAACCAACACGTCTCAGTACCTCAAACAGGTAGGGCCATTCCAGTGAGTCAAAGGCCTTTTCCAAGTCTAGTATTAGGCAGCCCACCTGGGGCCAGTTTTGTGTTGAGTACTTTATGACCCTAAATAGGTCCCTGATATTCAAGGAAGTGCTATGCGCTGGCATGAAGCTGTTTTGATCGGGTGGATCATTGGAGGGACCAGAGGCGCCAATTGTGTCACCAGAATCTTTGCCAGAATCTTATAATCCATGTTGAGCATCGCAAGCAGTCTATAGGAGCCAAGCTCTGTCAGGGTTTTGCCCGGCTTGGGAAGAGATATCAGTAACGCCTTTCGTTGTGACCCAGTCAGGGTCGCTACCTCCAGTGCCTCGTCATATAGTCGCAGGAGGTGAGGCGCAATCACAGAGGAAAACTTCTTATAGAATTCTGACAGTAGGCCATCGAGATCCGGGGTTTTGCCAGCTGCTATGGTGCGTACACTGTCCTGTATTGCTAAGGGTTCATCCAACTCTTCCTGTTGCCCCTCCGTCAAAGGGGCCAGTGGGAATGGGGTAAAAAAAAGAACTCTTCTTATCCCACCATACCCGACACAGTCGTCGAAGAGTACAGGGCAGTATAATGGCATGTGAGCTCAGCATGGATCTCACCTTGGGTGTAGAGCATATCTCCTGATGTTGAGCGTAGTTCCATTATAGGGGTGCGGGTATGGTCTTTTTGGATCAGCCAGGCTAGCAGCTTACCCGACTTGTCGGACGCGGCATGTGTGCGAGCCGAGTGGGCTGCGTAGTTTAGACAGCGCAGCCTCTCCACCAAAGACACATGTTCTACTCTATGCATTGCCAGTCTGCCAGCTCCAAGTGGGAGCTGAATAGTACTCTGCTCATGTCGTAACAGGGACCTCGCCACCCAGGTTAAATCATTCTCAATGGTTTTACACATGTTTCATTGTGTGCCCAGAAAGTGCCCTCTGATAAAGACCTTAAATGCCTCCCATTCAACCAGGCCAGACGATGTGGTGCCACCATTGTCTTCAAAATACTCTGTGATTGCTGAGTCCAGCGATGCCCTGAAGGGGCCATCTTCCAACAACTCAGGACATAGCCCCGACGTAGGGACGACCGGAGGGGATGCCTCCCAACCCAGTCGTAGGAGCTGGGGATTATGATCAGAGTGAGTGTGGCCTAGGTAATTAGTCTGCAGCACCACATAGTTCAGGTTAGATGTGCACAGTATTCTGTCAAGCCTAACATATAGCTGATGTGGAGCTGAATAAAACGAATAGACTCTGGTCGCAACATTACGCTGGTGCCATGGGTTCAACAGCTGCCAACGCTAGAGCCATTCTCTTAGTGATTAAGCTGGCTCCACCGTGGGTGCAGTAGGTAATGGTGGGAAGGAGTGGTCTAGGTCAAGGTCCAGAACACTATTAAATCCCCCCCTATGAGCCATGGGATGCCACTCCACTGGGAAAGGGAGCCAGGTAGCCTACGAAGAAAAGAAGCTTGATCCACATTTGGCGCATAGATGGACCCCATTAACAATACGCAACCATCTAGGTATCCACACACCAACACATAGTGATCCCCAGCATCAGCTTTCCACTCCTCTGCCACAAAAGGAATGTTTGGTTCAATCCAAATAAGGACCCCCCAGCGTAAGAGGTGAAATTGGTTGTAAACAACTTCCTTTGCCAGCACTGCTGCAGTTTGGTAATCTCTGCCTGCGCAAGGTATGTCTCCTGCAGCATCGCTATGCGGATCAAATGCCTTTTAAGATATGAGTAAATGGAATATCTACACACTGGGGTATGAATGCCCTGCACATTCCATGTAAGGATCTTAGTGGGGTTCTTATGTGGTCATTGGGGTAATTATCTATTAATGTACCACTCTTGGGGACATTGGGTTCACCTGGCCGATGACCGGCATGCAGAGAGAAGTGGGAGCAACAGGGACATGGACTCCACTCAAAATCAAACAAATGCAGTTTAAAACCAACAACTTTTGCTAAATTAATACAGTAGAATACCATCAGAGCAGAGAGACCACCGGTATCTGCCCAAACCATCCAACTTGCCTATTAGGCGTAATTGTGTGGGAAGACGTTACCCACAAACAAAGAAGTAATGGGGGGCACGTTCTACCAAATCAGCTGTCATGCGGGTGCCCGTAGTGCAACTTATACACAGGCAGTGGCTAGATACACCTTAAAAACACTTTATGCCGCAGCTTATCAGACCAAGCACAGACTCCTCCCCTGTTGTGTGATGGGGATGGCAGGGAGCAGCCCAGTACAACTGTTTAGGTAGGAGATAGTTCAGGCAGATTGCGCAAGCGCAGTGCAACCACATAGCACAGCCTAGCCCCCTGGTCGACCCTTACTACAGTGCCACACGACTGGGAACAATCAAGTAGTGGTATGGGTTCAGGTTATGCCTCCCGCTGTCTGTGGTGTCATGGCAGGGAGGACTGCAGACCCAGTGTCTGATAACATTTCATCTGAAGAGCCAGTTTCGCCATCAGAGTCACTTAGTTCTGCTTCCTCGTCTGAAGGGGCTGGTGGTGCTCCGATAGCCGCCACCATCTGCAGTGTGCGGCACTGCTTCTGTATTATCTGCTCCAGGTCAGGAGCATGTGCCGCTCTCATTGGGGGTGTGTTGCATAGCCTACGGTTCTTGCGTCGTCGAGGTTTCGAGTCCCATGGCTCTCTCCGCTCCGCTGATACCTCCTGCTGGCTGACCAGCTCAGTCGACTCCAACCACTCTCACGCAGCCTCCGGGGTGTCAAAAAATTGTACCTTCCCCTGAGCCACAACACGCAGCCTCATGGGGAAAAGCAGAGAGTATGTCACGTTAAGTGTGTGCCTCTTTCGATTTATAGGTAGAAAAGAGCCCCTCTGTTTTTGCATGGCAATAGTGTAGTCTGGAACACCATAACTCAGGCATTGTCTACCTGTAGTGTCGAGATGGATCGCACTTCTTGCAGAATGTTATCTCTGTCCATGAAATGAAGTAGCTGGAGCAGGAAGGGACACAGGCCCATTCCCAGCAGTCGGGCCCTCGTTGGGACCCAGTGAGCACATTCCACTGAGAAGAAAGGTGTGAGTGACCCTGCTGGGATCAGATCTCTGAGCCATTTCTCTGCATAGGCAACCACATCCTCCTCACCCTCCGCCTCCGGATGGCCCACATGAACATTGTCCACTCTGCATTCCAGCACTTCGACTCTGTCCAGCACTGCCTGCATTGAGGTTTCCAATTGGCCCGCCTTGGGAGGAAGATAGTTCAGTTTGCCTTCCAGTGAGTGAGTCTTATCTGCCAGCCTGCGATGATCCACGTGGAGTAGAGTGAGGTCGCTGGTCACCTTGTCAACCTTGCTTTCCACCGAGGTTTGTGTCTGGTCCATGGAGGTGTTAATGTGGTCCACCGCTGCTAGCACATTGTCCAGTTTATGACCGTCAGAGCCCAAGGCCTCTGCTCTCGCCACTGGCTGCCTGCTTCCTATGCCGGAGACGAGACAGACCATTTATTCAGTTGTGGGGTTCTGAGGGCTCAGGTTCATTGGGATAAGCACTGAGGGCTGCAGTGCCGTGGCACAATATTCTGATGCTCAAGAGTCTGGGAGGTCCGCTTGCCTGCGCAGCCTAGGGCCAGTAGAGTGTGGCAGCACAAGCAGCCCCCGTTGTTGGTCTTGACAGCCTCCAGTCAGCGCCTTGGGCCCCACGCTGTTCTCCTGTGCTGATCAAGCTTCACTCCATCCTGGGGGAGACCTTCTTGCACTCATGCAGCTTCAGCCTTTACTGTCCAGCTGAGGTCTCCTCTCAGCTGAGGGTTCTGAGGCAATAACGCTGCACAGGCCTGGGGCTCTTCCTAGGTTGCAGGAGGCTCTGATTCTCAGTCTGTCAGGTTTCTGCTCCAGCGGAGGGGATAGAGGCAACTGCATGTGCCCCCGGCCTCCAAGGAGTCTCTGCAACCACCCCCGAATCCAGCCTGGCAACAGGCCTGGCACCAGCATAGCCCTCAGGCTTCAACTCCTCATGGGGGCCCGGGGCAGTGGAAGAATCCACTGAGGACTGAGGGGTTCCTCAGCTCCAGCCAGCCCCTTGGTTGTAGGCCTCCTCCGCACTGCCTTCCAGCTGCCGTTCAGTCTCCCACAGCCCCGCTCACAACTTCACGCCTGCTCTTTCCCCGTTGCCGGTCTCTGTGTTTCAGAAGGGGCCAGCCCAGGGCTTGGTGCGTGCACTCAGGCCACTCTGGCCCGGCATCACCTCTCTATGGCCTTGGTGCGTGGGTACAGGCAGTGTCTGCGCCACTCACTGTGGCCAAGTCCATTTTCCACCGCTTTCGGATGGTGTCCTCAGTTCTGCGTGAGCGCCGCTTGTCTGTGCCGCGATCTGTCTCTTGCCTAGTGGCGGATAAAGGACGGATTGATGGGGCTTTGCCGCGGAGCCTTGCTAATCCGTGTCCGCCATCTTGGCCGCTCAAGCCACGCCCCAGTGATTAACAACATTCCATATGGGGAAATGGTGAGCGTTCAACGTCATTGTAGTGAAACCCAAAAATATCTCGAACACATACATCTAGCTAAGCAATGTTTCTCAGCGAGGGGTTTCAAAAGCAGGATTTTACAAAAAGCTGAGGATAGAGTACAGAGGCTGTCTCGGACTTTGGACAAGAGCCAGAAGAACAGAGACGACAATTTGGTATTTACTACCCAATAAGAAGTAATGACATATATAAAATCTTGGGACACTGGAGTTGCCAGCACATGGTTGTGTGAATGGAACAAGGGGTTTTACACCTGTAGCGAATGTAACGTGTGTGAGTATGGTAGAAAATAAGATCAAACAATTTAGTTACAAGAGTGGATGAGAATACTAGATTTGATATTATATAGACTGTAAAACGAAATTTGTAACCTATGTCATTGGCTGTGGATGTGGCCTCATTTTGTTGGCAGAACAATAAGACCCTTAAAAGCATGGATATAAGAACACGTGTGATATGGGGCAGAGGTGAGAGGTACCTCATGACCGCACATAGGGCAGAACAGCATGCTGATATAGCTGAAATTTGGTTCCATGAAATCAATAATGTCCCTCAGAACGCTAGAGGTGATGATATGAAGTTAGTGTTGAGACAAAATGAAGTGGGTTGGATCAGTCGTCTTCACTGTGTTGAGATGGGACTCAATACAGAGAATTAATTTGACTATTTTCTTTAATTATGTCACGTGGTTCTGCTTGAGGTGAATTTTGGTACCTCTTGTTTTATAGTGCTAATGGTGCTTTATGATTGAGAAATGGATATACTTATATACGTGTACACCTAGAGATTTCCGTGGAGCGGTGTTTTGGATGTTTTCCAATTTGGGATAAAATTGTGAGATTAATATAACTTTAATAGGACAAGTGATCACATTTACCTTACCAACTATAATAGTATTTTTTGAAATATGTAATACAGGATATTTTATCCATAATGGAAATAACCTTTGTGAAATGATATTAGGCTAGGTCTCATTCGTAAATCAAGAATGTCTTAACTGATGACATATTGTCATCGTGTATTTGACTATAAAACACTCAGGGATCCTGTGGAGTGGTGGCCGGATGCCCATTGCTTAGTGTTGAACTGTTGAACAAACATAGGTTTTGAATCTGGAATGTGACTATCTTTGATTTCCAATTGTATCATTTAGTTTTTTCCTTTTTTTGGACTGATAAATATTGTTACATTTTAATCACAACTTTGTGATTCATTCATGAGTACTAATAATATTTTAAAACATGTGAAATAGAATGACCCTTTTGCCATTCAGATAACTCCTTTCAAACCATACTTGTCCCATGCACCTGCCTACAAACACTTGGGGACTCCGTGGAGTAGTGGGCTGAAGCTCCATAACTCCAAGTTAGATTCCTAAAATAGTACAGGGTTTGAATCTGAATTATGATAATTGTGTCACCTTGTATGTCTTTGTGAATTAAAAATTGGGTATGTCACTGGGAGAAGTCCGTTATAATCTAAGTTGGACCAACATTAGGTAAAAACTAGGTACGAGATCATACTCAGTATTTGGATAACATTTTTCAGTGGTCTTCTCTGAATTAGGACTGGATTAAACCAAAATAGATGAAATGGAAAATATTGGTGTTGAGTTGTATCAGGGGTAGAAGGAGTTTTAGTCACTATAATTATGATACCCAATAAACTATGAAGTGGAAAGACCCATTCGCCTCCCGGGGTCAGGCTAAATAGGGGGGTTGATACAAGATGTTGGATTTTTTTTAAAAATAAGGACGTGTATTTCAATTTAAGCGTTCCTAGTCATGTGCCCCTGGAAGAGTATTCAAATAGAAGTTAATTTGGGGGCAAGGACAACTCATCATGGCGTTTGTCTAAGTGTTTGGAAACGGAAGCAGTGTTGCAGAGCGGCTTATTTTGGGTACTATTTTATTTGAACTGGTGAGTTATTTTTGTCTTTTTAGGGGTGATTCTAAAGACTGAGCTTTCATATGACATACTTGGCTACTTGTGTTCCTAAGTGATCTGTCATGAAGTTGGAGGTTCTTTCAGTTAAAAGCTTGAATAACATAACTTCTGGCTTCATGAGTTTTTGGGGTTATTTGTTGAAGGTAGTGTAATTTATTGCCTTTTCTTCACCTCTTGACCTTCCTTATCCTGCATGCTGGTAAGGCTGTAATCATCTCTATTTCTCAATCATTAAACCAGAAGGGACAATGTCACATGGGGATTGAACTCATTTATGTAAGTTTAACTGTGGACTGGTATCTGTATTTTGACCCTTCTGTCTTGGCCTTTGATTCAGCTCGATATTCACTTTAACATTAAACTACAAGCTGGGAGGGAAGGGGGTTGTTATCATTTTGGCTTCAATTATGAACGTGATCTGAATACGTCTGGGTCGAAAACAGTTTTCAGATTGGCCTTGATTTTGTGTGTATGCAACGACATTTTGCTAGCGGTTACTATGTACACATATTTTCAATTCATTTTTTAGGAATTAATATACTTTGACCAAAAGAACAATGCAATAGAATATATGTGGTTGAAAACTTGCAGGCGGTGTAATGGGAAATTATAACCTTTTCCGCAAATAAAAATACTGATGGTACGTTACTTAAAACCCCATTCGACCTATATTCCTAATGGAACATAAAAATGTTTGACAGGGAGGAGTATTATTTGTAATATTACGCTTTGATTGAAGAACTTTTTAATTAATATGTATGAGAAGATATCAACATATAAGGGAAACCCCTATGAAAATTACATTTAAACTAGAATATGTTATTGTACAGTGATCATAGGACTTTATCTATACCTAGGTCTCGATCGTAATTTGGATTGCCACTGCATTATGAAAAAAGGGGCAGGGTTCATTCCTTCCCTTTCTTTTTAATGCCTTTAGATGGTGTTTGTTTTACGGTTTTAGCAGTAACCAGCAATGCAATAGGGGGAAATACACATGCCAGTTTTTAAAAATGTAATGATTACATTTGACACTGTTTTCTATTAGCATGATTAGCTCAAAGATTTAGATGTTATGTTTGTATGGCTCTATTATGTATTGGAATCATGTTTTTAGATGTAGTAAAGGAGAATTATGTATACTCTATGTATGTTTTTCTTACAGACCTGAGGAAGTTCACAGGTGGTGAACAAAACGTGATGGCTGTTTGTTATATTGAAGAGAAAAAAGGATCCCATTGGAGCAACATATTTGGATGATTACTTCCTATATGAACTTTGTCAGCGCCCCTCCAATTACAATTCACAAATATTGGACCATTATTGGTTGCACTCTGGGAGCAGTGGGTGTCTGATTTGGGAGAACAACATAAAGTAATACTTGGAACTAGGGGCAGGTGCGGCTATTTCCACTCACTCTTCTGGTTGGATGATATTGGTGACTACAATAGGGTGTATGGTGCCCAGTGGTGAGAACATGTGGACCAATTACTTGTGAAGGCCACACAACTAATGGCTCGATTCCTAACACTCTGGAATTGAATCCATGCCACCATCAGGAGCCTAGTGATTTCTCACACCTTTGTCGGGTGCAATTAGTACCCGGAGGTCCAGAGCATCAGGAAAACGCAGGATTCAATGATTTGCAAACAGGAGCCTCACTAGGACTCGACCACCATGCTGGGCTCGCGGCCATTCACCCATCCAAAGCACTAAGGGCCATATTTATACTTTTCGACGCACAACTGCGCCAACGCAGTTGTGCGTCAAAAAATCTAACGCCGGCTAACGCCATTCTGAAGCGCCATGCGGGCGCCGTATTTATTCAATGATGTTAGCCGGCGTTAGCCGGCGGAGCTGCCTGGTGTGCGTAAAAAAAAATGACGTACACCAGGCAGCGCCGGCGTAGGGGAATATGGAGCTTGGGCGTCAAAAAATGGGGCAAGTCAGGCTGAGGCAAAATATTCGCCTCAACCCGATTTGCGCCATTTTTTGTTTTGACTCCCAACCCCCATTAAAATGACTCCTGTCTTAGCAAAGACAGGACTCATGCCCCCTTGCCCAATGGCCATGCCCAGGGGACTTATGTACTCTGGGCATGGTCATTGGGCATAGTGGCATGTAGGGGGGAACAAATCAGGCCCCCCTATGCCACAAAAAAAAAATTAAAAAAAATACTTACCTGAACTTACCTTAAGTTCCCTGGGATGGGTCCCTCCATCCTTGGGAGTCCTCCTGGGGTGGGCAAGGGTGACAGGGGGTGTCCCTGGGGGCATGGGAGGGCACCTCTGGGCTCCTTCCGAGCCCACAGGTCCCTTAACGCCTGCCCTGACCAGGCGCTAAAAAACGACACAAAAGCGTCTGGATGTCATTTTTTTTGACCTGCCCACTCCCGGGCGTCATTTTTGCCCGGGAGTGTAAATATGGCGCACATGCCTCGGAGTCATTTTTTAGACGGGAACGCCTACCTTGCATATCATTAACGCAAAGTAGGTGTCCACGCAAAAAAATGCCGCAAACTCCATGAACTTTGGCGCTAGACGCGTCTAACGCCAGAGTATAAATATGGAGTTCGTTTTGCGTCGAATTTGCGTCAATAAAAACGACGCAAATCCGGCGCAAACAGAGTATAAATATGCCCCTAAGTTTACATGTAGTGCAACATCAAGACTGATTTGCATATGGCAGGGTCCAAACTGTGGTGACGTGGCGAGCAAAATAACAATGGATTAAACCCAGATCTGTGACTGGGGGTGAGTGTTTGAAAAATGTCAACACTTCGTCCATCATTTTATTTTGTTTTGTGATGTTGCTTTGTGTGCCCTAAGTGGCAGGGGTATGCTCAGACGTGGGTCCCTTGCTTGCTGCGCCACTGGATTCAAACTAGCCTGGTGTCACAGTGTCCTATCCCCGGGATCTGCACTTTGCTGAACAAAAGGCCCACCTTCCGGTATCACCAACTCAGAAAGCTATTATAACACAGAGTTATGATGAAGCCAGGGGGAAGGGAATTAGGGTAGGGGGGCAGCAGGGAGAGAGATCTGAATAGAAAAGGTTAGAACAAATATGCACTTATTCATTGATAGAAATATAACTTATCAATAGACTCTTGACTGAATGTGTTTCCGTGATATCAGATGTAGACCCCTTTTGAAATGAGGGCAAAGCCCCTTCTTTGACTCATGGAATGAGAATAAACTACAACCTCAGAACCAAGAGATGGCGAGAGCTCTGGATTATGATCATACTCAGAATATCAATTCTGTAACATTTATGCATTATAATATAAACCTTTGATCATGACCTAGAAAATCTCAAAGAATGAAATATGCTTTTCACATATTATGCTTTCCAAAAAACAATGAAAACTATGATTTGCTCATCTCCAGAAATACTTTCACATTCACAACTATAAAGGCCAAAAAGTTTTTACTCATTGAATTTGAAGCGCTTTACTTATAATACCAGGAAGCGCTTTTACTTGTCTTGCCTGAGACGCTATGCTCGTTATGCTAAGGGGGCACTTTACTCATGTGGCCTGAATCACTTTGATTGTTGTGCCAAGAGCCTTTCACTCCTGTGGATTGAAGAGCTTGAATTGCTGTGCCAAGAGTGATTTACATCTGTGGACTGAAGCGCTTTGAATTGCAGTGCCAAGAGCGATTTACATCTGTGGACTGAAGTGCTTTGAACTGCCGTGCCAAGAGCGCTTTACACCTGTGGATTGAAGCGCTTGAATTGTCGTGCCAAGAGCGCTTTACACCTGTGGACTGAAGCGCTTGAATTGCCGTGCCAAGAGCGCTTTAAACCTGCGGACTGAAGCGCTTTGAATTGCCCTGCCAAAAGCGCTTTACATCTGTGGACTCAAGCGTTTTGAATTGCTGTGCCAAGAGCACTTTACATCTGTGGACTGAAGCGCTTGAATTGTCGTGCCTAGAGCGTTTTACATCTGTGGACTGAAACGCTTGAATTTCTGTGCAAAGAGCGCTTTACACCTGTGCTCTGAAACGCCTTTGATCGTCGCGCCAAGGCCGCTGTACTCTGGAAACTGAAAACGCTTTGATCATTGTGCTAAGGGGCGCTTTACTTCTGGAAGAAACGACTTCCTTCAAAATTGGATTCATCAAGGCCTTACCGCTACAAGTACGACCTACTCGTTTTTGATTTCACCATGGAAACAAGGATACTTAGATTGGATGACACTCTGCTATCCAGGAACTCTGCTCTTCTTCAGAGAAACCCCCACGAGGTCTGACTGCATCGAAGTCTTCAAAATAGTGAGCAACGTGCTTGGGTGTGGCTGGGCTTTATAGGCCTGCCACACCCCAAGATGGCTGCTGCCTCTAAAAACATGGGAATTGTAGTCCCTTCATGGAATAGCACTGATAAGTGCATCTTGTCCACCAATGTCCTGAACCTGCAGCTCTATGAGTTTTGCCACAGGGCAGACGACATTGATGGCCACCTTTGGAACAAGAGGGGATGACAAGTGGTGCGCCTAAAGCGCCGCAGAGCCGCGCTGCGGAGTTTCGGGCGGGACCTGGACCGCCCATGGCCTTATTCCTGACACCTGCCTGATGAAGGGTGATACACTGAAACCAGTCCCAGGATGCTTGTTTCCTGTCCAGGGATGACCTAGTTCGGGCTGGACTGTTCCCATGGGGAACAGGGTCAAGACTGATTTGCATATGGCTGGATCCAAACTGGGGTGACGTGGCGAGCAAAATAACAATGGTTTAAACCCAGATCTGTGACTGGGGGTGAGTGTTTGAAAAGTTTCAACACTCCATCCATCATTTTATTTTGTTTTGTGCTGTTCCTTTGTGCGCCCTAAGTGGCAGGGGTATGCCCAGACATGGGTCCCTTGCTCGCTGCGCCACTGGATTTGAGCTAGCCAGGCTGATGAAAGGTGATACCCTGAAACCCGTCCCAGGATGCTTGTTTCCTGTCCAGGGATGACCTGGCCTAGCAGTTCAGGCTGGACTGTTCCCATGAGGAACAGGGTCAAGACTGATTTGCATATGGCTGGGTCCAAACTGGGGTGACGTGGCAAGCAAAATAACGATGGATTAAACCCAGATCTGTGACTGGGGGTGAGTGTCTGAAAAGTTTCAACACTCCGTCCATCATTTTATTTTGTTTTGTGATGTTGCTTTGTGCAACATAATGCTACAGACATAATTTTCAGCAGTTTAGCTAAAACAAATAAGTGTACAATGAATCCATTAAGGAAAAATATGGAAAACTCGTATTTCAAAAAGGGTTAATTTGTAAATTTGTTCTGTGGAAAGGTAAACACAACAGAAGCGATGAGAGGAGCACAAAAGGGGCTAAGGAGGAAAGGTTATTGGTGGGCATGGGATGGGGGACTCAAGTTCCTGTGTCTGGCTTATTAGTTACTCCAAAGGCATAACATGAATATTGAAGACACTGGTTCACTTCTGCACTATGCTCTCCAGCCTCTGCTGCTTTATACAGCCAGAGCATATTCAACTACAAGAGAAACTGAGGTAGTTTCTACTCTTCCACACATTGTGTCTGCTGTGTTTGTGTTTATGCTTAGCACTGGTCCTTGTGGAGGGGTGGCGGGCCAGTCCTTTACACTTCTCTCATCTAGTCTACATTCAGTTGCAATTGCCTCATTGATCCATTGTCCCAAAACAAAAAGTGGCCAAATGCAAGCTTGGATGCTGTGAGGTAACACACCTTCAATTAATAATCTCAGTGAGATCTCTTTAACTGGCTGAATGATTTATAAGCCAGTCATTAGTAAATCTAGGTTATGGTCTAGAGAGTGAGGAAGGAGGAGAGATGCTGGATGTTAAAATATCACAAAGCAGTGACCATGTGCCACCACTACCTGTTGAAGGGTGTTTTCGTAGTGTTCCATTACTACATCAATAACAAATGTTGATCATTGATCAGTCACAGAGAGGCCTCTAGTATCTCAAAATCCATCCATTCAAAATAGTTTGTATGCCATCATCTCAGGTCCCAAAGTGGCAGATGTGGATCCAACAGTCAAAATGTAGTTTATGTAAATGGAGACCACAAAAGCCAGAGGCCATCAAGAAAAATGGCTGAAATTCAGTTATTACAAAATGTTAAAAGACCAGAAACATTCTTGATCATATTCCACATCTCAACAGCAAACATTTGTGTTGTTATCTCTATCATAATATAATGTCACAGACCCAATATGTTTCTACCACATTGCCCCATTTGATGACAGCCCATCTCTGTGCATATTAATCGAAGACCCAAATTTACAAGATTCTGGCACATCAGAGCTGATGTACCAGATATCTTGCACCCTCACCACCACCTAACAACACCGTGCGTGCGCCATATTTACAATATGTCAATATTGTCAACATTGTTTACGCTATTGTGGCCCTTTGCTCCACTAGCGTCAAAAATGTTGATGCTATGGGAGAAAAGTGCAAGGAAGCCCATTGATTACAATGAGTGCGTCCTTTTAACACCTGCTTTGAGCAGGTGTGAAAAATGATGCCAAAAGTGGCACATTGAAATCTTGTAGATTTCATTGTGCCATTTTTGTGGGCTTCCTAAAGCTGGAACCCCTCCATCCCTTGTACACATGCCTGCGAAGGTATAATGTGGCGCAATGGGTCACAAAGTGGCACAATGCATTGCGCCACTTCGTAAATGTGGTGATGCAATTTTTGCCTTGTCGATCGACATTAGTGTAAAAAAAGGTGCTACTGTGGCTCAAGGAGGCGCAAGGGCCTTGGAAATCTGGCCTTTAGACTCTGCTCCCAATTTGTGGTACATGTTGCCCTTTATAAAGCATGAAGACCAAGTACATTTAAGGTTTGTGTTACAAAGACAGGGTCTGGAACCCTTGTTATCTGACATATTGAAAAGATGTGCCTGATTCAGAACGGCAAGAGTGTCAACACTTGTGAGGTAATCCACATCCTCGATGACTTCTAATCTTACTTCAAATGATAGGTTGCTTAAACGATGGGACATTCTTCTGGTATTAATTAGACATTCCATTTTTTATGCAGCTGAAGTTGGCAGTCAAGCTGGTTCACCTAGAAAGGCAGATGTTATTGAGAAAGAAAAAGGGCCCACAGCATGGGTGTCACCTGTTTTGGTGGTACGGAAACTGAAGCAACAGAATGACGTGTATTTATAAGGACATGCATATGTTAAACACTGCTATCTCGCCTGAACATTGCCTCACACCAACAGTCAGTGACCATTGGTAAATTCATCACTTAAACATTGGCATCACTAGTGCTTCATTCAAGAAGTTCTCTGGGGCTCTTTGAAATCGTTAACGTTGGTGACAATATCCTAGTTCAGGGGAAGACAACTGGATAACACATATCCCGATTCAAGGTGGTTAAAAAATTCATCCAAGACGGGAAGCACATATTAAATGAAAACAAGTGTTAACATTTAAATCCATTGTAAACGTCTTTGTATATCACTTCTGAGTTACCAAAGTGCAGGATTGTAAGCATATTCGGTGTCTTAAGTGTGCCACTTCATAAACATACTGCAAATGTTTCGTCAGCTCAGAGGGAAAGCAATTGGTCAGCATGTCAAGAAAAAAGCGAGGGTTGCTGGTTTAGAATGAATTGCTCGACCTTATTTGGACCATTAGAGGAATGTTGAATTGAGTTAAGGATATTGTTAATTTTCTTATGGAAGGAACATGAAAGATTATTGCATATTTCTTGGGAGAAGCTGATTTGTAGACCTCAGCCTAATAACAATTTTGAACATTTCTTTGGATTTGTTAGATGCTATGAAGATACGGTTGCTACAATACGATTACAATACAATACAATTACAATAATACTGAATCGAGGCGAGACAAATGAGTGTGTAGGTCATACTGCATATGCACTCGAAATATTTGCCACAAATTCTTGTGTCCCTTAAAGAGGAGAAAAACTGGAGACTGACACCCGGCATCCATCATGAAAATATTTGGCACTGAGCTAGTATCAGAGGAGATGATGGGTGCATTTTGGAAAATAAATACAGCAACTTGTTCAGCTGAGAAAAGGGATTAATGGGCAGAGAGCTGGGTAGTGCTGCCCCTGAAGGTTGGGGTGGTGCGCATTGTGAAATTAAGGTAAAAATGATGGTGGAATGACCGGAACAAATAAGCGGGACTGCCATCCCAATCGTAATGAGTTTGGTGGAAGGATAAAAAGGTCCAGAAAAAGGTATTTTTCACCAGGGAGTATGTGAATATGTTGGGCCAGATCCACATTGTCACAGTATCAATAAGACTGTTGACCCTAAAGTGGATGAAATTAGCGGCTAGAACCTGAAATCCTGTAACATGATGATCTCTGATGGCTGCATTAGGGTAGGAAGATGCCTGGAAGCAGAAATAAGGGAATCCAGCAGTCTGCAGACACTGTGATGTTGAGCGTTACATGAATGGCCACATAAAGCATTTCTGTGCTGTTGACTGGAGGAATTTCGAGCCCTTTATGTAAAGCAAAGCTTTCAAAATAATTGTTAGGGTGTCACTTTACTTTATAAGGGGGTTGAACCTGAGTATAGGGGAAGAGTCATGGGATGCAAGCCCACGAGCCCTGCAGAATGCTTTTTGAGCCAGGTCTCGTTGATATATATTTTTGTAGAGCAAAATCATGCAACGTGATATTGGCTTAACAAGAGATCTAGGGGCATATTTATGAAAGGCTTTGTTAGAAATGGCATCTCTAGTTGGCAGAGGTATCCACCTTTGTCCAAATAGGGACCACAATCCTAGTCAGGGTAAGTCACACAATCCAAATTACCCTGTGCTGACCCTCTGGTAGCTTGGCACTGAGCAGTCAAGCTTAATTTAGAAGGCAATCTGTAAAGTATTTGTGCAATAAATCATACAGTAACAGTCAAAACACCACAAAAGTACACCACACAGGTTTACAAAAATATAAATTATTTATCTGATTAAATTAAGGTCAAAACGATAAAGATTCAATAAGCACAATTTCCGATATCACTTTTGCAAGATTAAAAGGAGTCTTAAATCTTAGCAATCAACAGTTGTCTCCTGGTTTCACAAAGTACCTGGTTTCGGTCAAAAATTACACATTCGGAGACCTTAGAGGAGGAGATGCGTGGAAAAATAGGGTGTGCATTGGAATTTCTGACACAGCACAGATGATGTGTCATTTCTTTCCATGCTATAAGGGGCTTTGTGTCGATTTCCGGCATGCAGGCTTGGATCCACACTGTGATGCAGGTTTCTCTTTGACGGCCATGGATGATGTCTAGAAATCCTGGGCTTACAGGATGAAGTTACAGGCGTTGCGTCAATCTGGTAGGCAATGCGTCAAACTTTCTGTTGCACGGCAGGTGCTGCGTCGATTCTTCACTCGGAGGTTGGGCTGCGTCGTTACGGTTGTGCATCGATCTGGTAGGGCTGGGTGCTGAAGTTCAGGCCGCAAAGGCAGGCGGTGCATCGCTTCTTCACTTGGAGGTTGGGCTGCATCATTTTGGTATGGCTGTCTGGCGATTTTCTTGTCTCAGGGCAGGCTGTGCGTCATTTCCAGCAGTCTGTGCATTGATTTTCGCCGCACAAGGAGTTCCTTGAAGAGATGAAGGCCCTCATTATGACATTGGCGGTAAATCCCACTTACCGCCGCTGTGAAGGCCGCCAACATACCATCGGGGAGGCGAACATCCGTTCTCCATATTAAGACACACACACACTAAACCGACAGAATACTGCCACAAAGACATATCTGACAGACCAAAGGTTAGTGTTAAACTGTCGGTATGAACACCCATACCGTTACTCCAACAAAACAAAACCCTCCACATTATGACCCACGAATCACCACAGTGGACATTCAATGGCGGTAAACCATAGGCGGTACACACGGCTTTCAGAATGGCCACCCAAGTACAAAACAACACAACATTGTCCAATACCAAAAACACAGACCTGGCAATGATACTCACACCACACCCACCCACCAACAGCACTATAAAACACCCACCCACATTACCCACAACCCTTTCCTAACACACAAATTAGGCAAGAAATAGTAATGCAAATTGGAGACACAACTACAGACACACACCACAAACACCCATTCATCCGTCACGCATCCCACCCCCACCACATCACTCAACACCAACTACACAACACACACCACACAACACCCATGTCCCCACAAAGGCACCCCCATTTCACAGATGAGGAGTTGCGGGTCATGGTGGAGGAAATAGTCAGGGTAAAGCCACAGCTCTTCGGAGCACAGGTACATCGTGGACAGGGTGAACGCCGTGGGAAAGCATCCAAGAACAAGGGACAACATCAGAAACAGGCGGAATGACCTACGGGGAAGGTACGTCCCATGACAGCAAGGCACCTGCTCGCCATCCAGAGGGCTGGCAGTGGACCCCCACCTCCTCCCCCACAGCTGACAGCATATGAGAAGCAAGTCTTGTCAATACTGCATCCTGAGCGACTCACTGGAGTTGCCGAAGGACTGGACACTGGTGAGTCAATCTTTACTACCTATCCCCCAAATACCTGCATGCCACCACCACCCCTTACCCTAACACCCATCTCTCCACTTCATCCCACACAGCGCACCACCACAATTGACTAACCTGAATGTCAAGCCCTGCATGCCATACCCATTGAATGAACATCCCTCCAGCCCTGCATGTACACCCACCACCAATGCATGCACAGCATGGAGAACTAAAAATCCCACAATACATCACCATACACAAAGAAAGATGGCAGGGCAAAATGCAACAATATAGGGGAAGCTAAGAATGTAGAAAATGTAACAGACATGTAGCATAATACACCACTTTCATTCCCAGCCAATCTCAGCGGCGAGAAGGTGCCACGGCTACCCAGATCCCCATTAGAAGATACCCCCAGTAATGACAGTAACTCTGGACTGAACTCAATGGCCCATCAGGGACCACTGGTAAGTTGGGCACCCCAGCCCGCACCCACTCCACCACAGATCCTCCCCCCCTCAGTATCCACCACCACTGCAGCCACCCAACGTCCCCACACCTCTGTCCCAGGACACGTGAATTGGCATTATGCCCACCTGAAGAGGGACCCCTATCCACACCTCACAGCCAAGACAATCAGGGTCCTGGGGTCAGTGGCAGTGGGCACACCGTTCAGGGGACACAGGCACAGGTGGACCGGAGCACTGGGAGGACGCTCTGCGCCCAGGGGAGGACAGGTTCAGGGAACCGACTGCCCAGGAGGCACTCACCAATGTTCTGGGGGCTTACCAACAATCCCATGACAAGATGGGTCAGATGTTAAACATCATGTAGGAGAACCAGCGGCTGCAGGAGGAACACTCCCAGGAGATCAGGAAAGATTTGCAGGCCCTCAACACCACCATGGCCTCCATACCAGCGGTGCTGGGTGACATGCCCAACATCATGAGGGACTACAAAGCACATCAGCGGGCCCCTTCCACTAGCCATTCAACTGAACAGCCCTCCACTTCTGCTGCAGATAGTGGACAGGTGGCCCTGCCATATGACCCACTGGCCACCAGCACCCCTCCCCCTGCAGAAGGTAAACCACCCCGCAAATGTTCCCTGCGACCCAGACAGAGGCCAGAGACACTTGCTAAGACCAAAACCACCGCTAGGAAATGAGACCCTCCTGAATGTCCCCCTTGTGTTCCACTGTGTCACCTTCTCCACTTTGAAATGCCATTGCTCCCCTTCCTATGGTCCCTTGGACACTGAACCTGTGCCACAAACAGACTGGACTTATACCCTGGATTTACCTCTATCCCTACCATCACCCCATTCCATTGCAATATTCCTTCTATATTTTTCAATACAATAAACACCATTGAACGTAACTTGAATGAAAGTGCATTATGTGACGAAAATGCGCAATAATTTTAACAGTTTCATCTTGTGCAGTTGTCCTGAACTTTGTGATTGCATACAAATAAGGGCCTGTAGTTGTCTGTAGTCATCACATCAGTACACAGTTGTAACCACACCAACATGCAACAGCCACACTGCAAAGATAAATAATCAGAGGAGGTTGGGTATCTCCTTCGCCCCAGGCACCTCAGGCCCTTCCCCAGTGAGCCCTGCTGCCCTCAGTGAGGAGGCTGTTGGCCTTCTGAGATCCATCTCTGTAGGGCAGTCAACCATAGTGAATGCCATCTAGGGGCCAGCATCCCAGATGCAGCAATGCAATACCTACCTGGAGGGCATCCATGGTGGGTTGGCGGCCCTAAAGAGACATTTCAGGCTCTGGCCTCCTCTCTAATGGCAGCCAGTGTCCCTGGTCCTACAGTCCCCCTCCAACTACCAGTTCCCAGTCCCAGTCTCCTCAACCCCAACTCATCCCATGCACACAGAGACAAGAATGCACACAAAACATCACATAAGAGTGGCACAGACAAACACAGGCACCAAACTTCAAGTCACAAGCACTCACACAAACAACAGACAGTTGCACATATAACAACATCCACTGCCTCCACTATCTCCCCCTCCTCCTCTTCCCTCACAGTCACATCCGCACTCACACCTGCATGCACTGCATCAACAGCCAATATCACCATCACCAGATCATGCAGCACACCCACCTCACTTGCAGACACCTCCACAATATCTATCCACTTCCTGTTTGTCCTATCCTACCTTGTATGCCCCCCAAGAGACACAAACACTCACACTCTGACAGCCAACAGCCATCCACCTCACACACGCACACTGTCCATGCACCTACACCCAAGTCCAGGAGATGTACACCTCCTACAACCTCTCCCTTTGCCTCCACTCCCACATCCCACCCCAATGTCCCTAAGAAGCTTTTTGTTGACCAACTTAACCTGTTCCCTCCCCCTCTTCCCCCCATCCTGCCTGTAAGAGCAGGGTCCCAACGACCCAGCCCACCACCTCATCCAAAGAGCCTGCCACTGATACCACCAAAAAATCAGCTGCTGGTACAAAGGTGCCCCTGAGTGTGACGGCAGCCACTCCTAGTAAGTGCACACCTCCACCTCAGAAATGGAGGGCTAGGGTGGCGAAACCCAAGGGACAGAGGACAGGGTAAGAGGAGGCACCTCCTAGACCTGGAGGCAAGGACACAAGTCACATGTCAAAGTCCAAGTGGGCCCGTCACACGAGGGAACACAAGGATCCCTCTCCATCACCAAAGAATGCTAAGGATCCCCCTCCACCACCAAAGAAAGCCAAGGAGCCCCCTCCACCAGCAGAGGGCAAGGAGCCCCCACAACTAGCAGAGGCATCAAGGAGCCCCCTTCACCAGCAGAGGGCAAGGATCCCTCTCCACCAGCAGAGGCAAGCAAGTAGCTCCCTCTACCAGCAGAGGGCAATGAGCGCTCTCCACAAGCAGAGGCACCCAATGAGCCCCCTCCACCTGCTGAGGGCATGTAGCCCACCCTCCAGAGACTGTTGGGCAAGGAGTCCCCTCCAGAACCAGTGGGCATGTTACCCACTCAAGAGACTGTGGCCTTTCACTCCCCTCCAGAGACTGTTGGGCAAGGAGCCCCCTTCAGAACCAGTTACCCACTTCAGCTGAGGGGGTCCCCACCCCCCTCTCCATGAGGTGCCTGCCCATTTTCAACATAATGCCCCTGAACAGTGGAGTCCGGCTGATGTCAGGAGTCAAGTTGGTCCTTGAACTGTGCTCTGTGGCCATGTGGCCCTTTGGTACTTTGGACTGGCCATCGGCCCAATCTGAACCTTGAAGCCTGCATTTACATTTCATGTTTCATTATGATGGCTGTTGGCAGCAAAACACAGTGTTCGAACGTCAGAATTGTTGTCCTTGCATTATTTGCACGTGGGTCCTGTGACAGTTGTTTTACTCTGCAGCTGGTTCTGTGCATGGTGTGTGTGTGAATGGTGTGTGTTGTGCGTGTGTGTGTCCCTCTTCTTTTCCTCCCTCCCTCCCTTGTGTGCTAGGCTTACTCACCATTGACGTCTTTGTCGGTGTTGGTGTTCCAGGACAGCCATGGCGTGGTAGAGCATGGAAGACTTGGAGTTCTGGTTCCGTGGTGGCCGCAGAGTCCTTTGTGTCCCAGATGGTGAGGCTTTCATTTTCTGTACTGTGTTTCCACCAGGCTTTTGATGGCATTGGTTCCACCCCGGAAATCCTGGCGGTTTTCTGTGTCATAATATAGTGGGCGGTACCTTGAATTCCGCCTAGATGTTGGTGGCTACCGCCGTGGTCAGTAGTGTTAACGCCCTGGCGGTTGGTGTGGTACATTGGCTGCCTATGGGAGGTTTCACCGCAATAGTCATAATTTGGTGGTAATTACCTCCAGGCTCTTGGTGGTATTACCACCACTTCAACAATCACCGCCAATGTCATAATGAGGGCCGAAGTCTTTTTGGTCCTGAGACTTCAGAAAACAGGATGGAAGCTCAATCCAAGCCCTTGGAGAGCACTTCTCAGCACAGCTAGAGAGCAACAAGGCAGCAGGACAACAGCAGGGCATCAGTCCTTCACAACAAAGCAGTCCAGATGAGTCCTTTGAGCAGCCAGGCAGTTCCTGCTGATAGGTTGCAAGTTCAGGTCCAGAAGTGTCTGGTTTGGTGGGGTCAGAGACCCAGTTTATATACCCAAAATTCCTTTGAAGTGGGGGAAACTTCAAAGAGTGATTTTGAAGTGCACAAGGTCCCCTTTCAGTACAGATCTGCCTGCCAGAGTCCCAGTAGTGGGTTAGGCAGTCCATTGTTTGAGGGAAGGCCACTAGCCTTTGAAATGTAAGTGTCAGGCCCTCCACCCTCCCAGCCCAGGAAGACCCATTCATTATGCTGATGAGTGCAGGTGTGACTGAGTATCCTGTGTTTGTGGTTGCCTGGGTGAAATGCACAAGGGAGCTGTCAACCAGCCCAGCCCAGATGTGGATTGGAGACAGTCTGTAAGACACAGATGGATTTGAAGTGCAGAGAAATGCTCACTTTCTAAAAATGGCATTTCTAAAATAGTAATATAAAATCCAACCTCACCAATAAGCAGGATTTTCTGTTACCATTCTGGTCATACTGAATATGACTTGTACATATAAAACACACATGTACATGTCCTGCCTTTCACCTACATAGCACCCTTCCCTATGGATTACCTAGGGCCTACCTTAGGGATGAATTATATGTAGAAAAAGGGGAGTTTAAGACTTGGCAAGTACTTTTAAATGTCAAGTTGAAGTGGCAGTGAAATTGCACACACAGCCCTTGCATTGGCAGTCCTGAGACATGGTTAAGGGGATACTTATATGGGTAGCACAACTAGTGCTACAGGCCCACTAGTAGCATTCAATTTACAGGCTGTGGGCACATGTAGTGCACTTTACTAGGGACATACAAGTAAATAAAATATGCCAATTGGGAATGAACCAGGATAGAGAGCATATCCACTTTAGCACTGGTTAGCAGTAGTAAAGTGTGCAGAGTCCTAAAACCAGGCAAAACAGTTTCAGAAAAGTGGAGTGAGGCAGGCAAAAAGTTGGGGGAATACCCAACTAAGGCTGTCAGGTCTAACAGGTTTGTACCACAGTTGCGTCACTTTTAGTGATGCAGTGGTACACAAACCTTTCAACCCCATCTATGACGTAATGTAAAGCCATTTTGTGTGGCTTTGTATGCCTCATACATATGGAGTAAAGCAATGCAGTGTGATTCCATGTGTTGGCTTATTCTTCATTAAGAAGTCGTTCCATGGCAACACCCATGGATTTTGATGCATCCCCCAGATTTACAGGGCCATGTAAACCTGGGGATGGGTGAAAACAATACACTTCTCTGGGGGTGGGGCAACGAGGGTAAATATCTTTATTTCTCCTTTTTTCACTCTTTCTATGTATGCTGCATATTGCAGCACACATAGAATGAAAACAAAGCCTTCCAATGCCCGAATTTGGGGGATTTTAGTGCATCATAGCACGGAGCTCTTTTACACATCGGCCATCTTAACCGGCTCCTGGCCACACCCCTGGTGGATGCAGATTTTTATCATAAAAATCATAATTTGGTAGTTAACACATAATAGTAATTGAAAGCGAGTAGAACAAATGTGTAAGTTTAGTATCAAACCAATATTTCTATCCATAAAATAAATCATTGACACAGTGTGCTCCATAACTGACAACATTTTTGAATCCACATCAAAATGTCAGGTGTTTCTTTCATATAAACAGTCCTATTATTATGCAAACACATTGGACTCATATTAAAAAAAGGAAAACCACCAGCACCAACCAGTTTCCTAAAATCTCCTCCAAGAGTAAGCCACCCCAGTATCTGCTTCCTTCAAACAAATATCACAAAGGTAATTTATAGATTTGGTCAAAGCAAGCAGGCCTTCCGGCAGCCCGTCTGACCCTTGTCCAGCACACATCTTCAAGAACATGCTTTTACCTACTTCTGATGCCACATCTGTAAGAAGAATCATCAATAATTCTGTGACTAAGGAAACCTTTCCTGAAGACTTTAAAAAGGCATACATAGGCCTGTTATTAAAGAACACAGACATGGACCCACAAGACCCCAACAGCTACAGACTGATTACAAATAGACCTTTCCTGGGAAAACTGATAGAAAGAGCAGTATTCAGCCAGATGTCATAATTAATTGAAGATGACTCCATACTTTCAGACTACCAAACTGGATCCCACCCAGGAAGAGGCACTGAATCTTTACTCATCGCAATCTAGGATGATCTTAAAAACACGGTTGACCACAATGAAGTTGCTGCACTACTTCTCTTGGACCTCTCAGCTGCCTTTGACACTGTTGACCATGAGAGCCTAATTCAAAGACTCCACAAAGCCAGCATAAAAGGAACTACTGGATCACATCCTGCCTTCAAAACAGAACAAATGTAATCTATTCTCTCCCTATCTTGTCCAAACCCTACTTCACAAAAGCAGGGGTCCCTCAAGGATCGATCATCTTACCTATGCTTTTCAACATCTACATGATGTCATTGCCAGAATTGATCAATGACTTTCATCTCACATGCTAAAACTATGTGGATGACACCCAAATACTTCTTAAATTGGAATGCCACAAAGACATTGGAAACTCACAAATCTTCAGTTGCCTCAGAGTCATTGATCATTGAATGACTTGGAGCCATCTCAAACTGAATGCTTCCCAAATGGAAATGCTTATATGAGGTGACTGTAAAAATTATGACCCACTGTGCACCTGGCCTGATGATCTGGGACTGCCTCCTCAAGTATTTAAGTAAGTTAAAAACCTTGGATTTACCATGGACGCCAAGTTAACAATGAATGCCCAAGTTGACAAATTAGCATGATCAAGCTTCATCACCTAGAAAACTCTGTGATGCATATTCCTCCACCTCGGATTTCCACAAAAGGCCCAGGCTACTATCTAAACTAGATCACGCCAATGGCCTCTACCATGGATCATCTCGATCTGCTAAGAAAAAACTGCAACACACTCGGAACTCAGCTGCTAGACTACTACTAAATGTAAAGCTGCAAGCCCACATCTCCCCTGCCTTGAAGGCACTATGGCCCATATTTATACTTTTTTGTGCCACATTTGCGTCATTTTTTTACGCAAGAACAGAGCAAACTTACAAAATATAATTGTATTTTGTAAGTTTGTGACGCTTTTGCGTCAACAAATGCAGCACAAAAAAGTATAAATATGGGCCTATATTGGTTACCGGTTGCCGGAAGATCCACCTTCAAGTTGCTTAGTGTCACCCACAAAGCAATACGTGGAACAGGACCGCTTTTCATCAGGAATAAAACCATCAAATATATTCAACAAAAAAACCTCCGCTGATGATTAGAAACCCGCCTTAAAACACCACCATACAAGAAAAGACTATAGGCGGTACATTCTTTTTCGTGCAAGTGGCCAAAGTATGGAATTCATTACCCCCAAATATAAGATCTGTGGATAACTATCTTGGCTTCAGAAGACTACACTAGAGTTGTCATTTTCCTTCATAACCAACATATCCAAACAGCAAAAAAGTGCATATGCCTGTGTTGGTAAACATTTATAATCTGATTATGTGTATGTATCTATATATATGTATTTCTTTAAGAAAAATCTATATTTACTATTTAATAATAATAAAATAAAATATGTGCATACTCATTAAGCCTGTTTAACAAATGTATATTTACTCACGGTTAAATGTATATATGTGTGTGTGTGTGTGCATATATATATGTTTGCATATATGTATATACGAGTATGTATACATATATGTGTATATTATCCTATGTTTAATATGTTCATAGATCATTGCATAGTTCCTAGATAAATTGTTAGATTAGATACTAATGAATCACTGCTTTCATTTCAGTTATCACAATGAGCAAATGTTTTCTTAACAGCAAGCATTTCACTATTGGAAATTGAGGAACGATAAAATAATGTTAGAAAACTACATAAATAAATTAACCTCAAATATTGCTAATCTTTAACCCCTTCGCAGCCAGGCCTTTTCCTCCTCAGGTGCCAAGCTTTTTTTTGGCTATTTGGGGTAGTTTGTGCTTAGGCCCTCATACCTTTTTGTCCACATAAATTTTCCACTCCAAATTTGCGTCCTTTTTTTTCCAACATCCCAGGGATTCTAGAGGTACCCAGAGTATGTGGGTTCCCCTGGAGGAGACCAAGAAATTAGCTAAAATACAGCAAAAGTGTACTTAAAAAAAAATGGGAAAAAGGGCTGTAGAAGAAAGCTTGTGTTTTTTCCCTGAAAATGGCATCAACAAAGGGTTTGCGGTGCTAAAATCAACATCTTCCCATCTTCTCAGCTTTCAGGAACAGGCAGACTTGAATCAGAAAATCACAATTTTGGCATATTGGGACATACCCCATTTTGTACTATTTTTTGTGCTTTCAGCCTCCTTCCAGTTAGTGCCAGAAATGGGTGTGAAACCAATGCTGGATCCCAGGCAGCTAAACATTTCTGAACAGTAGACAAAATTCTTAATTCAGCAAGGGGTCATTTGTGTAGATCCTTCAAGGTGTTCCTACAGAAGTAACAGCTTAAATAAAAAATATGTTGAAATTGAGGTGAAAAAAAGAGCCATTTCTGTTCACGTTTGCTTCTATACCTTTTTCCAGCTATGGCAGATTTTTTAAAGCAATATATACTGTTATGTCTGCTGGACGCTTCTGAATGCGGGGATATATAGGGTTTGTAGGTTCATCAAGAACCCTAGGTATCCAGAACCAATAAAGGGGATGCACCTTGCAATGGGTTTTCATTGTACAGCAATTCATTTGGTGAAATATAGAGTGAAAAATAGGTATCAAGGAAACCTTTGTATTTCTAAAACAGGCACAACATAAGGTGTTGAAAAGCAGTGGTTATTTGCACATCTCTGAATTCAGGGGTCCCCATACTAGCATGTGAATTACAGTGCATTTCTAAAAATAGACTTCTTTTTGACAGACTGTCTTACATTTGGAAGGAAAAAATGTAGAGAAAGACAAGGGGTAGTAACACTTGTTCTGTGTTCCTCCAAGTCTCCCGATAAAATGGTACCTCACTTGTGTGGGTAGGCTTAATGCCCGCGACAGGAAAAGCAACATGGACACCTCACATTTTTACATTGAAATCTGACATGTTTTTTGCAAAGTGCCAAGTTGTGGAATTTGACCTCCAGCTCAGCCAGCACCTAGGGGAACCTACCAAACCTGTGCATTTTTTAAAACTAGACACCTAGGGGCATCCAGGATGGGGTGATTTGTGGGGCTCTCACAAGGTTCTCTTATCCAGAATCCTTTGCAAACCTCAAAATCTGGCAAAAAAAAAACACTTTTTCCTCACATTTCGGTATTAGAAAGTTCAGGAATCTGAGAAGAGCCACAAATGTCCTTCCACCCAGCATTCCCCCAAGTCTCCAGATAAAAAAGATTCCTCACTTGTGTGGGTAGGTCTAGTGCCCACAACAGGAAACGCCCCAAAACAAAACATGGACATATCACATTTTCCCAAAGAAAACTGACCTGTTTTTTGCACAGTGCCTAGCTGTGGTTTGCGGACTCTAGCTCATCCGGCACCTAGGGAAACCCATACATTTCTAAAAACTAGAAACCAAGGGACATTCAGAATGAGGTGACTTAAGGGGCTCTCACTGGGTTCTGGCACCCAGAACCCTTTGCAAACCTCATAATTTGGCAAAAAAATAATTTTCCCTCTCATTTCGGTGCTGCAAAGGTCTGGAATCTGAGGGGAGCCCCAAACTTCCTTCCGCCAAGCATTCCCTCAAGTCTCCGATTAAAAATTGTACCTCACTTGTGTGTGTAGGCCTAGTGCCTGCGACAGGAAGTGCCCCAAAACACAACATGAACACATCACATTTTCCCAAAGAAAATGGACATGTTTTTTGCAAAGTGCCTAGCTGTGGATTTTGGGCTCTAGCTCAGCTGGCACCTATGGAAACCTAGCAAACCTAAACATTTTGGAAAACTAGACGCCTAGAGAAATCCAGAATGGGGTGACTTGTGGGGCCTGTTACCCAGAATCCTTTGCAAAGCTCAAAATTTGGCAAAAGTAACACTTTTTCCTCATATTTCGGTGGTGGAAAGTTCTGGAATCTGAAGGGAGCCGCAAACTTTCTTCTACCCAGCATTTCCCTAGGTCTCCCGATAAAAGTGGTACCTCACTTGTGTGTGGAAGCCTAGTGCCCGCGACAGTAAATGTCCCTAAACACAACATGGACACATCAAATTTTCCCAAAGAAAACTGACCTGTTTTTTGCAAAGTGCTTAGCTGGGGATTTTGCCCTCTAGCTCAGCTGGCACCTAGGGAAACCTAGAAAAACTATACACGTTTGAAAATTAGACACCTAGGGGAATCCAAGATGGGTGCGACTTGTAGTACTCTCATCAGGTTCTATTACACATAATCTTTTGCAAACCTCAAAATGTGGCCAAAAAAACACTTTTTCTTCACATTTCGATGATGGAAAGTTCTGAAATCTGAGGGGAGCGATAAACTTCCTTCTACCTAGCGTTCCCCCAGGTCTCAAGATAAAAATGATACCTCACTTGTGTGGGTAGGCCTAGTGCCCACGACAGGAAATGCCCCTAAACACAACATGGACACATTACGTTTTCCCAAAGAAAACTGACCTGTCTTTTGCAAAGTGCCTAGCTGTGGATTTTGGCCTGTAGCTCAGCTGGCCCCTAGGGAAACCTAGCAAACCTATATATTTTTGAAAGCTAGACACCTAGGAAAATCCGGGATCTCACCAGGTTCTATTACCCAGAATCCTTTGCAAACCTTAACATTTGGCCAAAAAAACCACTTTTTCCTCACATTTCGGTGATGGAAAGCTCTGGAATCTGAGGGGAGGCACAAGCTTCCTTCTACTCAGCGTTCCCCCAGGTCTCCCAATACATTTGGTCTCTCACTTCTGTGGATAGGCCTAGTGCCTGCCTCAGCAAATGCCCTAACACACAATGTTGACACATCACAGTTTCCCAAGGAAAACTGACATATTTGCAATGTGCCTAGCTGTGGATTTTGGCTTCTAGCTCAGCCGGCACCTAGAGAAACCTAGCAAACCTATACAATTTTGAAAACTAGGCATCTACGGGAATTCAGAATGAGGTCACCTGTGGGGCTGTCACCAGGTTCTGTTACTCAGAATTCTTTGCAAACCTCAAAATTTGGCCAAAAAACACTTTTACCTCATATTACAGTGATGGAAAGTTCTGGAATCGAGGGGAGCCACAAACGTCCTTTTACACAGCGTTCCCCCAGGTCTCCTGATAAGGATGGTACCTCACTTGTGTGGATAGGCTTAGTGCCTGTGACAGGGAAGGGTCCAAAAGACAACATGGACACAACAAATTATCTATTACAAAACTACCTGTTTTTGCAAGGGGAGCACCTGTGTTTTTGGTCCTGGGCTTGCCAGCCATCTAGAGAAACCTATCAAACCCAGGCATTTTTTAAAAGAAGATACCCATTGGAGTCCAGGGAGCTGCGGCTTGCATGGGTCCCCCAAAATTTTCAGAATCCCTTGCACACCTTAAATTTAGCTAAACCAAATCACATTTTCCTCACAGGGCAATCGGGCAGTATATACGAGTCTCCCTCCGGATGCCTCTTTGGGCCCAGAGTTTTCATTTCTTAGTTGGAGAGTCTTTTTTGGGACTGGGAATACTCTGATCAACAATCAGGAAAATCTTTCATTCTAACCAGATCCTTCACCACTGCTATTTTAGGAACTCTTGCCTATTCCACCATAACAAGGCTCTCGACCACTGACTCCTGAAATGTAACTATTTTCATCCTTGACTCCGGGAAACAATTTTTGAGCACAATAAAAACATTAAAAGTTGCTAAATGGAACAAAGGTGTAGCCAACTTTTTATACCAAACGTAAGACTTACAAACAGCAGTGTAAGTTTCCAACCTCTGATTTACTCTATCAACACCACCCATGTGCTTATTGTTGTCCAAAATGCACGCAGGTTTGCGCACTCCAGCAACCTGACCGCAAACAGTCACAGGAAAAGTACGCTCATCATGGATGGTAGTCAGCATGTACACATTCCTCCTGTCTGCAAATTTCAGAGGTGGCAGCTCATAATTACGGAAGGCACTGCACTGTCCCCTCTCTAGTTTTTTACAGACAAGCTCCCTTGGATAGCCTTTCCGGTTAGAGCGGATTGTGCCACAAGCAACAGTGTCCACTCTGAACAATTCCCTGAACAACTACACTCCTGTGTAGAAGTTATCTACGTACAAATGGTGACCTTTGTTTAAAAATTCATCTACCAAGTTCCCACACAATTTTCTCACTAACTCCAAAACTGGGTGGACAGCCAGGGGGGTCAATTCTGGAATCCCTACCAGTGTAGACACAAAAATTATAAACATATCCTGTACTACTTGAAGCCAACATATACATCTTAATTCCACACCGTGCCCTCTTGCTAGGAATGTACTGCTTAAAAACCAAAAGGCCTTGAACAGGATCAAAGACTCATCTACAGATATTTCTTTCCCCGGAGCATAAACCTCTGAAAAATGATATACAAAATGATCAAGGACAGGCCTAATCTTAAACATACGGTCAGAATCACGGTGATCTTGTGGCAAAGCTAAAGCATTGCCAGCAAAATGCAGCATCTGAAGAAGAAGCAAATACCTATTACGGGTCATGGTTGCAGGAAATATAGCCGTTGTCATCAAGGGACTAGTAGGTCAATAAGAAGCCAGTGATGGCTTACTTATCACCCAATCAAAAAAGTCAAACCCATGAACTTTTTCATCTCTTCCAGATTTGTGGGAATCCGCTGGGTAGCTCTAGACTGTGGCCTAGGGCTGGCAGCATTGCCCCTCAAATACTGCTCCACATGCAAATGAGTCTGCTCAACAATCTCTTCCAAAAATACATCATCCATAAACAGCTGAAAGAAACTGACAGACAACATGTTTTCTGTATTCACTCTACACCCTGAGAGACCAGTAGAGGCAGGCAACTCTGGCTGCTCCATGGTGGGGGCAACCCAGAGTTCAGGACTTTCAATGGGAAACCTTTCAGCCCCAGGCTGCTGCACTATTGGCACATCAGTGACCTCCTCTAAAACAGGCCCTTCATCTGTACTGAGAGTGGCTTCCTCATCGAAGATTCTTCTCGGACAGAAAATTCACTGCCAGATGCTCTCAGTTCCTCCTCTGCCTCAGATGCAGAGTCAGTCTCATAATCATGATCAGAAGACGACCCAAAAAGCATACCAACAACCTGCTGAGTGGTCACCCTGTGGCTAGACATGATCCTTTCTAAGAAGAGTACCTTGACAAATGAACATAAAGGTGATATGCAATGCCTCCTACATCATTACCGATCTTGTGGCAAGATACCCAGGGAGCACACATGACCCCTACATCTTTCGCCACAGTGGGATACACACAAGTCTGCTAGCTGGGGAGTTTGGTGAAGGATATCTACTAGGTTATTTGATAGTTTAGAATAATGCATTGATGTAAGCGTGACGTCAGACATCACATGTACTCATTTTACTCTGTGCATTCAGGAGACAGTGCCTACGCTATGCGCACCTATATGCTTACCCCCTACCTGAGCCCTGCCACTCCAGATGAGAGGAGGTACAATGCTGCACACCACAATGTGGTGGAGCGCACTTTTGGGCTGCTGAAGAGCCGCTTCAGGTGCATCCATAAGAGTGGAGGTGCACTACAGTAAAGCCGAGAGATGACATGCAAAATTGTGGCCACATGTGCTATCTTGCATAACATAGCAACCACCACGGGCATACCAGTGTAACTCACGGAGCCAGACTCAGATGAGGATGATGATCCCTTACCACCCCTTCAACCAGCAGACAGTACCAGTGCAGTAGAGGGCAGGCAAAGATGTGCTGACATCACACACAACCATTTTTGATGTAAGTAATGACAACACCACTTAAACTAAATGTATTTCTATAGTTAGCATCTTTATTACCTTGACTTCAGGCAACCAATGTGTCATTAGGACATAGCTACTCACAATAGGCAGACATGTACAATTAACAGTGTCACACTATTAGCATCATAGCATAACTGTATTGCTACATGTTTAGGTAGTCCCCCTGTAGCCCTCAACACCACTTCTTCCGTCCATGCACTCCACTTCAGTGTTCAGTGCCCTGGCTGGCACCTCTTGTAGCAGGTTCACATGCAGTACTGTGTCTGGCACTGCAACGCCTCAGATCTATCACAGGGACTGTCAGACTGCTGAGGCTAGAGGACTCCTCACTGTCCCCAATACCCAGTTCGCTGGTTGTGGCACTGCATGCTGTTTGCATTGCATCCAGTATGTTGGTTATTTGTACCAATCCCTGTGCAATGTCCCAAATGCAATGTGCCATCTTCAACTGTGTGGCAATGGCACGCCATGATATCAGGGCTGTTGAACTTGCGAGCCGATTGACGGATCTACAGAAGCTATCAAACCTTCCCAAATATTGGTGATGGTGCTTGCGCTGGCTGACGGGCTCCTGCTGTATCACAGTGTAGAGTTTCCCAATGGCCTTTGCCAACTCCTTGGTGTATTCAGCTGCTGTTTGCTGTCCCTCAATCAGAGTCTCCAACTGCTTGTGTAGTAACCCCATCTTGCTATTGTGAGACACAAACTGTCTATGCAGTGACTTCAATTGTTTGCATTGCAGGCGCCGCACCTTCAGCATGGAAGCTTCAAGGCTGCCAAAGATTGATGGGCCCACTCCTTCATCTGTGCACTGTCTGCCTGCATTGTGGCACCTCCTGAGAGGGGTTGACTGTTGCTGGCACTGGGACTGCTGTCTTCCTGTGGGACTAGCCTCTGGTGGTGGTGTGGGTTCGTGTTCTGGCATCTCATCTGAGTCCAGGTTATACTCTGGCAGTGGTAACACCATTGCCCTGCGTCTAGTTGGAACAATACTGTAGGACTCACTGGTATTTGAGTCAGACTGTGGCTGTGTTTCTGCTTCCCCCACTTTTTCAGATCTTGCAGCAGCAGGGACCGGGTCATCTGCAAGGACAATGTGCAGCATGTCAGTTCTAGCATTTTTCACAGATTTCCACAGTGTTTCTTTAAATGTACAATTAAATTGTGTCACCATGAGTCGTTTGTGGTGTTTCTCTATGTGGTTGACCACTATCTTACTATTTAAGTTGTGTATTCACCTTAGGGTTGTGTACTACCACTCCCATCCGGCGCAGTTGTGTTGTATGTAAGATGTGACATGGACTACTTTTCACTGTGCATCAATATATTATCTATTTCCTAAGGGGCATTTGTCCATGCACATGTGGGGATACACATAATTACTGGCCTTACCTTTGCTGGTGCTGGGTGCCCCTGAGGTGTCAATGTCAGTAACACCACTGACAGCTTCTGGAAGCAATGTGGACTCCACTAGGTCCTCCATAGGAGTGAACGGTGTCTGGGTGGATGGTCCGCCTCCGGTGCTCCTTGCCTCCTTTAGCCTGCTGGCCACCCTCTCTTTGGCACGGGACCACAAGTCATACCATCGCTTGCGTATCTCCTCCACAGAGCGCTGCGCAACTCCCACTGCGCATATTTTTGTCTGGATGTCAGACCAGAGTTTCTGCTTCTCATTCTCATGTACTTGGAGTGAGTTTTTGCCAAATAGTCTATCATGGTTCCTAACAACCTCCTCAATGAGCACCTCCAATTCTGGCTAACTGAATTTGAGCTTCCTCTTCCTGTCTCCTTTCTCCTTCCCAGTTCCAGCATTGGCCACGGAGCTGTTTGGTCCTGGCTTACTCACAACGCTGACTCCCTGATGCTGGGCTGTGTCTTTCTCCCTGTTCCTGTGGGTGTGGCTCCTGGAAACAGCATGGGCTGACTCACTTCCTGGTTGTGATGTCAACAGGCTGTTCCGGTTTGCCGTTTTCGCTATTTGCGATTTTCAATTACCGAACCGCAAATCTTTTTGTGATTCGGTATTTGAATCTTGCAAATTGCATTTGCGAAGTTTAAGAAATCACTATTAGTGATTTTCTAATTTGATACATCGCTTTTTGCATTTCTTAAATTGCGATATCTTAAATATCGCAATTTGAGAATCGCTAACTGGAATCTTGATCCATCTGGCCCTTGGGCCATAGAGAAAGGTAATGGTGAATTTTTTGAAAGTCTCAAAATTATGTGATAGTCTCAAATTATGTAACTAATCTAAAGCACATCCGTGCAACTGTGCCATTCTTATTGTAGGATGAACTGAGATGCAAGGAAAAAAGAGCTTTTAATAATCCAGGAAAAACCTTTGCTTAAAGGGCCATCAATGAAGGATGTCACAATACCTATCAAAGCCCAAGTTGCCGTCATCAAACAGGGAACATTCCAGAATGCCTATTGTTGACCATTGTTAGGAATGCAGGATTGAGTAAATAGAAGTGTTTTTTTCACTGCACCAAATGGTCCTTTAAATGGCTTCCAATGAAATCCAGCTTAGCATCACTCAGCATTAGAGACTCAGAGCCAGACCTTGTGGGTATTGATAATACAGTTGTATCCTTGTGATGTAAATTGTTTTGTGTGATTACAAATCAGAACTGTGCTGCAATGATCAAAGATTGTCTTGAGGAGATTGTGCTGATGGAAAACTAACATATTTTCGAAAGGTGGACCTATGCAAGGGGTATGAGTGGGATATATTAAGCTTCAAATCATTCAGGTGAGATTCAGGAGAACTTTCAACAAATAGATTTACCCAAGCTGAAAATTAAATATGAGGCTAATGTCCAAAACTGTGCACAGAATGAGTTATAGGTCTAGGACAACTTTATATGTGTCATAAAAACTCCGGATAAGATATGAACATGGCAAAAACCAAGTACCATTGATTTGATATTTGGACATCTATTCCTGTAGACAATTCAGGTGTGTAGAAGAAAATAGGAGCAGATGCACAGTCTGAGAAACGATGAAGATGTTGGCAAAAGTCTTTTGTTGTGTCCCCAAACCACGAATCATTTGGAAAAAATCACTGAAGCTATTGTAAAAGACGTAAAATTTGCTCTGTGAATCAGGTTCTGCAGATGTTTATCCTCGGGGATATATTTCTGGAGATGATGGTGCACAAATGTAGGTGATATTTAACACACATCGGCCACTGTGTTTACCTGTTGCTGTTCCAACCCTTTGACCGAGCGTAGACTCAGGCATTTCTATGCTAGCAGAAATTAATTATACAGTCATATCAAATTAAGCACTTTATTGCTAAGGCTTGCTAATTATTATCCGTGAAAGGCTATGGTTCCCATGACTGCATAGCTTGCCGTACCCTCTTGCTTTAATCTTGTGTAACAGCATTAAAATTCATTGAATGAAAAAAACTATAAGATACTGCCTTCCAAGTGCTATATGTTTCCTGCTATCACATATAGTTTTCCTTTTTTGGTCTTGCTTATAGCAGCACTTGCGCACTTGTGAGCTCTTTTGTTTTCTAAACAGTGGGCTCAGAATCCACCCATTACTTACCATTTGTTAGTACTAGAGTGTACGTGTTTTCTACCTATCTTTCTTTCTAGTGCACTTCGTTTCTGTTTTTCTTTGTGACATTTTCCTATTTAACATTCCATTTATTAGTGATACCACTTTTATTTCTTCCAACATTTCCTAGAATAACATCACTTTTATAAATTATAGCACTTCTTTGTATACACCTGTAAATAAAGTGTTTACCTTGCAGTCATGTAAGTGAAATTCCCCATTGCCCCATTTGTGGTGTAACACTTAAAGTAATGCAACAAGATTATTATCTTAAAAGACAGCAAAAAAATAATCAAAGTAAAAAACAAAAATATTTACAGCTTGCACTAAAAAGCAAAGCAATATATTTACATTAATGGTGATACCTTGGTTTTGCCAAAGTTGTTTACTTTTGCTATTACTGTTGTAACATAGCAACAGCTGGTTCCTCCTCAAAGAGCCCATGATCCTTGGATCTTGCACACTTTTTGTTTATTAGGTCTGAAGTTAGACAAGACCTTTTGATTTTTGATGGTCCAATACACCTACTTAAAGGTGCTTTCAGCCAGCTTTCTTCATCCATGCCATTCATATTTTGCTTTCATCCACTGCAGCAAACGGCATGAGGCAGGGGTTCAGTCCAATTCAGCCACTGGATACTTTCACTTTGAGTGACCGCATTTTGCTCTTTCACAAGGAGCACAGCCGCACAGAAGCTAGTTCCCTTATGTGCCAATGCTTTTGCTTTTATTTCATCACTTTGTAGTTCCTTTTATGTTTATAATCTGATGTGGCAGCAGGACAATTTATACTAGCGAGCAAGGTGATGGCACATGCCATATTCCGCCCTTTATGAGTTCCTATTTCTGGCCAACACTGTTGTGAATGTCTTCGGCGGTGTCCTTTATCTGACTGCTGGTACATCACAGCACACCCGATTGCGTCCATTTGAAACTGTTCTGTATTCAATTGTCGAAAGCTTCAATATCATAGATGTGAATTCATAAGCAGATAATTGAGCTAAATTTCACAGATGGTTCTTAAACTTTGCTCAGGAAACAAACGGCGTTTACCATCTATAATTTGCAACACTTATAATACGTTTTAATTTCCTTCTTTCCTTATCCTTCCTGCCTTCTGCTTCTTTGTTTCTTTGTTTCTTTGTCTCTTTCTTTCTTTCTTTTTTTCTTTCTTTCTTTCTTTCTTTCTTTCTTCTATGCTAATGTATATTTTTTCTTAAGAGAAAAAAATGTTGCCTTTAGTCAATGTTTTTTTCAGATTGACAACTGCAGCTTTCGATACAATAACGTTTTGCAAGAGCCATGACAAAACAAAACAAGAACTGCCAAAAGGCTGGTGGACGATGGCAAACCTGTTCGATTTGCCAATGCTTGTTTCATTAGCCCCTTTCCAACTCATGTCAGGTCAGCTTCTCTAATTAAAGAGAGCGTCTCTATATTCCGCGTTCCTTCTTTGTTCAGTTTGGTTGAAGTAGCCCGCATGGGCAGTGCAGGCCTGACATTCGCACGAAGGGCCCCTGCTGTTCTTGCTGTAGTGTTTTGTCAAAGGTATTTCAAAGTGTCTGTTTTAAAAGCAAAAATATGCTATAATCTGTCCGACAAGAAAGGTGTCGTGTCATGTGACTGTACTCACCATGCTTAACTTGCAACTTGTGAACTAAAACTTTAATGCCGGTTTGTTTCACATATCAGACTTTGAGGATCCAGCGCGTTCTTGCAAAACAGATTACCGTGTAACTTTCGGTCAGGACTTCTATATATCATATAACAAGTCATCATTACGTCACTGAATAATAATGGATGAGTGATTTCTTTTGTTCATTTCAAATTCATAGCTAAGTTGTAATTGTATTTAAATTCATCAGATTGCAATGTTATATCCGACAATGAAATGCTAGCTGCCACATGTTCGCACAATTTAAATTTGATGGCATGGGGTTTACCATATTACAGTATCATGTGTGCTGTGGGCCTTTTTCTAGTCAGACCATGCGATTTTTGGACTAGAGGCCTCAGGGCATGGGTTTTGAATTCTTGTCTCCTGGCAAAGGTCTAGAGATAGACAAGGTTGAATATGATGAAACCCTGTAAATGTAAAGTAAATCCACTTTGGCCAAATGTTAGAGTTTTAGGAACACAGTCCTGCAAAATGCCAATGTTTTTAGAAGAAGACTTATCTAATGTTTTATTTGTTATCAAAATTCCTTGGGAATGGATTTGTTCCTCCAATCCATCTTGTAACAGTACCTGTCATCATAAATAAACTCTAATGCGTTATTCAAGATATTTCAGAAGATTTTGGGGCATATTTATACTCTGTTTGAGCCAAATTTGCGTCATGTTTTTAAACTCAAATTTGGTGTCAAAATATTTGAGTTTGCACCATTTTTTGAATGCGTGAACCTACCTTGTGTCAATGAGATGCAAGGTAGGCGTTCCCATCTAAAAAATGGTGCTATCACCATAACCCCATATTTATTCCCCTGTGCTAAAATGACGCATGGGTGGGAGGAGGGGTTCAATAATGGTGCAAAGATTGCTTTGCACCATTATTTAACGCCTGAGTCAGACCACGCATTAGGGGACCTGTGGACCCATTTCCATGGCTAAACATCATGGAATGGTCCCACAGGAGCCCACCCTAAGCCCCAGGAACATGAACACCCCCACCCCCACCCCCACCAGAGGGACACTAGAGGATGGGGGACCCCCTCCAAGGTAGGTAGGGTATGTATTTTTGAAATTATTTTCTTTTTGCCTTTGGGGGCCCTAACTTGGGGCCCCCTGCATGCCACAGGGTGCAACGGCCAGGCGACACGTCCCCTGAGCTGGCCATTGGGGTGGTGGGCATGACTCCTGTCTTTCCTAAGACAGGAGTCATGTTTTTGGTTGTTGTGCGCCTTAAATTACCTGGGAACAGCAGGTTGTAGGATGGTGAATCTAATAGTCTGCTCTGTAGGAAGGTAAGGAGCTCCTCAGAGAAGGGGTGTCCAACATTAGTCCAGAAGTGCAGGACCCTTGCCAGAGTTTCTCGAAAATCCCCATATGATACATTTGTGTCCAATCTGATAAAATTAATATTTACAGAATCCATGGTTATTCTGAACATCTGGTTGGATCGTACCGTCCTAGATCTACTTTTGGACACAACTATAGTAATCACATAGATAGGATCTTGACCCTGTAAAGATTAGCGAGCTAGTCTTTCAGACAAGTTTTTGAAAGGGAGGCAATCCAGTGAAGGGAACGAGGAGACGACATAATAGCATTAGACTCCTAGACTGTGAGGTTCAGGAGATTCGTCATTGCAGTGAATATGATGGCCAGGATTGCTGGACATTTGACATTTGTAAGATGGGCAGAGGATTCACAATTCTTTAGTCTCTTTGATCAATTGCAGCAGAAAAGGGATTCTTGCATTTATGTCTAAACATGCATTAGAGACGTCGAAATTTGAGGAGCACCCCAATGCACTCTTGAAATTTGAGGCGTACCTGGGGGATGTTGGCAACATGCAGAACATGAAGAACAAACTTATTCTAAATCTACCCACCTGCGTGTTGCAGGTGGGTAGATTTAGAATAAGTTTGTTCTTCATTCGTTTGGTGTCAAGTGGCTGCTATATGTAATTGCCCTTCTGAAGGAGTGCATATAACTCTGAAATGCATCGGTTAAAAAGTAAATTTGCATAGACTGTTGTAAGTGCTGTCATAAAACTTCGCTAAGTAAAGAGAAGTCTGTGAAAAAAAGGACATGAAATAAATAATTGGCAAAAGAGAAAAGCCGAATTCGTGTGAGGATTTTTTCAATGTACAAATGATAGAAGACACCAACTTAAAAAGGGATTTCAAATACATTTGAGCCCTCTTGAATAACTAAATAAGACCTCCTTAACTTTATATATTTAGAATAAGTTCAGCGAAGATAAATCGTAGATGAATCGTGCAGTTGACGAAAGCGAAGATAAGTGAGGCAAGTTTCACATGCACTTCAGTGACAGGCCAAACAATGTCGCTAATGCATCAGGTTGTTAAAGTGGTGCACTGCGATTCATAGTGTCAGAACCTTTGATCAGGAATGGCCATGGCCATTATCCTCACTCTGAAAGGTTCCTCGCTCATTTCCATGAGGTTTGTGTTTGTTGTTATTGTTGCAAGAAGACCTTTGGAGGTGAGTGAAGTTTGAAACCTCAACCCTTCATGGTATTGGTAGCCACTGTGTCCTGGCTAATGAAGTATTTGAGCGGTATCTTTGCTCACATTTCAATATTGCTATCTCCATTGTCAGTTTCATAAATCCAAGAAATGCGGAATTACAATCTTACATTTTTTATTGTACCAACGTTCTTGTGAGGCTCCGGTTATTTCTGAGGTCAAGGTAAGGTGCTGTTTCTTATAAGTCTTGATTGTAGAGTTGCTTATTTACTGAACTGACAGTACAAATCTCATTCCTGGGGAAGCTAAGGTGTGTGGAAGCAGGTCCCAGAGATCTAGATCAATTGTAGAGAAACATTTGAAGAGCTTTTAAGCATACATCTTCCATTCAGGAACAAATAATTGGTTTTCCATTCATGCTTGGACAGTATGTCATTTTGGCCCTATATGGTGCCTGCTTGTGGATGAGAGGACATCTTCCCTCAGTATGGATGCCAGTAAAGTGGGGTGCTAGCTGTATAAATCTCAAAATGCATACAACAGCACTCAATAACCTCAGATGATGTGTACATGAATATGGGAAACAGAATGGAAAGGACGTGTGACTCCTTTGTCTGCTTCACAATGCAGAGAGCCTACTGCCGAAGGCAATCCTGTTATTTTCTCCTGTTCCTGAAGTTGATCCCAGAAGAGAACATAAACTATGCTTTTGTATTTGGCCTTCTCATTCCACTGCGTTTGGAAAGAGGTAACATTAATCATCTGCTAGTAGAAACAAAGTTGACTAGCAAAGTGGAGCATTTAGTTGGCAACCTAATTTTAATTTTGGCAGGATCTTTCATATGGCTCGTGATGGGCACCCCCTTGAAAGGTTTGCCATATCCATCTCATGCACGTCATGCTGTACCTCTGTCTCTGTGGATCCTCATCAACGAGGTATGCTGGTGTCTCTTCATGTGATGCCATTACAACTATTGATATTTCACAAGTATGCGTTGAAATTATTTTTGAAGGACTGGAAATATGTTTGAACTGGCTATTGTGGCAACCCCTATTACGTTTTTCAGTATTCTGTTGCTTTCATCTCATCCACCAAAATGAAACATGCGCCACCAAGAAATCGATAAGGACCTTATTCCATTAGAGAGCACTGAAGAAACCGAGGAACCTAACCCTGAACTCAATTGTGAGCGCCAACATTAATTTATTGACATCTTCCGTTCTGGGGACAACATGAGGATGACAACTTCAATTAACTCGGTCTTTTCCTCTTTCAGCAGCTAACTGACCAACCCAATGTCCTTTACTATGCATCAACGATATTTCGGTCTGTGGGGTTTCCAGCGGGATTCTTCAGCCATTTTGGCATCCGTTGGGCTTGGTGTGGTGAAGGTTATTTCCACCTTGGTTGCCATGGGCTGTGCTGCCAAAGCTGGAACAAGAGTCCTGCTGGTTGCTGGATGTGCTGTGATGTCAATAAAGGGCAATGAAATTGGTTTAGCGAGTTTCAGAAATTCATGGAGTCTCGCAACAGCTGCAACATCATCACAAAGTCAAACATTTCAGTATATATAGGGAGTGCTTCCGCCTCACTAGTTTCCATTGACTCCTAGTGCAAACCACTAATCAGCTCCTGGAGTTCTGGAGAGACTCCATCAATCTGACTCCTGCAGTAACTGGATCACATGCCCCTCACCTATATTTCATCAACACTACAACCTTAAGGTTGTTTGCAAGTGTTTCTTACACTCAGAATGTGGAAGACCTCAACCAGTCAAAAGAAATAATGTTACAAATGAAGCCTATGTCTTTCAACAGGGCACGATTTCCTGAGCATACCACTCTGAACTGGGTCACTTAACTAATAATGATGGTACTTGTGAATGTGTTTTCAATTGGATTTGGGCGGATTGCACACTTTGTGTTTTATGTAGCTAAACCCTATTGTACAAGGGTGTCTATACCACAGGTCTCGTGCATTAGAAAGTTACATTTGAGTTTATAGCCTTGGATAGAGTGAGTTTTTATCCACTTCATTATAGACATGAGAAAAAGAAAGCCTTCTTTTAGTTTAGTGTTCATAACATTGAAACAAAATGACTGCAATTATTGTTACTGTATATGAAAGTGTCAATATTGAGGGTGGTCAGAGTAAAACAACTTGGGGCATCGGTGCTCGTCTCATTAGGTCTTGCCTACAAGGCAGTGCGGGCAGTTTGGTTGAGAAAGACCTATTGTAGGCTTACTAAGAACATACAGTGGGCTTGCACCTTGCCTATTGCTTTCAATTGGTTGGTTGTATTGTCACTGCTATTTGCTTGCATCTAACTCAGCTACTTTCCTGGCCCCTTCTTGTCTATCTTCTGCTTTTCCCTTCCCCATAGCATTGCCTTATTATCATGCTTTTGCTTGACTGCCTTGTATCCTTCCATTGGTCACTTTTAGAGAGCTCCATTTTCCTTTTTGGTTAAGCACTGCATAGAAGTGTATTAGTTTTCCAGCTCTCTCCCTGATGTATTTTTCCTCTTGCCATGCCCCCTGTACTGCATGTTGCTATCTTCCTCATGGTCTCCTCCACACCCAGTGTTGCTCTCTTTTGTGTGCTTTTTCCTGCTGACAACATCCCCACACATGTATTCTGAGGTGCTTGACCACTTGTGTGCTTCCCATAGCAAATCACACTATGAGTGCTACCTCTCAGTCGTGTGCTTCTCCTGATGTAAACCCACACATGCCACAAATAAAGAATAGGGGTAGGTGGTGCTTACTGGGATACCTTCCTCACTGCCTTAATTGGGTTCAAATGTTTCAGTGCTTCCTATAGTATACATTTATGGGCTTTCTTCAGTAGCAGAATACACCCCATCTATCACTATCTTACTTGTTCTCCAGGTAGAAAAATCCCACAAAGGTTAAATAACCTGACTGTTAAAGTTAGCAACAGAGATCCTCTACAGTAACCCATAGAAGTGAAAGGAGGAAAATAACATTGTATATTATAGATTGGATTAGTATATGACCCAGAGTGTTATCTGCAGCTCATCTCGTGCTCCTGGCAACAGAATTGAACCCTCACTAATCCTGTGGCATATGTTACTTGCTATTGCATTTTCAGGTCACATGTGCCCATGGATCTGATCAACACATTGATGCGGTCTCTTTTCTCTGTCTGCAGATCTTGGCAATCGACAGCTAACGTCAGTCAGGCGTTGGCCTAGTGCATGGCCAGGGTGGATGTATATACATGTCAGGGGACACAAAGCCATACACAGGACATAAATTAACATAATTCCGTCTTGCACTGAAACAATCGGGAAACCAACATTGGACACCACACTAGTGAAAACAAGCACTAATACCACAAAGTGCCAGGGGTGTTCCCCAACATGAGACAAATACACCACTAAACACTATCATAAACATTTCAGAAAGTGAAAGCACGTGTGGTGGGTCCAGACAACAGTGGGACACTGTGATGGTAGCTGGAACCTTAAGCAATATCAGAATACATGAGAGAAATTGGAAAATCAGCTGACAAGGTAATAGATAGCTGCAGTCAATTTGGAAGAATATCTGGTGACAGAGATGTGAAAGGTTTGCACACACATAAAACAGTTTCAGGGCCAGTCTGGTAACACAGCCAAAGAACAATCAAGAAATTTCTGCATGCTGAATTAATCAAAGAAGTGCATCCATTTGATCATTACTATTTCCCTTGAAAGGAAAGGTAAATGTCACATTAAAAGGTGGTGATTCTGTTATAACATCCAGTGGAATGCTTTAATGTTGTACATTGTCATGTGTTTTCAACTTAAGGCAGAACCCGATGGGAGACACCTAGGGCCTTATTTATACTTTTTGACGCAAAACTGCGCTAACGCAGTTTTGCATAAAAAAAAGTAGCGCCGGCTAACGCCATTCTGAAGCACCATGCGGGCGCCGTATTTATTCAATGACGTTAGCCGCCGGCACTGCCTGGTGTGCGTGAAAACAAATGACGTACACCAGGCAGCGCCGGCGTAGGGGAATATGGAGCTTGGGCACCAAAAAATGGGGCAAGTCAGGCTGAGGCAAATTTTTCGCCTCAACCCGATTTGCGCCATTTTTTTCGACTCCCAACCCCCATTGAAATGACTCCTGTCTTAGCAAAGAAAGGAGTCATGCCCCCTTGCCCAATGGCCATGCCCAGGGGACTTCTGTCCCCTGGGCATGGTCATTGGGCATAGTGGCACGTAGGGGGGCACAAATCAGGCCCCCCTATGCCACCAAAAAATAAATAAAAAAATACTTACCTGAACTTACCTTAATGTCCCTGGGATGGGTCCCTCCAGCCTTGGGTGTCCTCCTGGGGTGGGCAAGGGTGGCAGGGGGTGTCCCTGGGGGCATGGGAGGGCACCTCTGGGCTCCTTCCGAGCCCACAGGTCCCTTAACGCCTGCCCTGACCAGGCGCTAAAAAACGTCGCAAAAGCGGCTGGACGTCATTTTTTTTTACCCGCCCACTCCCGGGCGTGAATTTTGCCCGGGAGTGTAAATACGGCGCACATGCCTCGGAGTCAATTTTTTAGACGGGAACGCCTACCTTGCATATCATTAACACAAAGTAGGTGTCCACGCTAAAAAATGACGCAAACTCCATGGACTTTGGCGCTAGACGCGTCTAACGCCAAAGTATAAATATGGAGTTAGTTTTGCATCGGAATTGCGTAAAAAAAAACAACGCAATTCCGGCGCAAACAGAGTATAAATATGGCCCCTATTTGCTTAAAAAAAAACGACACAGATTTCTGTCGTTACAAACGTGAAGGTAAAAACATATGTACTCTAAACCAATAATCAGTTGACTTATAGAGTGTGACCTGTTAACCGTGAGGGTACATAGGTGCTGGGAGGGTTCAGGGTCTCAGTCCAAGAGCCAGGTTTTCAGCATCCTATGGAACTCCTGCAGAGTAGGGGAGGTCCTGAGGTGCAGGGAGAGAAACATTTTCCTTTACAGAGTTGAATAATTCCATTGTTTTCTGGGATCTGATGAGGTAATTCTGTGAGGACTCTAGCAAATACTGCACACATACAAGAAATTATCAAAGGTGTCTCTTGCAGTCCTTTGCTGTAATATTTAGAGGAAACAATGTTTTTCACGGGTATTTCCCAAGCCTCTATAAAAATGTATGCCTAAACATAGTTGCTGGTAATTCTAACAGCAGACCTGCTCTTTGTGACATATCTTACACAATGTGTGACATTTCATTTCTGTTGTCTTCAACTGGAGTTTGTGCATCATTGTTATGCCACTGTACCAGCTAGCTTTTCAAAGGCCAGGCCCCAACATTTCAGGCGGCTCCTAACAATGAGAAAAGAGGAGCGTAAGTTTGTTGCTTGAGGCACTGAGCAAAAGTAGAAACCAAAACAACAATTCACCTAAGAGCAAAGGTGGTGTCCGTTTTTACCACCCACACATTTCTGTGGCCCTACAAACCTTGTTAAAACTACCAGTCATTGGGAACAGCTGCTTTTTAACAGGCTTGTGGTACACTCCTTGTTGCAGTGAGAAGTAGCATAGTTCTCTGAAGGAGTCTAGGGGATCGTTGGTGCTCTACGAAACTCCAAATTAAATAATTACTTTCAAACAAGGTACACAATAATTATATAAAAGTTGGGTGATGGGTTCTACTGAAAAACAATATTAAAATCCTTAATTGCTAATAGTTAAAAATGGTGATATGAACTTCTCCTTAAATTGTTTGGAGAAGGGTAGGTAGACAACTATTCTGACAAGGTGGCACATACAGTTTGAGTTCCTAAAGTGGATGCTGTTTGCAAGTACATTTTTGGGTCTTGCTTGAGACAGCACATGTGCTGTCCCTTGTGAGATCTTTTATTTTTTTTAAATAGAAAACCTAAAAAGAGCTGGGAACCTGCCTATTACTTACTGTTGGTTGACTTCATGGTCACTTTCATTTAGTTGCTTCTCATTGGTTATCGCGTTCGGTTTCACTTTGTCTTTGTGTGTTTGTTTCTTTGATGGAGAATGCGCCAAGTACTAATTGATTTTTTTATATGTTTCCTTCTCCTGTTCGCGTTCGGATTGAGGTATTTTTTTCCTCCCTCCCTCACGTCTTGCTCCTGCTTCGTTGCTTGTTGCAGTAGTTACTCCCACAGCATTGCTTGTTACCCCTGTCGCTTATTGCTCAGAACCCCCCTCTCCCATCTCATAAATTCGTTCCAGCACACATGAAGTCTTGCCATTTTTAGTCCATGACTTGTTCCCCTGAATCCCTGTGGGCCATGCCCAGCAAAGGGGACTGACCTGGGGGATGCCTGAAGCTTTCTGGTGCACTGCTCAGAAGGTGAAAGAATGGGAGAATGGGGAGAGGATGTGGAGGTAAAGCCAAGAGGTGCCACCTTTGGAATAGAGGAACCAGGTTTGAGTCTCAGCATTGGCTCAACATCTGGTGATTCTGGGCAAATCATTACATCTCCCTGTGCCTACCAAAAATCAATGTGTCCTTGTGTAATGTAACTGGTGCCCTTGTAATGCACTCCATACCTTTGGGTCGATTTTGTACTATATAAAACTGCAAAAAGAAAAACATATATCTGGTAGGACTAGGGCAGAGACTGCTTCTTCCACACATCTGCCTCCCAAAGGCTCATGCCTGGACAGGATGTGACTGACTCCACCAGCTTGGCATTCAAAAGTCTCAGCCTTGACAAGAGACTGACTCTGCCACTGCCATACTTGCCTTACACGGGTACAAGCGTGACATAATATGACCAACTCATCTACCATAATACCAGCCTTTCAAAAGCACCAACGTAATGTGTGACCAATTTGGCCAATCCCTATCGCCCTTTCAAAGGCAACAGCTTCCCTGGTCCTAATGTACCTTTAGATGTCCCGGCCTGATATGCGACCCACTTTTCTTGAAACATCTGCAGAATTCCCTGGCATCAGACTGACAGAACAACTACTTTGCCCCAACCCTATGTATCATTTACAGGGAGCAGCTGGACATGTGACAGATTTTCCAGTGCTATATGACTTTCACTGACACTGTCTTGTCTTTTAACTAATTCTGCTCCTGACTTAGACGTCTTTTAGAGAAAAGGTTGACTTTACACTATCCCTGCCTAACCTTTACAAGCTCCAGCATGGAATGATACTCCCTCCCTAACACTTCTGGAATCTTATGGCCACTACCATGAGACGGATTGACTCTTTCCCTAACCTAAATACTGCCCACAGGTACAAACTGGACATATGTGACTGACCGTACAGTCTACCAACGTGGCTTTCATTGACACAAGAATGAGTTGCGACTGACTTTCCCCAGACTTAAAGGCTATTCAGTGGGGCACGCTGGGCAAGTGAATAATTCTCCCCTAGTCCTATACTACTTTCACAGGCACCAGCAGGTAATCACTTACTTGGCCCCAGTGCTACCAACCTTAATAAGCCCAGTCTGTTGACATCTCCCCAAAATTCTGCACCTACTATGGTCATGTTGCCTGCACTGGCTCCGAGGAGTTGAGTTACCCTTATGTCCAGAAGGCAGATTCTACAAACTCTGTCTCACCCCACCCCTTGAGACACAGGCTCTTCAAAACACCTTTCTGGGAAACTGGCCGTCACCTCCCTTCACTTGCTAGGAAACCAAACACCCTGGCGGGCATGGCCTAGGTAAGGCGGGGCACACTGGTGGCCATCAGTATTTTGAACAGGTGTAGCACTGCGGCTGGAAAGGAACATGCCTGATACATGAGCATTCAAAACCTTTTCGAAGAGGTTGACACCTGTATGCTTGTCTAGAGCATAGTTGCTTAGACTTGGGTGAGGCTGTGCCAAATAACAATGGCCTACTAGGTTACTACAGTTTCTAAATACAGGGAAAAAACAAAGGTTAAATACAACAGGTATCGGAGTGGTAGCAGGTTTGTCAGGGTGTTGATGTGGAAAATCACCTAAGTAAAAATTGTGTCATCAGTTGCATATTCACTGACTCATCCACATAATTATTCCTTCTGTCAGTTAACCCCTTCGCTGCCAGGCCTTTTCCCCCTCCTGTGCCGGGCCATTTTTTGCCTATTTGGGGCAGTTCGCGCTTAGGCCCTCATAACTTTTTGTCCACATAAGCTAACCAAGCCAAATTTGCGTCCTTTTTTTCCAACATCCTAGGGATTCTAGAGGTACCCAGACTTTGTGGGTTCCCTTGAAGGAGGCCAAGAAATTGGCCAAAATACAGTGAAAATTTCGTTTTTTTCAAAAAAATTGGAAAAAGTGGCTGCAGAAGAAGGCTTGTGGTTTTTCCCCTGAAAATGGCATCAACAAAGGGTTTGCGGTGCTAAACTCAGCAGCTTCCCAGCTTTCAGGAACAGGCAGACTTGAATCAGAAAACCCAATTTTTCAACACAATTTTGGCATTTTACTGGGGAATACCCCATTTGTGCAATTTTTTGTGCTTTCACCCTCCTTCCAGTCAGTGACAGGAATGGTCATGAAACCAATGCTGGATCCCAGAAACCTAAACATTTCTGAAAAGTAGACAAAATTCTGAATTCAGCAAGGGGTCATTTGTGTAGATCCTACAAGGGTTTCCTACAGAAAATAACAGCTGAAAAAGAAAAATATTGAAATTGAGGTGAAAAAACCATCAATTTTTCTCTACGTTTTACTCTGTAACTTTTCCCTGCAATGTCAGATTATCGAAAGCAATATACCGTTATGTCTGCTGGACTCCTCTGGTTGCGGGGATATATAGGGCTTGTAGGTTCATCAAGAACCCGAGGAACCCAGAGCCAATAAATGAGCTGCACCCTGCAGTGCGTTTTCATTCTATACCGGGTATACAGCAATTCATTTGCTGAAATATAAGGAGTAAAAAATTGCTATCAAGAAAACCTTTGCATTTCCAAAAAGGGCACAAGATAAGGTGTTGAGGAGCAGTGGTTATTTGCACATCTCTGAATTCCGGGGTGACCATAGTAGCACGTGAATTACAGGGAATTTCTCAAATAGATGTCTTTTTTACACACACTCCTATATTTGGAAGGAAAAAATGTAGAGAAAGACAAGGGGCAATAGTACTTGTATTGCTAATCTATGTTCCCCCAAGTCTCCCGATAAAAATGGTACCTCACTTGTGTGGGTAGGCCTAGCACCCGCGACAGGATATGCCCCAAAACACAACATGGACACATCACAGAAAACAGAGCTGTTTTTAGCAAAGTGACTACCTGTAGATTTTGGCCTCTAGCTCAGCCGCCACCTAGGGAAACCTACCAAACCTGTGCATTTCTGAAAACTAGAGACCTAGGGGAATCCAAGGAGGGGTGACTTGTGTGGCTCGGACCAGGTTCTGTTACCCAGAATCCTTTGCAAACCTCAAAATTTGGCTAAAAAAACACATGTTCCTCACATTTCTGTGGCAGAAAGTTATGGAATCTGAGAGGAGCCACAAATTTCCTTACACCCAGCGTTCCCCCACGTCTCCCGATAAAAATGATACCTCACTTGTGTGGGTAGGCCTAGCGCCCGCGACAGGATATACCCCAAAACACAACGTGGACATATCACAGAAAACAGAGCTGTTTTTAGCAAAGTGACTACCTGTAGATTTTGGCCTCTAGCTCAGCCGCCACCTAGGGAAACCTACCAAACCTGTGCATTTCTGAAAACTAGAGACCTAGGGGAATCCAAGGAGGGGTGACTTGCGGGGCTCGGACCAGGTTCTGTTACCCAGAATCCTTTGCAAACCTCAAAATTTTGCTAAAAAAACACATGTTCCTCACATTTCTGTGGCAGAAAGTTCTGGAATCTGAGAGGAGCCACAAATTTCCTTCCACCCAGCGTTCCCCCACGTCTCCCGATAAAAATGATACCTCACTTGTGTGGGTAGGCCTAGCGCCCGCGACAGGATATGCCCCAAAACACAACGTGGACATATCACAGAAAACAGAGCTGTTTTTAGCAAAGTGACTACCTGTAGATTTTGGCCTCTAGCTCAGCCGCCACCTAGGGAAACCTACCAAACCTGTGCATTTCTGAAAACTAGAGACCTAGGGGAATCCAAGGAGGGGTGACTTGCGGGGCTCGGACCAGGTTCTGTTACCCAGAATCCTTTGCAAACCTCAAAATTTGGCTAAAAAAACACATGTTCCTCACATTTCTGTGGCAGAAAGTTCTGGAATCTGAGAGGAGCCACAAATTTCCTTCCACCCAGCGTTCCCCCACGTCTCCCGATAAAAATGATACCTCACATGTGTGGGTAGGCCTAGCGCCCGCGATAGGATATACCCCAAAACACAACGTGGACATATCACAGAAAACAGAGCTGTTTTTAGCAAAGTGACTACCTGTAGATTTTGGCCTCTAGCTCAGCCGCCACCTAGGGAAACCTACCAAACCTGTGCATTTCTGAAAACTAGAGACCTAGGGGAATCCAAGGAGGGGTGACTTGCGGGGCTCGGACCAGGTTCTGTTACCCAGAATCCTTTGCAAACCTCAAAATTTCGCTAAAAAAACACATGTTCCTCACATTTCTGTGGCAGAAAGTTCTGGAATCTGAGAGGAGCCACAAATTTCCTTCCACCCAGCGTTCCCCCACGTCTCCCGATAAAAATGATACCTCACTTGTGTGGGTAGGCCTAGCGCCCGCGACAGGATATGCCCCAAAACACAACGTGGACATATCACAGAAAACAGAGCTGTTTTTAGCAAAGTGACTACCTGTAGATTTTGGCCTCTAGCTCAGCCGCCACCTAGGGAAACCTACCAAACCTGTGCATTTCTGAAAACTAGAGACCTAGGGGAATCCAAGGAGGGGTGACTTGCGGGGCTCGGACCAGGTTCTGTTACCCAGAATCCTTTGCAAATCTCAAAATTTGGCTAAAAAAACACATGTTCCTCACATTTCTGTGGCAGAAAGTTCTGGAATCTGAGAGGAGCCACAAATTTCCTTCCACCCAGCGTTCCCCCATGTCTCCCGATAAAAATGATACCTCACTTGTGTGGGTAGGCCTAGCGCCCGCGACAGGATATGCCCCAAAACACAACGTGGACATATCACAGAAAACAGAGCTGTTTTTAGCAAAGTGACTACCTGTAGACTTTGGCCTCTAGCTCAGCCGCCACCTAGGGAAACCTACCAAACCTGTGCATTTCTGAAAACTAGAGACCTAGGGGAATCCAAGGAGGGGTGACTTGCGGGGCTCGGACCAGGTTCTGTTACCCAGAATCCTTTGCAAATCTCAAAATTTGGCTAAAAAAACACATGTTCCTCACATTTCTGTGGCAGAAAGTTCTGGAATCTGAGAGGAGCCACAAATTTCCTTCCACCCAGCGTTCCCCCACGTCTCCCGATAAAAATGATACCTCACTTGTGTGGGTAGGCCTAGCGCCCGCGACAGGATATGCCCCAAAACACAACGTGGACATATCACAGAAAACAGAGCTGTTTTTAGCAAAGTGACTACCTGTAGATTTTGGCCTCTAGCTCAGCCGCCACCTAGGGAAACCTACCAAACCTGTGCATTTCTGAAAACTAGAGACCTAGGGGAATCCAAGGAGGGGTGAGTTGCGGGGCTCGGACCAGGTTCTGTTACCCAGAATCCTTTGCAAATCTCAAAATTTGGCTAAAAAAACACATGTTCCTCACATTTCTGTGGCAGAAAGTTCTGGAATCTGAGAGGAGCCACAAATTTCCTTCCACCCAGCGTTCCCCCACGTCTCCCGATAAAAATGATACCTCACTTGTGTGGGTAGGCCTAGCGCCCGCGACAGGATATGCCCCAAAACACAACGTGGACATATCACAGAAAACAGAGCTGTTTTTAGCAAAGTGACTACCTGTAGATTTTGGCCTCTAGCTCAGCCGCCACCTAGGGAAACCTACCAAACCTGTACATTTCTGAAAACTAGAGACCTAGGGGAATCCAAGGAGGGGTGACTTGCGGGGCTCGGACCAGGTTCTGTTACCCAGAATCCTTTGCAAACCTCAAAATTTGGCTAAAAATACACATGTTACTCACATTTCTGTGGCAGAAAGTTCTGGAATCTGAGAGGAGCCACAAATTTCCTTCTACCCAGCGTTCCCCCAAGTCTCCCGATAAAAATGATACCTCACTTGCGTGGGTAGGCCTAGCGCCGGCGACAGGAAACACCCCAAAGCGCAACGTGGACACATCCTAAATTTTGGAAAAAAACAGAGGAGTTTTTTGCAAAGTGCCTACCTGTAGATTTTGGCCTCTAGCTCAGCCGGCACCTAGGGAAACCTACCAAACCTGTGCATTTCTGAAAACTAGAGACCTAGGGGAATCCAAGGAGGGGTGACTTGCGGGGCTCGGACCAGGTTCTGTTACCCAGAATCCTTTGCAAACCTCAAAATTTGGCTAAAAATACACATGTTACTCACATTTCTGTGGCAGAAAGTTCTGGAATCTGAGAGGAGCCACAAATTTCCTTCTACCCAGCGTTCCCCCAAGTCTCCCGATAAAAATGATACCTCACTTGCGTGGGTAGGCCTAGCGCCGGCGACAGGAAACACCCCAAAGCGCAACGTGGACACATCCTAAATTTTGGAAAAAAAAAAAGGTTTTTTTTGCGAAGTGCCTACCTGTAGATTTTGGCCTCTAGCTCAGCCGGCACCTAGGGAAACCTACCAAACCTGTGCATTTCTGAAAACTAGAGACCTAGGGGAATCCAAGGAGGGGTGACTTGCGGGGCTCGGACCAGGTTCTGTTACCCAGAATCCTTTGCAAACCTCAAAATTTGGCTAAAAATTCACATGTTACTCACATTTCTGTGGCAGAAAGTTCTGGAATCTGAGAGGAGCCACAAATTTCCTTCTACCCAGCGTTCCCCCAAGTCTCCCGATAAAAATGATACCTCACTTGTGTGGGTAGGACTAGCGCCCACGAAAGGAAAGGGCCCAAAACACAACGTGGACACATCACATTTTTTTATAAAAAGCAGTGCCTACCTGTGGATTTTGGCCTGTAGCTCAGCCGACACCTGAGGAAACCTAGCAAACCAGTGCATTTTTGAAAACTAGAAACCCAGGGGAATCCAAGATGGGGTGACTTGCGGGGCTCTGACCAGGTTATGTTACCCAGAATCCTTTGCAAACATCAAAATTTGGCCCAAAAAACACTTTTTCCTCTCATTTCGGTGACAGAAAGTTCTGGAATCTGAGAGGAGCCACAAATTTCCTTCCACCCAGCGTTCCCCTAAGTCTCTCGATAAAAATGGTACATCACTTCTGTGGGTAGGCCTAGCGCCCACAAAAGGAAATGGCCCAAAACACAACGTGGACACAACATATTTTTTCACAGAAAACAGAGGTGTTTTTTGCAAGGTGCCTACCTGTGGTGTTTGGCCTGTAGCTCAGCCGGCCCCAGGGGGGGGGGCAGAAATGCCCTAAAATAAATTTGCCCCCCCAACCCCCACCCTCCCCCGCCGGGAGCGACCCTTGCCTACGGGGTCGCTCCCCCTGCGTGACATTGGCACCAAAAAACAAATCCCCGGTGCCTAGTGGTTTCTGCCCCCTTGGGGGCAGGTTGACCTAAACTCAGCCAATCTGCCCCCAAGGGGGGCAGAAATGGCCTAAATACAATTTGTCCCCCAGGGGAGCGACTTTTGCCTGATGGGTCGCTCCCCATCTCTAAAAAAAAAAAAACAAAGAAAAAAAAAAAGAAAAAAAAGAAAAATTGCCCTGGCGCCTAGAGGTTTCTGCCCCCCCCCCCCCCGGGGGCAGTTCGGCCTAATAATAGGCCGATCTGTCCCCCGGGGGGGCAGAAATGGCCTAAAATAAATTTGCCCCCAACCCCCACCACCCCCCCGGGAGCGACCCTTGCCTACGGGGTCGCTCCCCCTGCGTGACATTGGCGCCAAAAAACAAATCCCCGGTGCCTAGTGGTTTCTGCCCCCTTGGGGGCAGATTGACCTAAAATTTGCCAATCTGCCCCCAGGGGGGCAGAAATGGTCTAAATACAATTTGCCCCCCCAGGGGAGCGACCCTTGCCTGATGGGTCGCTCCCCATCTCTAAAAAAAGAAACAACAAAAAAAAAAACACACAAAAAAAAAATTGCCCTGGTGCCTAGAGTGTTCTGCCCCCCCCCCCCCGGGGGCAGTTCGGCCTAATAATAGGCCGATCTGTCCCCCGGGGGGGCAGAAATTGCCTAAAATAAATTTGCCCCCCAACCCCCACCCCCCCCCCGGGAGCGACCCTTGCCTACGGGGTCGCTCCCCCTGCGTGACATTGGCGCCAAAAAACAAATCCCCGGTGCCTAGTGGTTTCTGCCCCCTTGGGGGCAGATTGACCTAAAATTGGCCAATCTGCCCCCAGGGGGGCAGAAATGGTCTAAATACAATTTGCCCCCCCAGGGGAGCGACCCTTGCCTGATGGGTCGCTCCCCATCTCTAAAAAAAGAAACAAAAAAAAAAAAACACACAAAAAAAAAATTGCCCTGGTGCCTAGAGTGTTCTGCCCCCCCCGGGGGGCAGTTCGGCCTAATAATAGGCCGATCTGTCCCCCGGGGGGGCAGAAATGGCCTAAAATAAATTTGCCCCCCCACCCCCCCCCCCCGGGAGCGACCCTTGCCTACGGGGTCGCTCCCCCTGCGTGACATTGGCGCTAAAAAACAAATCCCCGGTGCCTAGTGGTTTCTGCCCCCTTGGGGGCAGATTGACCTAAAATTGGCCAATCTGCCCCCAGGGGGGCAGAAATGGTCTAAATACAATTTGCCCCCCCAGGGGAGCGACCCTTGCCTGATGGGTCGCTCCCCATCTCTAAAAAAAGAAACAACAAAAAAAAAAAACACAAAAAAAAAATTGCCCTGGCGCCTAGAGTGTTCTGCCCCCCCCGGGGGCAGTTCGGCCTAATAATAGGCCGATCTGTCCCCCGGGGGGGCAGAAATGGCCTAAAATAAATTTGCCCCCCCAACCCCCACCCCCCCCCCGGGAGCGACCCTTGCCTACGGGGTCGCTCCCCCAGCGTGACATTGGCGCCAAAAAACAAATCCCCGGTGCCTAGTGGTTTCTGCCCCCTTGGGGGCAGATTGACTTAAAATTGGCCAATCTGCCCCCAGGGGGGCAGAAATGGTCTAAATACAATTTGCCCCCCCCAGGGGAGCGACCCTTGCCTGATGGGTCGCTCCCCATCTCTAAAAAAAGAAACAACAAAAAAAAAAAAACACAAAAAAAAAATTGCCCTGGCGCCTAGAGTGTTCTGCCCCCCCCGGGGGCAGTTCGGCCTAAAAATAGGCCGATCTGTCCCCCGGGGGGGCAGAAATGGCCTAAAATAAATTTGCCCCCCCAACCCCCACACCCCCCCCCGGGAGCGACCCTTGCCTACGGGGTCGCTCCCCCTGCGTGACATTGGCGCCAAAAAACAAATCCCCGGTGCCTTGTGGTTTCTGCCCCCTTGGGGGCAGATTGACCCAAAATTGGCCAATCTGCCCCCAGGGGGGCAGAAATGGTCTAAATACAATTTGCCCCCCCAGGGGAGCGACCCTTGCCTGATGGGTCGCTCCCCATCTCTAAAAAAAGAAACAACAAAAAAAAAAAACACAAAAAAAAAAATTGCCCTGGCGCCTAGAGTGTTCTGCCCCCCCCCCGGGGGCAGTTCGGCCTAATAATAGGCCGATCTGTCCCCCGGGGGGGCAGAAATGGCCTAAAATAAATTTGCCCCCCCAACCCCCACCCCCCCCCCCCCCGGGAGCGACCCTTGCCTACGGGGTCGCTCCCCCTGCGTGACATTGGCGCCAAAAAACAAATCCCCGGTGCCTAGTGGTTTCTGCCCCCTAGGGGGCAGATTAACCTAAAATTGGCCAATCTGCCCCCAGGGGGGCAGAAATGGTCTAAATACAATTTGCCCCCCCAGGGGAGCGACCCTTGCCTGATGGGTCGCTCCCCATCTCTAAAAAAAGAAACAACAAAAAAAAAAAACACAAAAAAAAAATTGCCCTGGCGCCTAGAGTGTTTTGCCCCCCCCCGGGGGCAGTTCGGCCTAAAAATAGGCCGATTTGTCCCCCGGGGGGGCAGAAATGGCCTAAAATAAATTTGCCCCCCCAACCGGCACACCCCCCCCCGGGAGCGACCCTTGCCTACGGGGTCGCTCCCCCTGCGTGACATTGGCGCCAAAAAACAAATCCCCGGTGCCTTGTGGTTTCTGCCCCCTTGGGGGCAGATTGACCTAAAATTGGCCAATCTGCCCCCAGGGGGGCAGAAATGGTCTGAATACAATTTGCCCCCCCAGGGGAGCGACCCTTGCCTGATGGGTCGCTCCCCATCTCTAAAAAAAGAAACAACAAAAAAAAAAAACACAAAAAAAAAATTGCCCTGGCGCCTAGAGTGTTCTGCCCCCCCCCCGGGGGCAGTTCGGCCTAATAATAGGCCGATCTGTCCCCCGGGGGGGGCAGAAATGGCCTAAAATAAATTTGCCCCCCCCACCCCCCCCCCCGGGAGCGACCCTTGCCTACGGGGTCGCTCCCCCTGCGTGACATTGGCGCCAAAAAACAAATCCCCGGTGCCTAGTGGTTTCTGCCCCCTTGGGGGCAGATTGACCTAAAATCGGCCAATCTGCCCCCAGGGGGGCAGAAATGGTCTAAATACAATTTGCCCCCCAGGGGAGCGACCCTTGCCTGATGGGTCGCTCCCCATCTCTAAAAAAAAAAAAAGAACAAAAAAAAAAAACACAAAAAATAAATTTGCCCTGGCGCCTAGAGGTTTCTTCCCCCCCTGGGGGCAGATCGGCCTAATAATAGGCCGATCTGCCCCCAGGGGGGGCAGAAAAGGCCTTCCCAAAAAATTGCCCCCCCTGGGAGCGACCCTTGCCAAAGGGGTCGCTTTGTTGCGTGACATTCGCGCGCAAAAACAAACTCCCTGGTGTCTAATGGTTTCTGCCCCCCTTGGGGGCAGATTGGCCTTATCAAAATAGGCCAATCTGCCCCCAAGGGGGGCAGAAATGGCCTAAATATATATTGCCCCGTAGGGGAGCGACCCTTGCCTAAGGGATCGCTCCCCACCTAAAAAAAAAGAATTCATCACAAAAAAACAAACAAAAAAAAAATGGTCCCTGGTGCCTAGAGGTTTCTGCCCCCCCTGGGGGCAGATCGGCCTAATAATAGGCCAATCTGCCCCCAGGGGGGGCAGAAAAGGCCTTCCTAAAAAAATGCCCCCCTGGGAGCGACCCTTGCCCAAGGGGTCGCTCCCTTTTGCCAATTTCAAGGAAAAAAAAAAAATCCCTGGTGTCTAGTGGGGTTTCAAAAGCCGGATTGCAAGCAATCCAGCTTTTGAAACCTGTGAGAGACTTCAAAGGGAAGGAAATACATTTCCTTCCCTTTGAAGCCTCTCGGGGCCTCCCCCATGGGATTGAAAAAGAAATGCAAAAGCATTTCTTTTTCAATCGCGCTGGAAGCTCTGCTTCCAGCGCGATGGGGGAGACCCTGTGACTAATCAGCGCGCGCTCGCGCGCTGACGTCACAGGGGGGGTTGGGGGGGGTCGGGGGTGGGAGGGGAAGGGCTTCCCCTTCCATCCCTGACTTGGGGGGGTGGGGGGGAACCCCACAGAGGGAGCGAGAGCGCTCCCTCTGGGCTGTGTGCCGAGGACGTAGTGGTTACGTCCTCGGCACAGCAGCACTGTGCCGCAGGACGTAACCACTACGTTCCGCGGCACAGAAGGGGTTAAGCACTGGAGCCAGATATGTGTCTGTAACCTAATGTCACTCAAACCTTAAACAGTGCATGTTCTATAAATAATGAAAGCTTGTAGGACTCTACAATGCTGGATCTTTTGCTTTCAGTGAGAAAGGGAAACTTGCTTTGCTATTGCCATGATTTCCCCATTCTGTAAAAAATGTAAAGCTTGTTGTGCTGTTGCATGGTTGTTACTGTTTGTGCTGATGCTACCCAAGCTATACCTGCCCTCTGAGGAGGGATGCTTGTAGCTTTTTTTCCCAAGCTGTAGCTGTTCTATGAAGAGTGCTGCTGATGGATAATATGAATGCTCTTGCTTTTTTAGACCCTGGGCAAAACTTGTTGTGGTGCACTGCACCAGAGATCCTGGTTTTAATCAAAGCTTCCCAGCTTGACCAAACTGTGGGACCCAGTAAACTTAGTTTTCTCCCCTCTGGTTCCCTTTTCAGTGCTCCACACATTTATAGCAACTTGAAATCATTTAGTTTAGGATGTGCACTGTAAAAAACGCTTTTATATATGAATTAATAGACCAGAATGTTCCTCCATCCATATCAACAATGGCAGCCTTGTATAGGAGGCATAGGACAAGTGACTTGTCTCTTGGCTCACTAATAAAACTGTCAACAAGGGAAAATAATTCAATATCCATTCAGGATTGGAGTTGCACAGTGTCTAATTAAGAACCCTGATTTCAAACCCAGCTTGCAAGTGTGACCTAAAAGCATGACCCTGAGCAATTACTTTTCTCCACTGTACCTCCTTTTTCAATGATCACCACATTTCAGAGTACCTCAAAATATTTCAGGATGCACACTGTACCATCTCTCTCTTGTATGGTTTACTAGATCACAATGTTGCTCCATCTGTAAAAATAAAAGGCTTATATTGGCAGGAAAAAGACAATTTGTGGAAGTGTGGTAGAGCCACTCTAAGTCAAGAGCTGTTTCATTACGCTTCCAAGACACAGGTTGTCCACATATGATGCAATACAGATGAGGCTGCAGAGAATGATGGAGCCAGCTGCCACCACCACACTACCACTGCCCTATTGCGACCTGTAGGTTGCCGCGAAATGCTTTGACTTTGGACACATTGTTTGTGCTCTCAAGGTCAATGCAATCCTGCTGCCCACACCCAGTGCCTAGCGAGTGTGGCTTTTCAGAGTGGGCATGGTCTGTACCATAGTGCAAGCTGTGATTACAATGATTCGACCTGGGAAAGATGCTGCACATTGACAGCCTCAGCAGCAGCCCATGGCAAGGGTTGCCTCCTCGTCCCTCCCCCTTCTGAGGCTGGTGAATGTGCACTATGAAGCAGAAGTTGTTTACCAATGCTTGAAGTGAGATACCTATATTCCTGTAGAATACACCTGACTGGAAGGGCAGTATACAAGCAATGAAACATATTGATGGAAAATAGAAGTAGGATCATTTTTCTTGGCCTCTCGTTTTTAATGACGTGGTAGGAAGGCTCCAGTAAAACATTTTTATTCACTCACATACATTTTTTCAGATATTTTTATTAAGTTATTGAGGTCTTTTTCATCAAAGAGTAACAGGGCAATACCGCAACTGTCCCGGCCCCCCCCAAAATTTAAGAAGGGGCAGGCCATAGCAACTATCATGGATTGACAATCAAATTCTGGAAGTAAAACAATACAAACATTTTCAAGACATTCTTTATTTCCAGGCACATTATTACAAACATTATACGTTGGTGATTCTTCGTTAATCTATTATAAGATGTCACCCACTTCTGTCTCGGGGTTTGCATAGTCTGTTGTAGATCCACCTCTGCTAACTCCCATTCCATCCTCCCGTCCAGCCCATGCCCGGTATATATATTAGTTGCATCTTACCCTACATTTTACTTGCTCCCATCTCACATATTCCCAAATCCATTGTGTACTAGTAGGTAACATAGTTGTAATCCATTATTTAGCTATACTCCTCTTTCACTACCACCATCCCTAAATCAGTAATATTTGGCTGATATTTGGTGTGTTTAGCCCTGGGCAATATGTCTGGAAGACATAGTTGGATGGATAGCTGCAGGGGTAATTCAGTCAGGTCCTTCAGCACCTTAATGACATCTTTCCAAAATCACGGACTCCTGGGAATTCCCACCACATGTTCCGCTAAGTCCCTATTGCAGTCTTACATTTCTGGAAATTCCTAGGCTTAGAATGGTCTACTCTGTGCAGCCACTTTGGTGTAACAGAACCCCTATGGATGCTTTTATAATTAATCAGTTTGAGCCTTGCATTGCGTGTGACTTACCTACAATAGGTCCAGTCTCAGTCCTGTATCATTTCACCTAAATCCTGTTCCCTCCGAAGTTTCAGTGAACCTATACAGGGGTATCCTTCAGCAAAAGTAATATGTGTAGTCTACTGATCAGTTTACCTTTCTCTCTTATATCTGGTAGCAGTTAATTCAGAAGGTATGTGTCTGGGTCCTACGGGAATCCCAGCTTAGCAGTGATAAGGGACACCCTTTTCTGGTCCCCCTCTCTACTGGCCAACTGTCAGATAACCTATTGCCTAACTTCACTCTGACTTTGCTACCTGTGTAAAGCAATTGTTTCCAGTTCAAGTAGGTGTCACCAATGCCAGAACTTCTTAGCTTTCGGTCCAAGAATATCCAATCCACAGTGTTGAACGCCTTATGGGTGTCCAACCTGGCAAGTCTACAAGGTTCCTCAGCCCTCAAAATCTGCTCCATTAAAAGGAGGGACTTCTTGATATTGGTGGTAGTTGTGCGACCCACCAGGCACCCTGCTTGATCAGTATGTATGAGCTTCCCTCTACCTTTTCCAGGATCAGCCGCACAATTTTTGAATCTACATTAATCATTGATAATGAGTGGTATGACTCACAATCAGATGCGACTCTCCCCGGTTTGGGAAAATAACACTATATGCGCCTCCCTGAGTGTATCGGGCAGTATCCCACAGCCAAATGCGTCCCTGTACATAGCTAGTAGTGGTGTACAGTAAATCTATATATTCCTGATAAAATTCCACAGACAAGCCATCATTCCCCTGTGCCTTCCCTGTATTCATTTGCTTTACTGCCCACTTAATATTCGACTCATTATTCGGAGCATTCAAGATCTTCCTTGTGTCGTCATCTGCTATAGAAAACTGCACTTCATCTAATATAGCGTTAATACCTGCCTCGTCATGCTCACCCTGATGTGTGCACAGAGTAGTGTAAAATTCTGCAAAGCGGTGTAAGATATCTTCATGAGTCGTGAGTGTGCTACTCTTAGCATTTTGAAGTGTAACCACCACATTCCCCACTTTTCTCTGTTAATCAGACACGTTAGTAGTCAGTCTGGAATATCTCTCTGTTAATGTTGGACCTCTGTGTATGTATTATAATCATGGTGGCCTAGTGTTTCAGACGCCTTATACAGCTCGTCCTCTAACCTGTGCCGTTCCTCTGAAACCACTTCTGTGTGTAGAACCGGGTGGTCTTTGTCTCTTACCTGTCACTCCTAAGTGGTAACGGTGTACTGCAGTGACAGACACACCCCATAGGTGGTAGCCATACATTTGACTCTAATAGTGACTTTAAAGGCCTCCCAAAGGACTCCGGCTGAAGTAACCAAACCTGTATTGACAGCGAAAAGCTCCCTCATGCCCTCTTGATAGTCTCTTCTGAGGTAGCACCCACATGGATGTGGCACATTAGTACTTGGGCAGCATACGCATGGCCCCTGAGCGAGGCAACCAGCAGGACATAATCCCACAATGTACGATCAAGCTATTGCACCACTCCAAAACTCTCAGCCTGCTCTGGATGCACAATCAGGTAGTCCATTCTGGAGAACGTACCATGAGAAGTTGAGTAAAAGGAGTAACCTCTAACTTGACCATTCACCACCCGTCACAGATCTATTGAATTTAAAGTATCCATGCCTTCCAATAGGGCTCTAGAATCCCTGCCCAGCGGTCACGCCACTAACCTGGAGCTATCATCTTCTGTATCCAATATGCAGGTATCATCCCCCATCCATACAATTTCATAATGTGCCTAGGGTGTTAACAAGCATGACAATTCCTCAAAGAAGTTCAGGGTATCTATATTAGGTGCATATGAAGTAATCAGTACCGTAGGTGTACCCGCACCTCTCTAACCACCCCCACACACCACCCATCTACTGCCGAAAAGGTGAAGCTCGCATACCATTCTCTGCCACCCCATTTAGCCCGTATCTTCTCATGCTCTTCTGGTAGGAGGTGTCTCTCTTATAGCATGAGAATTGTGGCCTTATGCCTATGGGTATAGAACCATATACTCTGGCATTTAGTAGGATTCTGGATAACCTTGACTTTCCATGATAATATTCTTACCACCATGTATATGTATGTTGTGTGTCCGTATCGTAAAAGCTGCCTGTAGATGTGTCACTAATAGCCCCCCTCCTTCTTAACATGTGTAACAATGATAACACTCCCTCTTCCCCCTCCCGTGTGGCCTACTACAAGCTGGCCTACACAATTGACACAGAAGCGTCAGTCTCTTCCCCACAGAAATCTACAAACAAACTTACCGTTTACAGCGTGATTCCCCCAGGGGCTCCTGGTGTAGGTCATCCCAGACGCAACAGCGCCATTGTTAGCACACGTAATAAAGTAAAATGCGCACCTAAGGCATCTCCGCCCCGGCCGACTCATACCATTCTCAGTCATCTGTGGAGGACCCCCCATCTCGTAACATGGTGCAATGTTGGCATACCCAACCCCTGTAACCATCAGCATTACATATAATGTACACTTTACATGGTACTATAAGATAGATTCATGGCTCTCTAAAAGCTGCAAAGCCTCTTCAGCATGGTCGAAAAAATGTTGTTTCCCCGAGATCCAATCTCCGATGTGATGGGGCAACAAGGCATAGGCTACCGCATGGTCCCCGAGTTTTCTTTTCACTTCTATGAAAGATCTGCATCTCTTTTGGGTAGCTAAGCAAAAGTATGAATAAAATAATATTTTGTTACTATTGTATTTAATATAATCAGAGTTCGGTGCGTCATTTGACCCCAAGGTCCGAATTGTCAAATAAAGCAGTTCCAGCAGTTAAAGTTCAGCGGAGTTCACTGTTACTCACGGGTGGCTACTTTGCTCCAACTAGGCCCTCTGTTCACTCACTTTCACAGGTCACCGCCTCTGCGTGAGTTAAGCTCCTTGATGTCCCTGCCTTTCACTGCCCTGCGTCTAGGCAGTGCTCTATGCATCTTTGACCGCTGGGTCTCCTACACCCCCGACAGCTCACTCAGAAGTTCCGGCGTTTTCTCCACTGCCTTCACTTGCTCCCACACAGGCACAAGCCGCCCCACCCCAGCACCAATGGGGACCACACCGATTGGAGTCCTATGCTAATACACTCACTGATTGGGGGCCTCCATTTCAATTGCCCCTGAACTCCAGTCTGCAGAGCATGGGGTAGAGTGGGGAGCATTTAATGTGGTGCATTAGAGCTCTGATCAAGCATGTCTACTCAGTCGGCCATCTGCACCCACATAAAAGTTTAATATGGGTAGGCTGCACTCCACAGGGAGACTAATTATACAGGGGTATAGTGAGAAAGAATTACAGAGTTTTTAATCCAGTGATTCCCCAACCTTCACCTCGTATTTATTTGTGAGAACTATTGAAGTGTGTGTGCGGTAGGTGCAACAACACCCTGATTGATCTCGCTACTTTTGAAATCTGTGACCAATACGATACTTATAAATCTCCGCAGAAAGTGCATTACATATTGATCAATTTTATATACATTTGGAAACTCTGCCAAATATGTTATGCTCAAATCTCTTCAGTAGTCATATTGGCATGCTGAGCTTTATCATTGGAGTTAAAATCTATGTTATAAAGCACATGTCCCAGCAGTAACTGCAATTCCCACAGCACTCTGTCTGAGATCAGAACATGCAGCCAGGAAACTAAACACAGATCTCTGCAAGAGGGATATTAACCCACTGAACTATCTCACAAAAATTATACTACTAACTTTCAGCAGATTACACATACAACGCTGCGATAAGTATACTAATCCCTGTGCTGTCACGCTCGTATTTTAATAAATTGGCTGATGTGCCTTTACCCCCTAGAATTTAAGTAAGTAAGTAATAACTTTACGCATGATTATTTAAAGTCATTGCAAAGATACACAGAAGAAAAACAAGAATAAAAATCAGAAGTGTATGTATAAATATGCTACCAAAAGTGCATTCCCACATCACAAGTTGCGTCTGCCTATGTATAAAACAATATAGTATGCATACTTTCAATGTAAAGAATCTACTTACAAAAGGTAAGGTAATGTTAAGAGATATGCTTCTGTCGAGAGCTAACATTCTGCAATACTACATTACATAATAACAAATCAGCTTCTGCCTACGTAAAAATATAGAATGCATACCTCATTACAAATCATCCATTGCAATAAAGTAATAAAAAAATGCACTATAATCAGGCACTATCTTATTGCAGCATTAACAAAAGGGACTTAAAAAGAATGAAAAAAACAAGATTAAAATGCATAAATAGTACATACCATCATTACAAATCGTCCTATTGAAGTGAGATGATGCCTGGAGGTCTTAGAGCGACATTAACAAAAGATGCTACAAATAGTAATAAGTTTAAAATGCATAACCTCCATACATGACCTCATTACAGGTAAACTACTTGACAAATGCTCGTGTATTTTACCTATGTACCATGTAATGACAGCAAGAAGGCTAAAGTGTTCTGTGCAATCCTAGGTAAAAATGGGCATTAGCAGATTAAAGTGCATAAATAGTGGATACCATCATTACAAATCATCCTCTTGGAGTGAGATGATGCCTAGAGGTCTTAGTACGTCACTCACAAGAGATGCTAAAAAGTAGTACAAGTTTAAAATGCATAAACCCCATACATGACCTTATTACAGGTCATCTACTCGCCCAATGCTCATGTATTTTACCTATTTTACTTATGTACCATCTAATTGTGGCAAGGAGGCAGGAAGCTAAAGTGTTCTCTGCAATCATTGGTAAAAATGGCCATTAGCAAAAAATAAAAAATATGTAACTGTTGGACATTTAATTAATGAGGCTCTTTTTCAGGCAGTGCTGCCCATCCTGATGCTAACACTTGCTGATCCCGTGCTTCCCGGAGGACCCTGTCGGCTTCAACAAAGAACTTCAGAAAAGCAGGCAAGGTCCAAATCAAATCAAATCAAATCGTTAGCATTTATAAAGTGCGCTACTCACCCGTGCGGGTCTCAAGGCGCTAGGGACAAAGGGGGTGGTTATCGCTGCTCGAACAGCCAGGTCTTTAGGAGTCTCCGGAAAGCGGAGTGGTCCTGGGTGGTCCTGAGGCTGGTGGGGAGGGAGTTCCAGGTCTTGGCTGCCAGGAAGGAGAAAGATCTCCCACCCGCCGTGGAGCGTCGGATGCGAGGGACGGCGGCGAGTGCGAGGCCAGAGGAGCGGAGGGGGCGGGCGGGGACGTAGAAGTTGAGGCGTCTGTTGAGGTATTCCGGTCCCTTGTCGTGGAGGGCTTTGTGTGCGTGGGTGAGAAGTCGGAAGGTGATCCTTTTGCTGACTGGGAGCCAATGCAGGTGTCTCAGGTGTGCGGAGATGTGGCTGCTGCGGGGTACGTCGAGGATGAGGCGGGCCGAGGCGTTTTGAATGCGTTGTAGGCGATTTTGGAGTTTGGCTGTGGTCCCGGCGTAGAGGGTGTTGCCGTAGTCCAGGCGGCTCGTGACGAGGGCGTGGGTCACGGTTTTTCTGGTGTCGGCGGGGATCCAGCGGAAGATCTTGCGGAGCATGCGGAGGGTGAGGAAGCAGGCGGAGGACACGGCGTTGACTTGCTTGGTCATGGTGAGAAGAGGGTCCAAGATGAAGCCGAGGTTGCGGGCGTGGTCTGCGGGGGTCGGTGGGGTGCCGAGGGCCGTGGGCCACCAGGAGTCGTCCCAGGCGGACGGGGTGTTGCCGAGGATGAGGACTTCAGTTTTTTCAGAGTTCAGCTTTAGGCGGCTGAGCCTCATCCAATCTGCGACGTCCTTCATACCCTCTTGTAGGTTGGTCTTGGCGCTGGCGGGGTCCTTAGTGAGGGAGAGTATAAGTTGGGTGTCGTCGGCGTAGGAGGTGATGATGATGTTGTGCTTGCGTACGATGTTGGCGAGGGGGCTCATGTAGACATTGAAGAGTGTCGGGCTGAGTGATGAGCCTTGAGGTACGCCGCAGATGATCTCAGTGGGTTCTGAGCGAAACGGAGGGAGGTAGACTCTTTGGGAGCGGTTTGCGAGGAAGGAGGCGATCCAGTCCAGGGCCTGGTCTTGGATCCTGGTGGAGCAGAGGCGGGTGATTAGGGTGCGGTGACAGACGGTGTCAAAGGCAGCCGAGAGGTTGAGAAGAATGAGGGCGACTGTTTCACCGTTGTCCATCAGGGTTCTGATGTCGTCTGTGACTGAGATGAGGGCGGTTTCAGTGCTGTGGTTGGTTCGGAATCCGGTCTGTGAGGGGTCGAGCAGGTTGTTGTCTTCCAGGAAGGTGGTCAGCTGTTTGTTGACGGTCTTCTCTATTACTTTGGCTGGGAAAGGCAGAAGGGAGATGGGGCGGAAGTTTTTCAGGTCGCTCGGGTCAGCCGTAGGTTTCTTTAGTAGGGCGTTGACTTCGGCGTGTTTCCAGCATTCGGGGAAGGTAGCAGAAGAAAAAGAAGAGTTGATGATGGTCTGGAGGTGCGGGGCGATGATGTCGTCGGCTTTGTTAAAGATGAAGTGCGGGCAGGGGTCCGAAGGGGCGCCGGAGTGGATAGAGTTCATGATGGATTTGGTTTCTTCCGTGCTGATGTGGGTCCAGTTGTTGAGGGTGATGGTCGGGGATGTGGGTTCTGTGGTGTTTGGTTGGGTCTGGTGTCCGAAGCTGTCGTGGAGGTCGCTGATCTTGCAATGGAAGAAAGTGGCGAGGGATTCGCATAGATCCTGTGAGGGCGTGACGGCGTTGGCGTTGGCGCTGGGATTGGAGAACTCCTTGATGATGCTGAAGAGTTCTCTGCTGTTGTGGCTGTTTTTGTCCAGTCTGTCGGTGAAAAAATTCCTTTTGGCAGCGCGGATCAGGTGGTGGTGTTCGCGGGTAGCGTTCTTGAGGGCGGTCATGTGGTCAGCGGTGCGGTCCTTGCACCAGGCTTTCTCAAGTACGCGACAAGTTTTCTTTGATTCTTTGAGGGTGTCAGAGAACCAGAGGGGTTTCTTGGTGTTGTTCTGTCGCTGCGAGCGTTTGAGGGGAGCAAGGTTGTCTGCGCAGTTGGAGATCCAGTTTGTGAGGTTGAGGGCTGCGTCGTTGGGGTCGGTAGTGAGGGTGGGTTGGTTGGCGGCGAGTGCGGAGAAGAGTTGCTCTTCAGGGATCTTGTTCCACTGTCGGCGAGGGATGGGTTGAGTGCGGAGGTGGCGGGTCTCGCGTCGGAATGTGAAGTGGACGCAGCTGTGGTCGGTCCAATGTAGGGCGGAGGCGTGGCTGAAGAAGACGTGTTTGCTGGCGGAGAAGATAGGGTCGAGTGTGTGTCCGGCGATGTGGGTGGCAGTGTTCACCAGTTGTTTGAGGCCGAGGTTGGCCAGGTTGTCGAGCAGGATGGTGGTGTTGGGGTCGTTGTTTTGTTCCAGATGGAAGTTGAGGTCGCCTAGGAGGATGTAGTCCGGTGAGGCGAGGGCGTGCGGGGAGATGAAGTCGGCGATGGCGTCGCTGAAAGGGGCGCGAGGTCCGGGAGGACGGTAGACGAGGGATCCTCTGAGGGTGGTCCTCGGGTCGGTGCGAATCTGAAAATGCAGGTGTTCAGCGGCGAGAGGGGAGTCTTCAGTGGAGGTGGTGACGCTGATGGAGTCTTTGAAGACGATGGCGATACCTCCTCCTACTTGGTTGGTGCGGTCTTTCCTGGAGATCTTGTAGCCTTCGGGGATGGCGGTGGCGATGTCTGGAGCAGAGGAGGCGTTCATCCAGGTCTCCGTGATGAGGGCGACGTCCGGTGCTGTGGAGTCTAGGAGGTCCCAGAGTTCAACGGCGTGTTTGTGAACGGAGCCAGCGTTGACTAGGATGCACTTGAGGTGGTTGATGGCGCGTGGGCTTGTGGTCGTAGTTGTTGGGTGGTGGAAGATGCGTTTGCAGGAGTTGCAGGCGAAGGGTCCATGGGTGCGTTTGGGGTGAGCTTGGAAGCAGGTGTTGGAGCGTCCTGGGTTGAGGGCATGGAGGGTGGTGGGGTTGTAGCGGATCAGCGGGGCTTGGGAGAGCTGGGGACCAGGGGTCGTGGCGCTGGGCGCGGGCCAGGCGCGGACGGGCGCCATATGAAGTAGGAGGGGGGGGGAGGGGTCAGCTGGGGGCGAATGGGAGCTGGGGGGCGGGGGCGTGCAGGAGGTCGCGGCGGGAAAGCACGAGGGAGGGGGGGGACAGGTAGAGTGAGAAGAGCTGGGGGAGGGGGGTTTAAGGGTGGAGGGGGGAGAGTGTTAGGAGGTTTAGGAGATTAGGGAGAAAGATAGGTGTAGGGTTGTGAAGATAGGGGAGGGGGGTTGTAGAGGTGGGTGAGGGTGAGAGGTAGAGTGAGGGGATAGGAAGATAGGTAATAGAGGGGGTGGCGGGAGGGGGGAAGAGATAGAGAAATAGGTAGAGAGAAAAGGTAGATAGAGAAATCGATAGGGAAAAAGATAGAGAGATAGGAAGATAGGAGGAGGTGGAGAGTGAGGGAGTTGGATAGTGGGATAGAGAGATGGAGAGATAGGTAGATAGGAGGAGTGAGGGAGGTAGAAAGTGAACGGGTTAGATAGGGGAGATAGATGGGGGATGCGAGTGGGGGAGGGGGATGAGGCAGGAGCAGGAGGGCAGGCGCGGGGAGAAGAGGACGGAGGAGGCAGAAGAGCCGAAGGCAGAAGACAAGAAGACAAGAAGAACAGAAGAACAGAAGAAAAGAAGAACAGAAGACCAGAAGGACTGAAGACCGGAAGAGCAGAAGACCGGAAGAACAGAAGAAACACAGAAGAACACAGAAGAACAGAGAGGAATACAGAAGAACACCGAGGAAGACAGAAGAACAGAGAAGAATACAGAAGAACACAGAGGAAGACAGAAGAACACAGAGGAAGAAAGGAGAACACTGAGGAAGACAGAAGAACACAGAAGAAGACAGAAGAAGACAGAGGAAGACAGAAGAAGACAGAGGAACACAGAAGAAGACAGAGGAACACAGAAGAAGACAGAGGAACACAGAAGAACACAGAAGAACACGGAGGAAGATACAAAAAATGAAGAGACAGAGTGCAGAAGACCACAGCAGAAGATGAGGAAGAAGAGAAGAGGAGAGAAGACAGGGAGAAGAGAAGTACAGAAGAAGAATACAGACGAGGAGAGAGGAGGAAGAACAGAGGAGAAGAAAAGAGGAAAAGAAGCAGGAGCAGGAGAGAGGGTGAGTAGCGCTGGCAGAACGAGGGGCTGGAAGGTGGGGGGTACTTACTGTGAGGTGGGTCTCAGGAACTCAGGAACCTGGAGGAGCTGCAGCGGCAGGGGGAGCGACCTACCCTTGGGTCAAGGGTCGCTACCACTGTCGCGCAGCGGCCGCCATATGAGGTAGGAGGGGGGGGGTCAGCTGGGGGCGAATGGGAGCTGGGGGGCGGGGGCGTGCAGGAGGTCGCGGCAGGAAAGCGCGAGGGAGGGGGGGGACAGGTAGAGTGAGAAGAGCTGGGGAAGGGGGGTTTAAGGGTGGAGGGGGAGAGTGTTAGGAGGTTTAGGAGATTAGGGAGAAAGATAGGTGTAGGGTTGTGAAGATAGGGGAGGGGGGGTTGTAGAGGTGGGTGAGGGTGAGAGGTAGAGTGAGGGGATAGGAAGATAGGTAATAGAGGGGGTGGCGGGAGGGGGGGAGAGATAGAGAAATAGGTAGAGAGAAAAGGTAGATAGAGAAATCGATAGATAGGGAAAAAGATAGAGAGATAGGAAGATAGGAGGAGGTGGAGAGTGAGGGAGTTGGATAGTGGGATAGAGAGATGGAGAGATAGGTAGATAGGAGGAGTGAGGGAGGTAGAAAGTGAACGGGTTAGATAGGGGAGATAGATGGGGGATGCGAGTGGGGGAGGGGGATGAGGCAGGAGCAGGAGGGCAGGCGCGGGGAGAAGAGGACGGAGGAGGCAGAAGAGCCGAAGGCAGAAGACAAGAAGACAAGAAGAACAGAAGAACAGAAGAAAAGAAGAACAGAAGACCGGAAGGACTGAAGACCGGAAGAGCAGAAGACCGGAAGAACAGAAGAAACACAGAAGAACACAGAAGAACAGAGAGGAATACAGAAGAACACCGAGGAATACAGAAGAACACAGAGGAAGACAGAAGAACACAGAGGAAGAAAGGAGAACACCGAGGAAGACAGAAGAAGACAGAGGAAGACAGAAGAAGACAGAGGAACACAGAAGAAGACAGAGGAACACAGAAGAAGACAGAGGAAGATACAAAAAATGAAGAGACAGAGTGCAGAAGACCACAGCAGAAGATGAGGAAGAAGAGAAGAGGAGAGAAGACGGGGAGAAGAGAAGTACAGAAGAAGAATACAGACGAGGAGAGAGGAGGAAGAACAGAGAAGAAGAAAAGAGGAAAAGAAGCAGGAGCAGGAGAGAGGGTGAGTAGCGCGGGGCAGAACGAGGGGCTGGGAGGTGGGGGGTACTTACTGTGAGGTGGGTCTCAGGAACTCAGGAACCTGGAGGAGCTGCAGCGGCAGGGGGAGCGACCTACCCTCTCAGGGACTACTGGTGTGAACATATACTCCAAGGCCTCTTTTCATGTTCTCAACCCATGTTTCAGATATAGAGGCTTTGGGAATAAGAGTCTCTGTGAGTCCAGCCCCAGACAACAGCATACAAGATGGATTACTGATTCAGTATGATATTTACACAATGTGCATTGTTGCTGAAAACTATGTAGAGACTTCCAATGACGTTTGTACTCCCAAGCAGGAAGAGTTAAGAGCTGCATCTGCAGAATGCTTTGAGAAAACACGAGCACCCAATGTCGCTTTTAGATATGGTTGGCAGCTTGTGGCCACATATTACTCCGCAAGACCATCTGCATTACTGATATTCCTAATACAAGCAATGTCTCTTTCCCTTGAGGCTCGCACCCCATGGTCTTTCAAGGTCCTTTTTAACAGGGCCATTGTTATAAGGGGTCTTGGGTGTAAGTAGGAGCCAAATCTAAGAATAACTTGGCACTCCTTAGGTACTTGACTCAGATGCTGGAATTATCTATGAAGATTACTTTCAGGGACCCGCGCAAACTATCAGTGTTAACCATGCAAACTCGTTGATAGAGCTTAATTGCATCCTTTTTACATTCTATCTCCATCCTCACCAGCTCACGTTCCAGACATATCCCTGCGTGCCTAGTGAGTCTAGGAATCAGAAATATTTTCTTGTAAGCTTTCATATGACAGTTCTCGAGCAGTGCGGTGAGTCTCCCCGGGTATGCGAGATGGCCATAGGTGATTGTTGGCCTTAATGACTTTCCTTATTGCCTCTGTATTCGGAGATTTAGGTCGATAATAGAGATTGGACAGGGTATGGGTAGTTCTTTCTGCTTTCGCCGCAACTATGCTGCCTGGTGTAAGGTTTTGCCGCTGTTTGATATCCAATCCCCAAGGTAGTGGTACTTAGTTTCCTTTTCTCTCTTTAATGGACTCAGATTCCATTCCATCAGATGTTTTTTGGATAGGCGTCTAAAGATCAGAACCTTAATTTTAGTCGCATTTGCTCATAAAGCATTTTTTACGTTAGAGCAGTGCAATATGTCCAACCCCTTCTCAGCCCTATCCGAGCCTGGGCAAGCAGAACCAGGTCATCAGCATACTGGATTATAGGGAGCATTGTCTGACCCAGTTTTGGGGGTAATGTATTCCCTTTGAGCCACTCCGCACCCAGGTCAGCTGTATAAATATTGAAAAGAGTGGGGGCAATGATGCAGCCTTGTTTTAAACCTCTGTTGGCATACATTTTCTCTCTTGCTTGCATTTGGGATATCTTAATTCACACCCATATGTCAGAATATAGTACAGTCAAAGACACCAGCAACTTTTTGGGTATCCTCCAAGAGGCTAATTTCTTCCAAAGGGCAATGCGTTCAACACCATCAAAAGCTGCACTATAGTCAATGAAGCAAGTAAAGGGTGGATGGGATGAAGAATTCTGTGCCCTAGCACCCAAGTACGAAAGAGAAAGTACATTGTCTATAGTAGAAGAATTGGATCTAAACCCTGTCTGATACATTGGTTTGATGTTATTTTCTGGAATCCAGTTTTCAAGCTCTTGTAAGAGCACTTTTGCAAAGGCCTTACCATCAACATTCAATAATGCTATCAACCTGTAATTTTCCGGTTGAGTAATGTCCCCCTTTTTATGAATTGGATGCAGAATCGACCCTTCCCAGGCTTCCGGGACCACAGAAGAATATAGGCACCCATTGACTAGAGTAGTCATGGGCTTAACCCAGAAATCGTAGTCATTCTTTAAAATGCTCACTGGAAGGCCATTTGGTCCTGGTGCCCCATCCTGCTGAATACTGCTAAGGATGGTAACTGCTTGGCTGTAACATTTAGAGATCTGTTATCAAGACCATCTAATAGATGTTGCAATCCTGCAGTCCTTTGAGCGGCTGCGTAGTCTGGATCCACATACAACTTTACCATGTGACTTTCACAGTCGCAGGTGGAGACAACACTATTCTTGCTGGTAGATGTGTGAATCAGGGTGTTTACATAGCACCGGAATTCTCTGCTTTTTCTTGGTGACATCAATGCATGTATTCATATCCAGCATTCCTCCTAAGGTTTTCCGTAAAGGATGACTTACTTTTCCTTCCTGTCATGATTCCACCTGCTGGCATGCTTTCTTGCTGCGTTGATACTCCCTGGATGCTGAAAATTTAATGATCCCTCTTCTTTTAGCCCCTAATTGCCAATGCTGACAGGGGCCGGTGAGCGCACAATGGAGAATAATTACCACGATTCCCCACTGGTCTACCACCCGACTTTGAGCACTGGAGAACCATTGGCCTGTTTCCATAATGGTATTTGACAGAACAAGCCGGGTTCCATTTGATCAGTTTTGCCAATGGGCATAGATTAGATGATAGTTGCTTCCCACTAGTTGTATAGGTGCCTCACCGCTCCAAGACCAATTTGAATTACCACAGGATTGTGGTGGCTTTCGGTTATGCTAATGACCTGATCTAGCCCACATTGTTGTATTTACAAAGATGTAATCTAGTGTAGAAATGTTTCTAAATGTTGGTAAAAGTGTGCCTACTATAATTTCATTGTGGTTGGTCGCTCTTAATCCAAAATCCTTAATAAAAAATTCTAAGGCCATTCTTGCAGGGTCCCCTGGGAGCCCAGTCTCCTGACCCAAGTTGAGAAGGTTAAAGTCTCCTGCTACCACACATTCATGATTTGGGTGCTCATATAAAATTCCTTTAGCAAAGACATTATGAATTTGACATTTGTCTGGTTTTTTGCTCAGCCAGGATTTATTTACAAATTTATGATTAAGACCGGGGTTGGTTTATTGTTAAAAGCAAGGCCATGTATGCTTACCATGTGGACGTCCCTTGTTGATCTATCCCAGACCTCAACCTTGACAACTAGGTCTAATTTTACAAACGTTGCTTAGCCTCCTAGGTGTCTTCCAAACAGATTCTTCTTTTGTGCAGGAGTTTGAGTTGTTAGGAAGCCTGGAATGGGTAGAGGCCCCGTCGACCAGGTTTAATTTAAACACAGAATATCAGCATTGTTTAAAAAGTCCCTAGTGGTAGAACTTGCAATTAGGGAAGTCATGCAAGTCACATTCCAGATTACCAGCTTGATCAAACTCTTTATTGTTTTGGGGTGCAATCCTTTATAGCTAAAGATGTGATCTACCTTTAGAAGTCAGGGCAGCAGGGAGCCAGTTCACTGAATTCAGTTCTCACATCTGCATATTGTAAGCCTCTTGTATCCCTTGACAAGTGTATAGTAATTCTTTTATCAGTCGTCAGGGGGCTTATCACAGGTGTTCCTTTCAGAGTGCTGAATGATTTAGTATCTGAATACGGCAGTTGTTTGCTCATTGATAAAATGAGGGGGTATTTTTCTGTTTCTGATTTGCTAATTAATATGCCCCAGCTTAATAACAAATCAGCATTTTCGAGGATCCTTTCTGCAATGCTCCGTTATGACCATGTTGTCAATGTAGATTCTCTCTGGCTGATCCAAGCATAAGTATTGAAGTTTACCAAAGACAGGTCCCCTGATGTAAGGTTAGAAAGCAATGGTATATTATGCAGCAGACACAATATGTTAGACCTATTGAGGATTTCCAAAGGCCCCAACTATGCATATACCAGGGTAAAGATTAAGGCAGACCTTTCAGATTTCCTCTGGGGCTTTATGTTGTCCAGGCTGGTCCCGCTTAGTTTCCCATGGTGTTCCTGCGCATGAACAGGCCCATAGATGTGTAGGGTCTCCAGATTGTTTGTGCAGTCTGGTGTCCAGTGGTTTTGCCCTGGGATCAAAACTTGCACCTGTTCCGCCGACATGGCCTCCCGGGGAGGAATTACTTCTTACAAAAGTCCCTGTTCCTGTTGGTCCCATGTTTGTTCAATTTGTAAAGGTGTGGGGCACTTGACAAATATAATCTCCTGCGTTGCCCGTTGCTGCGCCATCTGTAAAGTGTTGACGCATATGGCAGGCGTTGCCTCCTGTATAACTCGTCGTTTGATGTAGGCCAGCTCCTAATGCCCCACACCCAATAAGGTAGTGACGGTATTTGGTATTGCGCCCCACTACACCTTCTCTGTATATCTATCTCTGCACTGTTGTGGGGGTATTTGTTTGGAGGACCCCCCCCACATTGCTACCCACCGGGACAGTTGTCGTCCCCATATTTCCCAGCTGCGGTATCAAAGACTTCCTCTTGGGATAACACCCCCCAATTTGCCTTTCACTGCCTTCAGCGTGGGGTGTACCATCTCAGCAGATGCAATCGCCACGCCTCTGGTTTGCAATACCATTGACTTCCTCCTTGAAGTTGGGCCTCCAGTTTGCTTTTTGCTTCCATTAGCCTTGGATTGTGCCATCTGAGCATATGTAATCGCTTGATCAGTATTTGCTGAAGGCTTTATTGGCTTAGCTTTATGACCACATTCCTCGTTGCTATCAATGGGGAATGTATGACCACCTGAACTGGCCAATTCCTCCACAGCTACAACCACAGCGACTGATTGTGGGAAAGCAATGGGTGCCGGAAGTAGGGAAGGTTTTTGATGGAATATTGGATAGGTCTCGAGCGGCCCAGGATTATCCCTGGGAACATTTTTATTTTTCCCATTAATGCTCAGTCTGTTCTTTCTTTTGATGTTTTTGAGAGATTTCTTCAGCTTCTTCTTCTGGCGTCTCATTTACTGTGTCTGTTGATTGTTTTTAGAGGCCTGCCCACTTTGTGCAATCCTACGCAGCAGCGTCAACCAAAGGAGACATCAGCAATAATTGTTAATTAATTAGGGGCACGGTACTTAATGCGGTGCTCCTTCCTCCTTTATTGTCGCCTTTTAGCATGGATATTACACCATTTTCTGTTGTTTCTGTAGACAATAGGTCTCGCTGCTTCTTTTCAGGCATCAGGCAACACTATTTCCTCTTCATTTCATGAGTTTTACAGTAACTAATGAGTGTTGCTTATATCTCAGGCAGGGTGGCTAACTTATCTATTATTGCATCATTAAGGCTCTCCCCTGCCATACTACCTTCATTCCATTTGTTCACCATATTGTCCAGTTTTCCGGTTAGTGTGTCCAGCTTTTTATTACGCGTGAGCACACTTTGGGACAGCATGCGTGTTAGTTCCAGGTGGATCGCTAATTTATGCGATTGCTAGGTAAGGGCTTTAACTGCAGCTAAGAGGGAAGCATTTATAGTGTTTATAAAGCAATCTGTTCTGTCCTCTTCCACCACTCCTGTACCACTCCTCCAAGTACAAGGCGAGTATTCCCTTGCAGTTTTAGCACCGGGTGCCTCCTTCGTTTCCGCATCCCCCACTATGTTCCTCCTTTCTTGACTCTCGTAGTGACCAACAGCCAAGTGCAGGTGCGCTGAACTTGACCCGGGGACCCTCCATTGAGGCTGGCAAAGGGGTAGAGCAAGACTGGCTGTTGCCTGGGACCTCTTGATCATAAAGTTCCTCTAAATGGGAATGGGCCGGCTGGTGTATCACTGCCTCTACTAACAGCTTTTGCTTATTTGATGGAATGGCATGGCTGACCACCTACGGCCGGCTAACCATAGGGGAAAAGGAGATCTCAATTACCTCTGGGTCATTGTCCATTCCCATTGGGCTTGTCCCCAGGCAAGGCCTGTTGTTTTGGCTGCTTGTGATTTTTTCTTAAGCCGTGTCCACAAGCTCTAATAGTTTAGCAACAGTTGAAGCATTCAGGGTGGAACCTGCAGCACTGCTTAATGAGCTTGACCCAAGTCTGGGCACTCGCGCAGCTGCTGTCGGCAAAGTTGCTTGACCAAGTTCAGGAGTCAGAGGGGTAATTTGTGTATCCTGGCCAACCAAGAGCTTAATATCCTCTCCTGCCACACCACTTGCTCTCGTAAAATAGTTGTGAATAAAAGTTTATTTGGTGTTCAGGCCAGGACCATTTACTCCCTTGCCCTTGGTGCCCATCTTGCGCTCCTTGCTGGGCGTAAGCCCCTGTGTACAATTATGTTGCCAGTATGGGGTCCCATGTCCCCCAAGGCACCCATGATCTTCCTTACATCTAACATTTATCCATCTTCTTCCTTGATTTCCTCCCCAGTTTCCATGTTGGTCAATTTATGGGCACTGCCAGCACACGTTGCACGAGTATGATACTGCTTTGCTGCCAAAAGCTGCCTCTCATTTGAATGCAATACTTGTGTGCGAGAAAAATTCTGTGGGCCAACATCCAGTTACCCCCAAATACGGTAAGATTTCTCTGTGCTTTTTGTGCCTTTTGTGACTCAAATACTAATCTCCGGCATTTCAAAACTCTTGTGGTCTTGGTACAAGAGGGTGAGCTACCAGAGGTCTAGACACGAGCCTCTGCTCCTGCTCCTGAAAAGGCAAATGCCCACCAGCAGAACTTGTCCACGCTAGCCTTATACTGTATATGAACCCAGGCCAGCTGCTTTTTTGAGTTAAGATTTTCCAGTAGCTTTCCAAGCATCACCAGTCAATCACTGTACTTTGTGCTTGATACTTAACTCCTACAGAGTGCCGCCGCACCCCCTGCCTTTCTACTTTGCCTTCTCCTTCTTCAGGTACCTCAGACAAGGAGGAGCACAAGCACGCTCCTATCACAGGGCTCCTCAAACTTCTACAGATCTGGAGTCACTGTCAGTCTGTCAGTCACTACTAAGCAACTACCAGGCAGAAGCAGACACCCACTACAAATGCAAGCAGGGGCACTCATGAGGTCCACTTAGTTGTCATAGTTAGCTAGGAGGCGAGAAGTTCAATGGCGCATATACTGTGCTGTACTAGAAGCAAGTGTGCGGGCCAGCCCTGCTGTGAGGGCAAGCTTCACCAACCTAATGTGGCTGGTTCTGCCCCACCAGCAGAGACCGCTAAGGCCTTTTTTTGCCATTTGGGGTACTCCGAGCTTACACCTTTATACATTTTTTCCACAAAAGGCATTTATGCCATATTTATGTCATTTTCTATCAACGTTATAGGTATTCTAAGGCTACCCAGGATTTGTGAATTGCCCTGGAGGGGGCCAAGCAAATGGCCCAAAATCCAGTTCAATTTCGTCTTGTTTTTTAAAAGACTGGATAAAAACTGCTGCTCAATAAAGAGTCTAGTTTTATTTCCTAAGAATTGCATAACCAAAAGGTGTGCTGTGCTAAAATCATAACCTACAAAACTTTCAGGAACAAGCAAGGCTGCATTAAAAAATTAACACAGTTTAGACATTTTTCTAAGAGGTAGTAAATTTTTTCCTGATTTTGTCTTTTCAGCCTACTTCCAGTTTCTGGTGAAACATGTTTGAAATGCTTTGGTAACCTGGCAAATTATACATTGCTAAAAAGTAGGCAAAATTCTGCAATCAGCAAGGAGTCACTAGCTTTTCCATTTAATTAAAAAAATATTGAAAATGTGTAGATTTTAGGCCCTAGCTCAGCTGGCACCTAGGGAAAGTTACTAAACCTGAACATTTTTCAAAACTAGATATGGTTATATAGTTCATATAGAATGGCAAGATTTGTGTGGCTCGCGTCAGGTTATTCTACCCAGAATCCCTTGAAATCTTCAAACTTTGGCTAAAAACACTCCTTTTACTCACATTTTTGTGAGGGAAACATTTAGAATCTGGTCACAGCAACAGATTTCCTATAATCCAGCCTTCCCCTACACCTCCCAATACAAATGACAGGAAAGGGCCCAAAAAGCAACATGGGCACATCACATTTTTCCAGTAAAATCCAACACTTTTCTTTGCAACTTGGGTAGCTGTGGATTTTGGCTCTAGCTGAGCTGGCACCTATGGAAACCTACAAAACATACACATTTCCAAAAACTAGACACCTATGGAGTCCAGGGTAGTCTTACTGGTGGGGTTTGCATCAGTTTGTTTTGCGCAGAGACCCTTGCAAACCTCAAACTTTGGTTAAAAACTCACTCACGTTTCTGTGAGGAAAACTTCAGGAATCAGCGGAAAGCCACAAATTTCCTACCAATCAGCGTACCCCCAAGCCTTGTGATAAAAATGTTACATCACATGTGTGGGTTATCCTACTGCCTATAACAAGAAAGGGCCCAAAACGTAACACAGACAGATCCATTTTTTGCACTGAAAACTGACCCTTTTTTTATTACAATTTGGGTAGCTGTGGATTTTGGACCCTAGCTCAGCGACTGCCTAAAGTCAGCTACCAAGCAAGCACAGTTTTGAAAACTAAACATCTGGGGGAGTCAGGGTGTCATGACTTACATTGCTTTCATCAGGTTATTTTATGTAAAAAGCCTTGCACTTTGGCTAAAAATACACATTTTCCTCCATTTCTATGGAGGAATACTTTTGGCATCTATGGGGAACCGTAAATTTCCTACCTCTAGCATTCTCCCAAGTCCCTTCTAAAAAAGGTACCTCACTTGTGTTGAGCTTGTGGTGAGCTTATGACAGGAAATAGCCCAAAACGCAACATGGACACATCTAATTTGTTCACTGAAAAGTGAAAACCAACACTTTTTTGCATTTTGAGTAGAGTGAATATTGGGCCCTAGCTCAGCCTGCACCTAGGGAAAGCTATCAACCTTGCAAATTTCAGAAAAATAGACACCCTCGGGAGTCCAGGGTGGTGTGACTAGCGTGGCTCCTACCAAGTTGGTTTACCCAGAAGCCATTGCAAACTTCAAACATTGGCTAAAAACACATGCTGTCCTCAAACTTCTGGGAAGAAAACATCCAGACTCTGTGGGGAGACACTAATTTCCTAGCATTCAGCATTCCCCCAAGACGCCCGCTAAAAATGGTCCCTCACTTGTGTGGGTAGTAATGGGAAAGGCCTCAAAATGCAACATGCACTCATCAAATTTTCCCAGTGAAGACTGACACATTTTTGCAATGTGGATAGCTGTGGATTTTGAGCCAGCTGGGACCTAAGGAAACTCACCAAACATGCACGTTTTTGAAAACTAGACACCTAGGGAAGTGGTGTGTGACATGACTTGTGTGGTTCTCACAAGGTTGTTTTACCCAGAAGCTCTTGCACACTGCCAACCTGATGCCAGTCCACACACACTGCTAACCAAATGCCAGTTCACAGACACCACCAGGCAACTGCCAGTCCACGTACACTGCCAACCAAACAAGCTCCATGCCACGTTCACTCCTAAAACACTCCCAGAATGCACAATTACACAAACAAAGCACACACTGAAAAAATCTACAACTAAAAACAGCACATTATCTTACATTTTTTAAAAAGCATCTGTAATTGCATGCACAGCAGGTGTAAATAAACACATCCAACTATTGGCAACTTGGGCCCTCATTACAACATTGGTGGTAAATGCCGCCTACTGCTGTGCTGACGGACACCAACATACTGTGACCTAGGTGACATACCGCTACGGGTATTATGACCCACACAGAGAAATCGGCCACTACACAGACACCCACACAAGTCCGCGAGCCCAAAGGTCAGTGATAAACTGGCGGTACCAAAACCCACACCGTTACTCCAACAGGGATATGCCCACAGTCTCAGGACACACGAATCACAGCGGCGGTCTTTCAACCGCGATAAACCATTGGTGGTACACACCACCACGCTCATAATACACACACACTTACAAAAGTCCACCACATTGGACAATTCAAACTACACACACCTGACACACATACACACACCACACCCACACACACACACCACTATAAAACACACACCCACAGTACCCACAACCCTTTCAACGAAAAAAAAGATTGCTAACAGAGAGAGATACAGGCCAGGAGCACCCACTCAATCTGAGCCACAGAACACCATCACCCATACACCATCCACGCACCTCACAGCACACACCACAACACATCACCCCAAACATCCTCACACATACCACTCACACCACATCCATGGCACCCCAAAGACACCCCAGGTTTTCAGAGGAGGAGCTAAGGGTCATGGTGGAGGAAATCATCCGGGTAGAGCCACAGCTATTCGGATCACAGGTGTAGCAGACGTCCATTGCAAGGAAGATGGCGCCATGGCGGAGAGTCGTGGACAGGGTCAACGCCGTGGGACAGCACCCCAGAACAAGGGATGACATCAGGAAGAGGTGGAACGACCTACGGGGGAAGGTACGTTCTGTAGTTGCAAGACACCAGGTAGCCGTACAGAGGACTGGCGGTGGGCCCCCACCTCCTCCCCACAACTAACAACATGGGAGGAGCAAGTCTTGGCAATAATGCATCCTGAGTGCCTTGCAGGAGTAGCAGGAAGACTGGAATCAGATAAGTCAAATCTTTACTACTATATCCCTCACCCACCTGCATGCCATCACAAACTCCTACCTCTACCCTAACCCCCATCACTCCACATCCTCACAAATACCCCACTATCACAACCCACCCATCCCAATACCAAGCCCTGCATGCAACACCTATGCATGGACACCCATCACAGACCTGCATGGACACCCATCACTAAAGCATGCCCATTAGAGAGAGTCACCTAGCCCACAAAATCACCACACACACAAGGCAAAGCTAACAGGGCAATCACAACCATACAGGGAAACACACCCATGCACAAGATGGCACACGCAGATACATTAACACTGCCTTTACATCCCCACAGGACCCCCACTCAACGTCACTGGAGAGGAGGTGCCACCAATATCCAGTCCCCCCACAGAAGAGGCCCTCAGTGATGACAGCAGCTCTGCACGATTGGATCGCGATGACCAACCTGGCCCATCAGGGACCTCTGGACAGTCGGGTACCCAGGCACAGTCCCATACCACCACAGACCCTCCCCCCTCAGGAAACACCAGCACAGCACATACCCAGCGGGCCCATAACACTGTCCCCAGGTCACGTCAATCAGCAGTGTGCCCACCACTACAGGGACCCCAGGCAAACCCACAATCCCAAGACAATCAGGGACCTGGGGGCAGTGGCAGTGGGCATACGGTTCAGGGGACAGAGGCACAGGACAACAGGGAAGCTGGGAGGACTGCTGTGTGACAGGGGGAGGACAGGCCCAGGTAACCCACTCTCCACGAGGGACTTGCAGGGATCCTGGGAGCATACCACCATTACCAGGAGACCTTGGGCCTGATACTGGCCAATTTGCAGGAGACCCAGCGGCTGCAGGAGGGACAGTACCTGGGGATCAGGGAGGACCTCAAACACATCCACACCATCCTGGTCACCATTGCAGGGCTGTTGGCTGACATGGCCAACACCATGAGGGAGGCAGTGGCACACCTAAGGGCCCCTGACACTAGTCACACCGAAGAACAGCCCTCCACCTCCATCAGCACTAGTGGACAGGAGGCCCTGCCACTGGAACACCAGGCCACCAGCACCCCAACCCTGCAGAAGGAGAACCACCCCACAAACGGTCCGTGCGATCCAGGCAGAAGCCAGAGAACATTGCCAAGACCCCTGCCAGGAAATAAGACTCTCCTGATTGTCACCGTTGTGTCCCACTCTGTTACCCTATCCACCTTGAACTGCCATTGCTCCCCTTCCTATGCCCCATTGGACAATGCACCTGTGATACAAAGAGACTGGACTCTAACTGGACATTCCTCTACCATCACCCAAGCCCATTGCACATCCCCCTTAACCTCTTTGCACTTAAATAAAAACTTTTGGAACACATACAAGTCTGGAGTCTGTCAATTGATTGAAAAATGTATTGGTTTAACAATCTGTAAACATTGCAGTTCAAATGTACAGTTATATATACATTGGTATGACCTGTAGTGGGCAGCAGTAAACACACCAGGAGCCAGAGTGGGGCACAGAGATCTGAAAATAGAGATGCCAAAGGGTACAGTAAGTGGCCATAGACATAGGGAAATCATGCAGCTATGTATAATGTCCAACACAAAACTGAAATTGCAAGTGAAGTTACATTGTCTTACCTGTGTGTCACTGGAAGTACTGCTCTATGAGAAAATGTCTCATGTCCACATCTTCATCCTCTGCCTCCTCTTCCTCACTGTCTACAGGCTCCACCGCTGCCACAAGACCATCTCCAGGCTCATCCTCCTGCGGAAAAGGCACCTGGCGTCTCAAGGCTAGGTTGGGCAACATGCAACATGCAACGATGATCTGGCACACCTTCTTGGGTGAGTAGTACAGGGATCCACCAGTCAGGAGGCTGAAGGTTCTTTCAATTATCCGCCTTGTTCGCCCATGTGCCTCATTGTAATGTTCCTCTGCCCTTGTCTTGGCATTCCTCACTGGGGTCAGTAGCCATGAGATGTTAGGGTAACCAGAGTCACCTGCATACATTCGAAGGATACCTGTTAGGCAGACACTCACCCTTAGGGACAACCCCATACCATTACACCAATTTATATTGGGTGGAGACCTTGGGCTCACCTATTATCCACACCCGGTGCCTCTGGAGTTGAGCCATCACATACGGGATGCTGCTATTCCTCAAGATAAAGACGTCATGCACAGAACCAGGATACTTGGCATTCACATGGGAGATGTACTGGTCCGCCAAACACACCATCTGCGCATTCAGAGAGTGATGGCTTTTTCTATTCCTGAACACTTGTCCATTTCTCCGGGGGAGGGAGGGGGGACAAATGCTACATGGGTACCATCAATGTCACCAATGATGTTGGGGATATGTCCCAGGGCATAAAAGTCTGCCTTCACTGTGGCCAAATCCTCCACCTGGGAGAATACAATGTAGCTGCGCATGTGTTTCATCAGGGCAGACAACACTATGGTCAACACATTCGAGAACATTGGCTGAGACATCCCTGATGCCATGGCCAATGTTGTTTGGAAAGAACCACTTGCCAGGAAATGGAGCACTGACAGGACCTGCACTAGAGAGGGGATACCTATGGACTGGCAGATAGCTGAAAGCAGGTCTGGCTCCAATTGGGCACACAGTTCTTGGATTGAGGCCCAATCAAGTCTGTAGGTTAGAATAATGTGTCTGTCCTCCATTGTCGCCAGCTCCACCAGGGGTCTGTACACTGGAGGATGTCTCCATCTCGTATTCATCCTCAGCGGTTGAAGTCTGGGGAGAAAAACGGTGAGGATCATATTCACACATCTATTGTAATAATGATGCATATCTTCATTTACAGAACCAGTATGTGAATCCGAAAGTCAGTTGATGTGCCAATGTCTGCTGTGACGCAGTTAGGTGCCATGGCCTGTGCCCCCCTGAAATGGCAGCAGCCTGACCTGTGAGGAGGGACAAGTGGAAATGGGTTAATTGCGCTGGCGTAGTGTGCCGTTGTGGACGGCGGTCGATGACCGCTGCGCAACTTTGCATTGGTTAACATTAGGCTCTGTGGGTTCCAGGAGCCAATGGCGATGTACGCCGGCAGTGATGGTACGCACCGCCGCGGACGTGACCAACATTTTCTATCTGTTCACTCACTTGCTACCTGACCTTCAACAGGAGAGGACCTACATTGCAAGTGCTGCTGTGACCTGTGTCTGGAAGCGACAATGGCTCATGTGCCAGGGGAAAGGGCCCCTGACTTCACTTCAGAGGAGTTGGAGAGACTGGTGGATGGGGGTCCTACCCCAGTACACTTTACTCTATGGTCCTCCAGACATACAGGTGAGTACACTGTGAGCATGATGAGTTGGCCATGAATGTATGGAGTGCTGTGTGTGTAAGCCACATATATGGGGGGGCTGAGGTGTCCTGGGCAGAGTGCTGCATGTATGGTGGTCAGTGTATGTGCGTAAGGGGGTGGGAGGGATATGGTGGGCCATGAGTAGGACAGTCAGGACGGTATGACTAATCCCTTTTCTGCTGTATTTTTTCTGCACGTCAGCACCCATCAGAAAAAGGGTATTTGGCGTGCCATCGCCAAGGAGGTGCGGACCCTGGGGGTCTTTGACAGGCAGAGCACCTACTGCCACAAACGGTGGGAGGACCTGTGCCACTGGGCAAGGAAGAAAGCGGAGGCCTAGCTGGGGCTGGCCTCCCAATGAGGAAGGAGTGCCCGTCGTACCCTGAACCCCCTCATGTTCCGCATCCTGGTGGTGGCCTATCCAGAGTTGGATGGGCGCTTGAGGGCATCACAGCAGCCACAAGGGGGTGAGTACAAATTCAAAATCATGACTTTGCACATGTTAAGGTTTTACCTGGGTGGGGATGTGGACTGTGGGTGCCCCTATGCCAGGGCGAACATGGCAGGGTAGGTCCCTTTTTGGGCAGGCTCCGAAGCACTCTAATCCCAATGGTGTTAGTGGGCATCTCCTACTGGTCCGGGCCCGGTTTGTTTCAGGTTTGCAGCTGATAGCGTTATGCTAGGTACCCCATGGGCTGGTGACTATCTTTGTAACTGGTAGTGCTTGGCCTAGTGCTGCTCCCTGTGTTTTGTGTACGCCAACGGTAGTGTTGTTGCTGGCATTGACCAAGTGTATCCTCTGGCTCCCCCCCTTTTTGTTTTGTCACCCTCTCTTTGTGTGCATTAGCGTCATCTGGCGGAGGAGCAGAGTCACCAGCGACAGAGGGAGCTGCATCCCACATGGGGCTGTGCGCCGAAACCACCGAGGGTGAGAGCACCAGTGGGATGGAGGGCGAGGGGAGCACCACAAAGGAGACAGATGGGAACACTACAGACAGCGACTCCTCCTCCGATGGAACCTCCCTGGCAGTGGTGGACACCTCTGTGCCCACCTCAGCTAAAGGTACATCCGCCACCCCCCCACCAGCATCGCCCTCCCAGCAGCCCCTCAGCGTGTTTCTCGTGCCCGCTCACCCAGGTGGGTGGGCATCTCCTTCGCCCCAGGCACCTCAGGCCCTGCCCCAGTCAGCCCTGCTGCCCTCAGTGAGGAGGCTATTGAACTCCTGAGATCCCTCATTGTTGGGCAGTCAACCTTACTGAATGCCATCCAGGGTGTTGAGGGCATTTGCAACAAACAAATGCATACCTGGAGGGCAGTCCCTCTGGTGTGGCGGCCCAACAGAGAGCATATCAGGCTCTGGCCTCCACACTGATGGCGGCCATTGTCCCTGTATCCAGCCCTCCCTCCCACTTCCTCTTCCCAGTCCCAATCCCCTCAACACCAGCTTATCCGAAGCACACCTTCAGACCAGAATTCACCCAAATCAACACACAAAAGTGGCTCAGGCAAATACAAGCACCACACTTCATCTCTCAGGCACTCACACAAGCACCATCCCCATGCAGACACACCAACATCCACTGCTTCCACTGTGTCCCCCTCCTCCTCGTTGTCCACCTCCCTCCCAGTTGCGTCTCTACTCACACCTTCATGCTCTACATCCTCATCCATTACCTCCATCACCAGCACACCCATCACTACACACCCCTCACTGGCAGTCACCACCCCCACATCCATGCACAAGTCCCCTGTGTCCTCTCCCACTGTGTCTGTGACCTCTCCTCCCAAAGTACACAAACACAAGCACACACCCACCCAACAGCCATCCACCTCATAACAGCATCCAGCTCATGCACCTGCACCCAAACACAACAGACTGACACCTCCTACAACCACTCCCTCTTCCTCCACTCCCAAACCTTCACCCTCTTCCTGCCCCAATGTCCCTAAGAAGCTCTTCCTAGCAAACATTGACCTTTTCCCTACCCCCCCGTCCTTCACCTTGGGCCAGGGTGGCCAAAACCCAGCCCAGCGCCTCAGCCACCAAATCCACGTCCGCTGTGGTGTCTGCAGCTGTCAGAGGCTCAAAGGGGGCACCTGCCAGCCCAGTCAGTGTGCCACCAACCCCTGCCAAGGGCAAGAACATTCCGCCACCTGGGAAGGTGAAGATGGGGACAGCATCCAGCAAGGGGAAGGAGCCACAACCACCCAGCAAGGCCACCTCAAAGACTCCAGCTGCCAGACCCAAGGCAACACCACCATCTGCTAAGGGCAGGAAGGGGTACAAAAACACCACCCAAGGCATGTCAGCCGTCCGAGCCTGCAGGTGAAGGCCTGGTGGCTACAAGCACAACCACCAGCACCGCCGCAAGCACTGCTGCAAGCACCGCCACAAGCACCGCCACAACCACCACTACTGTCAGCAGCAGCAACCCCAGCCGTCTGAGGCTGCAGGAGAAGAGCTGGAGCCTCCCCCCATACTGGCAGCACCAGCACCTTCACCACGGCCAGCACCGCCACCTGCACCGCCGCAAGCACCGCCACAAGCACTGCCACAAGCACCGCCACCTGCACCGATGACAGTAGCACCGCTGCCAACAGCAGTAGCCCCAGTGGGCAGCTGTCCGAGGCTGCAGGAGAAGGGCTGGAGCCTCCCCCCACCTCTGGCAGCACCACAACCAGCACTGACACTACCAACACTGTGCAGCAGGCGGATGGACTGTAGCCCTCCCTCCACGGACTATCATGCATCCTGGCCACTGCAAATCTCGTGGCTCTGAAACCCAGGTGAGGGACTATGACCTGGCACCCCCCATGTGCTGCATCACTGGGCACCAAGTCCCCAGAACCAGTGGAGAAAGGCATCCTCACCCTATCCTTGGCAGGATAAAGCACACTGGGCACAAAGCCCCCTCCAGAACCAGTGGAGAAAGGCATCCACTCACCCTATCTTTGGCAGGATGAAGCACACTGGGCACAAAGCCCCTTCCAAAACCAGTGGAACATGTCACCCACTTGAGAGACTGTGGCTTTGCACTCCCCAGGATCAAGCAGTGAGCAAACCACCCACTTGAGAGACTTGAGAGACTGTGGCTTTGCACTCCCCAGGACCAAACAGTGGGCATGGAGCCCCCTCCGGGAGCAGTGGCATAGTACCATCTTCCCTGCTGAGGCGCCCCCCTTCCCCCTGAGGTGCCTGTGTGTTTTCAACCTGATGCCCCTGCAGTGTTCTTTCTGTTTTGAGGCAGGGGTCAAATGTGGGCTTGGCCTATGTGTTATAGCCCAGTGGACCACGGACTATTTTTGTGTGGACATTGTCTCTCATTTTGTATATAGTGTATATATTGTACATACTGTTTATTTATTTATGAAAGTTTTTCTCTAAATTTATAATATTACACTCATTTGACTCCATTCCTTTTGTTCTTGCGTTATTCCAGAGGGTTACGGGGTGTATGTGTAATGTTGTTGCATGTGTTTGTTTGTATGGTGTTGGGGGTGAGGGTGGGGGTGGGGGTGTTGCGTGTGTGTGTCACTCTCTTTTTCCTCTCCTCCTCCCTTGTGTACTAGGTGCAGTACTCACTGTGGTCGTCGTCGCCAGCGTTGGTACTCCTGGTAGATGAGAAGATACACCAGCATGGGTAACACCTGTAGTTCGGGCTCCATGGCGTCCTGGTTCTTCCTTGAGTGTCAAGAGGTGAGTGGTTTCCCTTCAAAGTACTGTTTCTGCCGTGCTTTTGATGGCGTTGGTACCGCCCCGGAAAAGCTCCCGGATGGGCGGGTTGTAATGGGGTGGGCGGAACTTTGTCTTCCGCCTGGCTGTTGGTGGTTAGCGCTGCGGTGTTTGTTGCTACCGCCGTGACGGTAGGAGTGTTAAAGTGGCTGTATGTGTTGGCGGTTTCCGCCTTGGTCATGATTCCATTTTTGTTATCGCCGGCCTGTTGGCGGTATTACCGCCACTTTAACACCGACCGCCAGGGTTGTAATGACGGCCTTGGTGTCTAATCAGAAAATATATAGCAATACAGACCATAATCTGCTGCCATTTGCTCTAATGGCTGGTCCCAATACTTTAGTTGCATATAGTACTGGTTAAAACATGTGAGCAAACATAGGACTAGAAAGACACTCAGGGCTGTACATACGACTGTCCTTACATACTCCTCTTCGGACGCATACTCTACATCACTGTCAAGGAAAGTATTTTTAAGGTTTTGAAGGAATATATTTAGGACAGTGATGATCAGTGATATTTCAATCTTGCCACCTGTTCAACCACTCTTATGCTAAGTAAGCTTTTTTAAGTAAACTTCTTGCTCTACTGCGGCAAGCCTCCTGCTACAGACTACTGAAACTGTATAAAACTCATCTTGAAATCTGTAGACTCTGGAGAATGATCTTTGAGAACAATGTAAACAAAGGAACAGTCAACTTCTTGTAGAGGATATATGACTTTCGAGCAGCATTGTGAGGCTCCCAACTTTGATCAACTGTGTCTACAAGTTCAATGTGGGTGTTGTAGTATGGAATGCACAGTAATTTGCACAGATCTGCTACTTGACCCCAAACAGTCATAGGTGCATTACTTTCATCAATAATAGTTTTGACCATGTTGACATCACTTCTGTCTGAAAACTTTAAACAAGTTGTTCATTAACACGCAAGGCACTGTCCTGTACCCTTTGAAGTTTCTTGCACACAAGCTTTTGACAGTAACACTTATGGTAAGACCTGGGTTGTCTGCATGCCACAGTGCCCACTTTGAACAGTTCTTTAAATAATTGCAAACCAGTGTGGGAATTGTCCACACACAACTAGTGACTTTTGTGAAAAAGTGCTCCGGCAAGTCGTCACACATTTTTTTCCCCTGACTCAAAAAGTAAAAGGGCAGACAGGGGGTGGCAAGTGAAGAATCCATAATGCTGTATACCCTGAAATTATACTCATATCCAGTAACAGATCCACACCACATATAGAGCTTAATCCCATAAAGTGCGCTATAGCTGGGTATGTACTGTCTGAAAACCAAGCGGCCCTTGAACAGGGCCAGCCACAGATATATCTTTGTGGTGCATCCATTTTAGTTTAGGAGTCAGCTTAGCCATCGGCTTGCATGCCTGTTGTCCTTTTTACATAGTCACTTTTTACCTACTCAGCATGCTCTGTTTACTGCATTTATTACATTATTTCTTTTACCACATTGCAACTGCTTGAATTTTATAGGAAATGTTTTGCTTTTGTTTATCACTGCCATTCTGAGAAGGTGTCATTATCAGTGACGTACGTGCGTATTGTCATCATGTCCCTTTCTCACTTACGTCTGACAGGAACATAATGCGCGAATGTTAGGCATTGTTTATGTAATTGCCGTCACAATTTTATGTACACTATCAGTTGTTTATGTACATTCATGCGGCGTTCTTACATAAGCCATATAAATACATCTCACATGGCCAAGGTTATCAGAGGGGTGTCTTCCAGATGCCATCAGTGCTGCACATCACTTTCCTGCAGAACTCATCCTTTGTGGCACCATGGAGTCTGACCTAGAGACCTCATTCCAAGGTAATGAGGGTTAGGGGGCGCTTCTCACATACATGGTACTGACAGATTAGGGTTTATCAGACCTAGCTCTTGTTAGGGTAGGGATTAGGCTCTTTTGTTAGAAATTGCATATCTTATGTTTAATTGCAATATGGTGGGGGGTTTCATATTCACAACTCATCTTCACAGTTTTACTTTTATTACTTTTATTAGTGCTCATTATTCTAATCATTGCAGCTCATGCATTTTATCGTAGATTGCAGTCTTTTCAATAAATATATTGAAAACTCTCCTGCACCTCCTTTATTACATATGTGTGTGTAAGGCTTGTTGCTAACGAGAGAAAGGGGTAACTTCACTCCTGTGAGAAATCGCACCCTAAAGTTTCTGTGTAAGACTGCTACAAATCATCTTTGCTTGCTGAGTTTTGGTGAGGTACTGCTTGTGAGGCGGGAGGGTTGTGCCAACAGTTGCAACTTGTTGTAGGAGTGATCCAGTCACTACCAACCAAAAAACCAGCAGTCTCACTTACGAGCAAGAGTTCAACTACGACATCTTGACCTAGAACATAGCATTATCTTTAGAAGCAAATACCAATCTTGACTCATGGCTCCTGGAAAAATGAGAGTTGCCAGCTTAGCAATATTAAAGCCAATGATGGGTTGGCAATCCCATCAAAAAGTTAAACTCCATAAAATTTGAGGGAGTCCACCAGGTAGCTCTTCAGTGGGGCTTCAGTGTGACACTCAAATACTGTTCTTCATATAAGTTGGGCTGCTCAACAATATCATACAAAAACCTATCATCAATAGAGACCCGGAAAACATTCTCTATATTGACTCCACACTCTGCAACACCACTAAAGGCAGGCACAACAGACTGCACCATGCTAGGGGCAACCCAGGGTTCAGCACTTCCCTTAGTGGGAAGCTTTACAGATGCTGGCTGCAATCGTGATTGCTCCTGCTTACTACAAGAACATCAATGTCCTCCCCTAAATGAGGCACTTTATTAGCACTAATAATGGATTCATCATTGGATGATTCTTCTTGGACAGAAAATTCACTGCCAGAATCTTGGTCGCTTGCCTAAGATGCAGAGTCAGCCAGTCGGTCAGCCTGCAGCAGCCATTATGCTTAATAATAAAACTGTTACAAAAAAACAGACATCTATAATAAACAATGTGTCAAATTAGAATTAAACAGACTGTAGATGTATCAAGCCATAAATACCATTGAAATATAACGATCTCGAAAAAAATAGCAATACAAACCAAACAATGAACATTCTATTACAAAAAGATACCTGGATACTTCTTACTTGACATTGGCAGCTAGATTGAGAATCAACTGCACTTAGTCTGCATAGACACAGCAAGCACCAAAGGTATTCCACTGGAAAGGAAAAGCAAAGAAATTATACTCTAGATGATACATTATAGATCTTGCACAAATACAAATGTGAATTTGAAATAAAATAAAACATAATCTAAATATTCTAAAATTATTACAACAGTAAAAAATAAAACATTCAAGCAGGGCATTGATAAACATTTGAAGTAAACATTACAAAAGGGTTTCTTCATCAAACACATGCAACTATATGAAGTGCAGATCTACCAATGCTAAAACTGCAAGCAGGGTACCCCAGAAAGAAAATCAAATGCTTTGCACTACAATAAAAAGGAAAAAAAACAATTTACATTATAAAACACAATAGAGTCTTCTCTGAGGGGCAGCTAGGAATAAAAAAGGCTGATCCACCCCCAAGTGGAAAAAAGCAAAGGCAAAAATTGGAACCCTAGATAGTAGTGACCCATACCCCAAGGGCAGCTCCCCCCTCATTCAGAAATGTATTCCTGTTCATCTAGTGTGTTCCCACCCCCCTAGCAGGCAGATTGACTAACATATGGCCAGTCTTAGCCCATGAAGAGTGGAAACAAAAGAAAAAATGCCCCCTTCAGGACTGCTCCCCTAAAAAAACATATGGTCACAACTTCCCTTGTGTTTAATGGGTTGCCACCCCCGGGTGGTGGCAGATTGATCTAAAAATAAGCTAATCTCACCCAGGGTGGATGAAAACAAAAGTAATATTGGCCTGTTGAGTAGTTTAACCTTGTCCAAGAGGTTACTCCCCAGAAATAACACATAATCCACACATCCGTGGGGGCTAGGGGATTTCCACCCCCTTCCCCAGAGGCAGATCAGCCTAAAAAATGGCCAATCTCATGCCAGGTAGGGTGGAACATCACTAAAAACGGCATCAGTAGGGGAGTGTCCCTTGTCTAATGGGAGTGCTCCTGACACAAAACAACCATCCCTGGTGTCTAGTGGGTTTCCATCCCTTCGGGTTGCAGATTGGCTTAACAAATGTCCAATCTACCCCCCCTCCTCTGGTTGGAAAGCATAAGATAATCATCTCCTTGAGGGGAGAGACCATTGCCCAAGTGTTCCCCCACCCAGGAATTTTTCTTTCCTTTCCCTTACTGTTTCTCTTGCTGCCAGATTGATTCTCCCCAGAAGAAGGGATTAACCTAAAACGTCCTCAGGCTCGATGCACTGGAAGCATGTGGCTTCCAGTGCATCCCTGGCCACTGAAGATGTCACTGCATGCCTACTGTTGCTTCTAGTGTAATAAAGATGTCTCACTGTTGTGTGCTGAAATGCCTTTTCTTTTTTTATACTCGGTGTGGTTTGTTTCTGCATATGAACAACACACACACCTAGATATGCTCTGCCAAGCACTTGGTATTCCTGTAGAAGTGGTTATGAACAAATGTTTTTTTTTAATGATTTGGCCTTCCCCTTTAGTTAGTGGGAAAATTGCAATATAACTAGGCTTAAAAAACTTGTACATAACAAATGATTGGCTGGAGTGTTTTTCGAAATTATATTGATGAGCTTTCTACCACCCTTGTATATCTTGGGGATTCTTTTAAGCATTTTTTTAAGTTGTGATTGTTAGATGAAATGCATGGATAAGTGGTTGAATTGGCCTACATGTTACATGCAAGGTTCACAGTGGGCAAGTGCAGTGTGAAATACACTCGGGTGGAGAAATGAAAGTGCGCATGTTTGTTTGTCCGGCTGAAAACGGCCTGTGAAACAGACATGCACACTTATTGTGCACATTAAACTCCCCTCCTGCCGTCATCCAGCCCCCTCCAGCCGAGCCCTGCCCTAACCCAGCTCCCAGGAAAAATAAAATGAAAATGACGCTTCGTTATTATCATTTTATTTTTCCTTCTTCTTTTGCTTGAAAGCACTCCTGGGCAAGTGGTCTGTTGGGCAGGGAATCCTATCTAAATGATATTCAACTTGGTTCAACAAACCACCAATTTACATTTAGTTGGGAAAGGGCGGTCTGCCTTTCTTGAGCACAGCAGAATTACAATTTGAAGATTTCTGAGCCAGGTGAGGAACTCTAGCCCCCGTCAGTGAGTAGACCGGCCTCCAGCAGCTGTCACTCTCATTACAGAGGGTTGAAATTCTTTTCTATTGGAATTTACTGCTCAGGAGTCCTCATACTAACTCAGATTTACAAGGCCCTAGTGCCTCTTAGTGCCACACTACCTTACATTTTAGTGATGATAAATTAGCGTTAAGAAGGCCATTCTACATCACCAAATTTGCAAAGTGGCGCAATGCATGCATTGTGCAACTTTGTAACCCGTTGCGCCATAATATGCCTGCACCAGACATAGGCCCTCATTCTGACCTTGGCGGGCGGCGGAGGCCGCCCGCCAAAGTCCCGCCGTCAGGTTACCGTTCCGCGGTCGAAAGACCGCGGCGGTAATTCTGACTTTCCCGCTGGGCTGGCGGGCGGTCTCGTTCAGACCGCCAGCCAGCCCAGCGGGAAAGAGGCTTCCACGATGAAGCCGGCTCGGAATCGAGCCGGCGGAGTGGAAGCTGTGCGACGGGTGCAGTTGCACCCGTCGCGTATTTCACTGTCTGCGCAGCAGACAGTGAAATACATGTAGGGGCCCTCTTACGGGGGCCCCTGCAATGCCCATGCCAGTGGCATGGGCACTGCAGGGGCCCCCAGGGGCCCCGCGACCCCCCCTACCGCCATCCGGATCTCGGCGGTCCGACCGCCGGGATCTGGATGGCGGTAGGGGGGGTCAGAATCCCCGCGGCGGTGCAGCAAGCTGCGCCGCCGCGGAGGATTCAATGGGGCCGCGGTACACTGGCGGGACCCCGCCAGTGGTGCCGGTCCGACCGCGGCTTTACCGCCGCGGTCGGAATCCCCATTGAAGCACCGCCGGCTTGTCGGCGGTGCTCCCGCGGTCCTCCGCCCTGGCGGTCAAAGACCGCCAGGGTCAGAATGAGGGCCATAATGTATGCAAGGGGGGGTTCCCACGCAGGGAAGACCATAAAAATGGCACAGTGAAATTTACAATGTATCACTGCACTTTTTTTGCCTCATTTTTAACTCCTGCCTCAAGCAGACTTTAAAACGGCACGCCCATTACTTTCAATGGGCCTCCCATTATTTTGCAGGATTAGCGCCACAATTTAGGGCACTAATCCTGCAAAGTACAAAAGTGTAATAATTATGATGCTATTGTCCTAACGTGAACCATGGTGTGCCATATTGTAACTACGGCGAACACATGGTGTTGTTAGGGGTCGCAAGAAAAGTGGTGGATCAAAGCTGATGCACCATTTTCTTGTAAATCTGGCCCTAAGTGACCTATGATTGGGGACAGTCCAAAAATGTCTACAGCAAACATATTTATTGTTTTTTTGTACAATAACTATTTACATTTACAGGATATTGTGATTTTAGTGTTCAGGTGGAGAGAACGTGTATAGAAACGTCAGAAAAGAAAGGGAAATGATTGGAGCTTAGGAGGCAGAGTAAAAGTTGCAACAATTGACTTCGATTAGCAACGCTGCAGGCACTGACCAAGGTGCCCATTCATTTTAAAAACAGCTTAGGTGCAATTCAGGCTGAGCTAAGCAGTGGGCAGCTGCATAATAATCTTTTATAGGAGAGCTGACCATCCCACATCATCCAGTGACCCCAAAGAGAATTGCATTTATTACTATTATTAGATTTACAAAACACTTGTACTCTCCCTGGCGTATCATGGCACTGAAAGAAATAGTCGTGCATGATTGCCCCAAGGCGGAGGTGGGTAGAAGGGCTAAAAGGCTAACAGGACAAGAGGATCTGAGTGCTCTCCTGAAGGGTAAGAGATCCATCTTTGATGGAGTGTGAAAGGCAGAAAGTTCCACATCTTGGGCTCAAGATAGGAAAGTTAGCACCCACACCAACAAGCAGGAATACTACTCTCTGCAACTTGATGCAGCTTGCACGTGCCCTGTTACAGTATAATAATGCATGATTTAGCTGAGAAAAGTGTTTAAATGGAGCAGAAACCCTAACATTAGGACTTAGAAAGGATGCTGAGAAGTATGTGGGAGGGTGTAATAGAGATCTTGACATCAATACCTACAAAGTGTAATCGAAAAAAGAGGTTCATGAGGTAGAAAGAGACCTTGTTAAATGTACTTTCTCATTACTCTGGGCAGTTATCTAAGAACCTGATTTTTCACTGCAATTTCGGCGGATTTCACAGGTATCCTATGCAACTTTTTTAAAAGCATTATCTGCAGAGTTTCACATATTTTTTTCTGAAGACTTAAACTTCTTCCACATGCCAGCTTCCTGTGTGTGGAAGAGGCAAGGCCACACAGAGCCTGCCTCTGCAGAACTCAGGAGGGCGGGGACCATATAAGCTTGTTGTAGGATGTGCATATGTGAATATGTCTCTTACTAAATTATGCTACATTTTCTTCCTCGGTAACCTATGATGTGCTTGGGCATTCTTCAAAAGGTCCTGCCTCTCCAAAGAATAATCCTTGCCTATAATTCAATACCATAACTTATTTGTTGAACAACAAGTCGGTCTCCACACAATAGGAAACAGCACACACAGCATCCTTAACCTCTGTGTTGCGCGTGTTGTCTCCTTCGAGGGAATCACCTTGGCGTTGTAAACTATGAGGTGTAACCAATATATTAGCTTGAAAAAGATCTCTATATCCAGAGATAGTCCTAACAGACCCCACGGATGGTAAGTTCAGGATGTTAAATCCACCTACGCAAGCAACATTTACCAATGTTTGGCTGAATTTAAACTGAACCTGACTGTCAACAGCATAATCTTAGGCTACCATACTGTCATGGAAGGAAACATATTGGGGCATATTTATGAGCCCATTGTGTCGCTCCTGCAGTGCAAATTACAAAATCATGTCTATGAGTCTGCGCAAAGCCACTTTGCGTGGCTTTAAATGGCCTCAGAGATATGGAGTAAGGAAAGGTAGCGCAAATTGCTGCGTTGCCTTACTCCGCACTCAGGAGGCATTCCATGGGCATTGTGTTGGGTGTTCCCATGCAATACCCATGGATTGTTGATGCTTCTCCATATTTACAAAACCATATACACCTGTGGATGGGCTAAAACCGTAAGCTCCTAGAGGTGAGGCATAATGAAGAGAAATAACGTTATTTCTCCTTGTTTTTTCCTTTTTTCCATGTCTGCTTCTTCCTACACAAAAACAATCCTGCCGACATCACAGGCTCCTTGCACCATAGTGCAAGGGTGTCTGCACTGGCGCTAGGCTGCCAAAACGGCACCAGCGATGGGGGAAAGTACAGTAATGCACGGCATTGAACAAATACAGCGCATTCCTGCCCTTTCACTTTGGTGTAGGGCAGTGCAGCAAGGTGACTTACTGTGCTGCCCTATGCCAAATCCCCATAAATGAGGCCCTTTGTGTCTAGGTCTTTGGCATACACTTGCCAAGGTCTGGGGGTGAGAATGCATAACTTTGGCTGTGCCATTATGCATCACAAGAGTGATATAATAATGCAATCAGCATTACTTAAATTTTGTGCCTTAACGTTGCTAAAGTAAAGTAGAGCATCTAAAAGTATTATTGAAGGTCATTCTCAATAGTAGAGTAATAATTCATACATATATATGTGTGTTCTAATGTTGATATTAATATTTTGGATTGTAATACGTATGTACACTTATATTCATGTACTTTGAATGGTTGTATGACCCAATCATGCATGCCTGAACCACGCATGCCTTAGCAACGCAGTGGGAACCGTGACTGCGTCTTTACCACAAATGCCTTTACCACACATGCCTTTACAACTAATTTCATCGTAAAAGCATGCTTGGTAAAGGAATATGTGTTAAAGACAATGAATGATTGTGTCATACAACCCCCCGCCCTCAGCCCCAGTCCCACTTACCTCGCCTCACATGAAACTACAGCACAACGGCGCCCCCCTCCCAGCCCTGAGCCCTAAAATCCTGTTGTCTGTAAACAAAAAAAGACATGACCCCTCACCCTCCCTGAGCCCTAAAACCACCCCCACCCCTAAAAACTATCCCACAAATCTGGTCCCAGCACCAACCTCTCCCTGTCTAAAAACTAACCCAACGTCCCCCAGCCTCCCCCATCAAAAAACTAACCCGACCCCCCACCCCACGCTAAGCCCTAGAACCGTCACCACCCTTTAAAACTAACGCCCAACTCGGCCCCACTCCCACTTACCTCTCCTGATGCTTCCTCTTCCTGCTCCTGACTCCTGACAGCTAGAGGGCACTCTCTGCCTTAACTACGCACATGCTTTGTTAAGGCACATGTGTAGTTGAGGCACACAACACGCCAATGCGTGGTTCAGGAAAGCGTGGGTTAGCTCACAAGGAAATGGCACGCATGGCTCAGCCCGCATTGTTAAGGCTATTTCCCACTTTGAATGAGGTATTATTGTGAACTTGGAGATTATCATGTTTCATTCATAATCATATTGCAATTACATTTGAAGATGCACATATATTCTTGTATTTAGAATTTACATTGAAATGCCATAATAAATTAGCTTATCTAAAGGCCTGAAATGTTGATTTTGGATGTCTAGCATGGAATTTTGCTCAGGTTGCAATATTCTTTATTTGCAGGTGCACCCGTCTGAGTCTACAGTTAAGGGAAGGCATATTGTGGCAGATTAAAAAGCCCCTAGCTCCACCAGAGCATCATTTTTCGTGAATCTCCGGTGGCGGTAACCACTGCTCCATATTCACAAGAAGTTGTAATGCCTCTTTTTGTGCTGTTACACCTCCTTGTAAATATGGGCCCCTCTGACGCAGTTTCCTGTGTCAGAGGGGCGTGCAATGGGTGTTGCAGTAGGCGTTCCCCCGCAACACCCACTGCTTTTTGCGCTGCCCCCTATTTACGAGTAATTGTAAACCTGTGGCAGCGCCAAAACCTAACGCCACCACAGGGATGGCGTTAGCATGGCAAAATGAGGAGGAATGCTTTTATGCATTCTGCAGCACACATAGAAAGAGCAAAATGCCGTAGGCGATTATTTATGTGCAGGAAGGGGTCCCTTCCTGCACATAAACAATCATTCCTAAATGACGCTTTGGTACTTCTAAGTATGCTGCATTTTGCAGCACACATAGAAGTACCAAATCGCCATTATAGATTGTTTATTTACAGGAAGGGACACCTTCCTGCACAAAAACAATCTATCCCCTCAACGCTGACATCCTTGCACTATGGTGCAAGTACGCCTGCGTTGGCACAGGTATCTTAATTCAGCAGGGGCAAAGGAGGAATCGCCGGGGTGTGCCATATTTCTCTAAAATACAGCGCATCCCTGCGTTTCGAAAGAGGCGCAGTGCAGCACTACTATTTTTGGCACAGCACTGTGCTGCACCACTTTTGAATAAATCATGGCCATTGTGTTTTTGAGATAGTGGGCTAAGGGAAGATACTTTGGCAAGGACAAAAGGAGAGCTAACAAACTGAGAATAAAGACTCCTGTTTGTGTCCCAGGATCCATGAGACACCCAAGGCTGTCCTGATTTTTGATTTGTTGGATGGGAACTGGAAGGGAGCTGCCAAAGTCAACTGTGCAGGGAAGATGACGTAAATTTCTCAAAGGTTCCATAGGTTTAATTGGATCCACCTAGTTAAACGAGAGCAAATTCTCTTTAGCTTTTGACAAAGAACAGATTCCCTGTGAGACGTGGAGGGGTACATAATCTCTACTCTTTATCCCTTTGAGAGGTTTTATGGTACAAAACATCTCTCTGTCAGAACTTCCAGTGAGGTTTCTGCTATGTTGACACTTTCTTATATGTCCATCATTTCCTAGATTTTCTGAAACATAGGATTTCCCTATAGTTTAGTTACTGTACTTAGATTAAATTCGATTTTCCAATGATTAGGCAAGAGAACCATGACTTATATATTGAAAACCAATTTTTTTTCCTAATCTTTTGCATTGCTGCAACTGACATTCTTGTATGCCTCAAGCTTGTACGATTTAATCTTATTCGACACTTCACCTCACCTTTGCTGATTCAATACTTTTCTAACATTTTCTTGAGCCTCATTTACATAAATGTGGGCATAAATGTGCAATAAACTTTTGAAATCTACTCGGTCTCCAGGATTTAATGTGTGACCAAATAGGTTACACTGTTAATTGATTTAAATGTTGACTTTAACTCGCTTTACTCTTCGAGACTCCTAAAAAGATCTGTCAAAAAGAAGAGAAGAAAGAATATGGGGCGAGCATCAACAGGGGGAAAGAAAAGAATATGTGTATGGGAAAACATTGAAATGGTCAAATCAAAGCAGCAGTCTAATGTATTTCAAGGCAAGCAACTTAACTCCCAGCAGATTAACCTTTTCTTTCTTAGTTAATTATGTTCTGTAGCTCTCATATTTATGCTAAGCAACAGCCCTTTCCTTCAAATGTCAGCAAAAGACCATTTCCAACTCTCACCTTTTACTGTCTCTTTACATTTATTTCACTAGCCCAGTTCTCTTTGTAAACTGCAGTTAGTTTTTTGAGTCTTGTTTGTAAACCACCAGCTTCTGTTCTTTCACATATATAAAAAAAAACAGGCACACAGGCACCCTACCTAATCACTGTCAGCCAATCTGCACTTCAGCAAGGGGCATAACTTTCTTATTGCCCCTTATTCGGATTAGCATATAGGGTATCAACAAATGACCTCCACTTCTTTCTATCTTGGACATGCTTCTGTACTTTGCACCATCTGGGATACTTTGCCACATCTGTGGTTCAAAATCTTAAATCTTGTTTCCACAGTTTGCATCTAGGTGTTCTTTGTCACGCATCTCCTTTGTTTGCCTGCTGGAGTCCAGTGGAGAGATTTTCTTGTGATGGAATCTTGTTAGCTTCTGATAAAGTGTCCTATCCCTCGCCATCTATTTATCATGATCATGATGTCCATGCTCTCTTGCTTGCACTGGTGAGCAGTTTCTGGTTGGAGATAGGTCACGGGCAAAAAATGTGAAAGATTCTTCTTAGATTACTGCTGTGGAAGCCTGACAGTTTTGTGGTGTTGCTTTTCATCATCCACCAACATCAGGATCCATACAAGACTGTGGGCAAAACACTCCTCTTGTAGAGCCTCAGCTTGTTGTTGGTGCCAGACTGAGATGACCTCTACACATTGTTCAGCATCCTGAGGGCATTCCTGGCCTTGTTCAGTCTGCTCTTGATGTCACTGCCTGCCCCTCATTCATGTCTGATAGTACAACCTAGGTAGGTGAACTCTTCAGTCATGACTAGACCCTCTCCATCCAACATGATTTAGGAAGGTTTTTGGGCTGTTGAGTGGCATGACTGTGTGTAGATGTTGAGGTGAGATGTCTTTTCCTTCATATGCTGGTGTGTGAGAGAGAGGAAAATTAGGCCATCTGCATAGTCAAGGTCTTCCAGTGTAGAGAGAGACTAAGTGCCATTTGATGCCTCTGGCTTGGTCTTCAGTTGTGTTGATCACCTAGAGGATGACAAGATTGAAGAACAATGCTGACATCATTAATCCGTATCTCATACCAGTCTTGCCTTCAAAGCTAAACGCACTTTCAGCAAATTTGCAGGCAAAATTATCATAGATGCTCTTGATGAGGAGAAATATCAGTTGGAGTATGCCAGAGGCTTTCAGAGTAGATACTGTCAATTGCTTTCTCAAAATAAATACAGTTGAAGCATAGTTGTCTCTGCCTTTCTGTGCACTGCTGTATAAAGTAGTGTAGAGTAAGTTTCTCAAAAATACACCCTCTGACCTTGCAGCACCCAGCCATTTGTTTTCTTACCTGCTTGCCCAGGGCATCAGAAATGCTCTGCATAACAATTTTCACCAGGATTTTACTCTGGATCGCCAGAAGATTGATTTCCTACCATTTATTACAGTTGGTTAATACTCCCTTCTTTGAATTCTTGACAGTGATGCCTTGGTTCCAGTCATCTGCTACCTTCTCTCCCTCCCAAATTGTTATAAACAGTGATTGGAGGACCTTATCTAATATTTCAGGGTTTGCCTCGAACATTTCTGCATTCCGGTTGTTTGGGTCGGGAGCTTTTCTGTTCTTGGGAAATGGCAGGGCGGTGACAATTTCTTCTTTCTGTGTGTGGGGTAGTGTTCACATCGAAGTCTGTCTCTGCTGCTTGATGGCCTTTTGCTAGACTCGCTCAGCTTAGTATGCTTCCGTCTCTTTCTCTATTATAAGTAGTCTGCCGTGCTTGTCCATAATAGGGTTGTTGTATGTTGCATGAAATTTACCCTGACTATCTTTGCGATATGGAGACCTTCCCCCATACTCCTCTCCTGGCTGCCTTCTCTGCTCTTTTTGCTTGCACATTTCCAGCTGCCTCTCAAATTTGGCTTCTGTGAAATTATTTTTTTTGCCCTCCCGTTGTCAATAGCTTTCCATGTGTCTTGCCTTATCCATTCTTAGCTCTTCCTTGTCTTCCCGTCTACCTGTTGATGCTGAAACACCCCGTACACAGAAAGGGCCGGCATTTACATTGGTTTTCCAGGTGGCAGATCCTGCCCCCAAGGGAAACATGTGCAAAACTATCTTCTTGAGCTGAAACTATTGGCTTTCCCAGGGAAAAATAGAATTAGCCACATGTATGGTCTTGAATCAGCACTTATCTCACACACATTCCAATAAATAGGAAGTACACACCCCTTAATGTTATAGATATTTGCTCCAGTGGCCCATATGACAAAAATAGATGCATCACGGTAATCAGCTTTTAAAAAAATAATGCATTTGTATCCCTAGTAACAACCATCTCTTTGCTCGCTTCAGAAAAGCTTGTCATTTGTAACTGAGTGGAGAAATATAAAGGAGTCATGTATTTTCCTTGGCAAACAAACCAGAATTTCATTGATGTGTTACTCATCATTGAGATCATCGGCGAGTGCTAGCTCTTTTAGCTCCTAATGATATACTTTAATTCTAGGGTTGACATATCAATTTGTATGTGCCCTTCTCATAGCCTTTAACAATAGAGAAGTTGGTAATCCTGGAAAATTGCAGCTTGTGCCTGAGAAAGACAATATGTGTACATTTTGAAAAAACATTGCATTCACAAATTGCATGAATGTTTCAACAGGACACTTTGCCATATGGCATTTGCAAACTGGACTGTCGAATGGTAGCTTTCAGATGCTAGACGTTTTAGTGCATGCAAACCGTAGCACAACCCCCCAAAAGCCTATTTGAGGTAGGGAACCTGGAAGGGAGGAGTGGGGTCTCAAGGGTGAAGCATCCCCCAACACAATTCTTTTCTCAAGAATGTCACCCGAGTCAACTGTGGAGGAGTCCCTAGAAAGCACTACCCACGGTCCTTTACGGTCCCAAGTGAGTACATTTTTAGAAGAGAAATCCTGACAATACAGAATGTTACTGAAATTGTAGGTTCTGCAGTAGAATGGAAGGTCGGATATCTGAAACAGGTTGGTCCTGCTGGTACCCTTGAGCTTTGGAGAATCTCACTGAAAATTGTCTAAATCCTAATGCAGAATGGGACTCACTTGTGTTTCCGGCGATGCTGGGACATTTCAATGGGATGAAGTTAAAATTCAATCTGATGCTGTGGAACTGCTAGGCAGATACTTTTTCTGGTGGGCCACTCAGGAGCTCTGAAGGAAAAGTTTCAAAATGTTTCCAAACTTTCGGATGGTGCCCAAACAACCCCAGGAGTCTATTTCTTCAGGTTAATACATTTTTATTGCATTAGGAATAAACAATACAATATATAAAACATAACTATAATTGTGATCTGATGAAAAACTAAAAATTCAGTAACATGAAAAAATGTTAATACTCTAAAATTCAGATCTGTAATAGGTGAATGTAAGGACAGCCTAAAAAAACACAAACGAAAAGAAGAAACTTGAGAATGTGTGCCACTTAGAAATACAAGTCAAATAGTATCATAATTGTAGCAGATGTGTTCTGCCCAATTAGCCCAAAACAATTTTTCACTTTGACTACCAGGTTTTTTAATGTAGGTGAGTCTCATGACCTCAGCCTCACACTAAATTCACTGTAATTGGACTGAGCATGTTATAACTGCCAGTTTCTGGTTTTTAAGATAAGGGTGCTGCTGCACAGTAAGTGTCACTGGGCTGATTACATGTGACCATGTGTGATGAGTTTTTGAGACTGCCCTCATGGGCAACTTAGTATATGAGCACAAGTAACCTGTCGCAGAAGAGACTCTGCAAACATTAGTACTCACCTGGGTTCTCCTTTTATTATGAGTGATAAAACAAACCACAGGGGAACCCATCGATCCAGTTGAGACGTGGGTAGGAAGTGCTATCTGCAACAGTGTCTCAACAGGTATCAGTAAAAAAAGAAATTCAATACATAATGAATAAGAGCACAAAGGGAAAGCATCCAGAAAGTTACTGCAGTTATATTGTCAATCCAATAAACAGAAAATAAATAGCAGCATCAACATGTCTCAAAAATAACAGCACGCAGGCGAATAATATATATATATCCAATTTTAGTACATGAACCAAAAATAGGAAAAAAGAATATCATGTAATAAAACAAAAAAGCCCAGCTTCACTGTACAAACTGTTGACAGTGTTTCGACCCAAATTAGTTAAGGATCATCATCAGTCAATAACGAGTAGAAAATGTAGTGCTGATAGTTGAGTTGAAAAAAGGAGAATCATATATACTGTAGCGATAGCCAGAACCAATCACCAAATCCTGGGCTGAGGCACATCATGGTTGCCAAATGGTACTACGTATTATCCTAGTGACCTTCAAGAGTTGACCAAAGTACTGAGAAGCACCGAGGTATTAGGTCCAATTAATGGTCTAAATAATTCATCAATATCATGGACAACCAAAAACCAAAAGCGTCAATAACGGCTGCCTTTAATCACTTGTAGCAAACATCCACGTTGCCAAGCAGCATGAATGCATTAAGATCATCATTGCAGATGTACCAATGATCCCCCTAGCATGCTAAAAAAAAATCGTAATTACCTTCCTCAATCGTTACCACGACTGTCTCAACTGACAACCACCGCTAATTTTTGCAACAATTTTTGTTAACATTCAGTCAAGGGTAGCCATAACTTTGTATATTTTATGAACATCAGGACTGAAGAACAATTAATAGTGTTCATTTGATGTGCATAACATGTCCAATTCTAACTTATTTTTGAAAAGGTAGGGACAATTAGTTTGGAATATAATAGTAATATTTTCCACAGCAAGTTTCCAAACTTTAAACTAAAGATCATTCAAAAACATATTTTTAAAAGCAGTAAGATAGAATGAACATGAACAACAAGAACAGGGCATTAGAATATTACATTTGTTAATAGAAACTGGCTAAAAGGTTGCTTGATTAAAATACATTATATAGTTTGTTGTGATTTTGGCAGCCGATGAGATTGACATAATTGTTTTCCAAATTAAAGATTTTTTTAAATATATCTCCAATAGCATCTTCTTTTAATCTGTTATGTTGTTTTACAGAAGCGTTTAGCATATTATACTCGTCTTGCAATTGAGGAAAAGTGAGCCAATCACCATTATCAAAGAGTTGATTAGATCAAAAATTCCTCTTTCAGCCCAGTTTAACCAAAAATAGTTATATTAATAATTTTTCATACCATTTTTGTGTCAACTAGGTGAAGCACTTAATGAATTTTATCACCTTTTTTTCTAATAAAAACAAACCTTGATACAAGAGACACATATTTTGAAAATAAGTAACATTGCAGAAATGGATTTCTGTGAAAAGGAGGAATGGAATATCCTTCAATCTCCAGCCAGACTAGAGATTCATGTAAAATGGCCTTTGCAACAAAAACTTCAGTTGTTTAAGGGATAAAGCATCACAATAACAAGAAAAAGTAGGGAAGTTAACCCATCCTCTTTCATTAGCCTCTGTGTAGCAGTTACACAATTTTCTCTGCAAATAATGTAATTTGCAGAGTATGACATTGTTCCTCAGAGGCCCACTCTCAGACTTGCCTTGCCAGCGACCACGTGTCTCCACTACCTCCCCACACAGACTCTGAACACAGGTTTTTCACTACCTGGAGGACCGTGCAGATGAGGGCAACTGGGACTGTGTGGAGTGGACTTCTGGTTCGCATGGGCTCAATATATTCTCTCTGTCTCTTTGTCTGCATCTGGCCTCTCAGTACATAGGCATGGCCAGTGGTCCTACTCCACTTACAAGCAGCCACAGTATTGTATACCACACTAACCCCTATGCACATACTTGATCATGCTCTGAAGGTTGCTTTAACCATCTTATCGCCTTTTTCTGCAGAACCCCCTTCCCCCCCTCTCTCTCTTTAAGAGGTGTTGTAATTTGAACAATTGTAACATTTATTTTTTTAGATTTGCATCAAAAATATTTTGATGTAATTGGGAGAAAAGAAATGTTATTATCTCCAGTGTATATATGTTCATTGTTTTCCAACATCTGACTGTGTTTCCCAGCTTACTACCACTGCAGGGTTGCACTCTCATTGATGTAATCATTTTGAACAAATTGTCAATTACGTAGTTATGCACAGAAGCCTGTAGGGGACTGGTGTGCTTTCACAAGCTGCTACCATAGATGGACATTTCTGTGCGTTTACAGAAATCAGAAATGTTGGCATATTACAGTGGATATCTGCATTTAGGAGGATTTGGAATGTCTTGCCCAATTCATCTGTTGATGCCTTCCAGCCCTTACTCAAGTTTTCTTTAAACACACTTTATCTAGGTAACCTTGTTCCCTCTGTGACAACAGAATAGCTCCCCTCTTTCAATGAAACCAAAATTCAAAGCGACCATATCAGGGCTTATAAACAATAACACATTCTGGGTGGTGAATTCAAGTGTCCATGTGGGTGGCAGAAGTTCTGGATTTACCATTGAGGTTTCAGGCTCCTGAAAGAGAGCAGAGAGCCAAAAAAAGAAGAGAAATAGAGATACATTTTCTGCTAGCAGTTATCAAATCTGCTGAAAGGGAACAACCTGGTTTAGTGCACGAAGAGCCTTTAAGAAAATATTTGCTTTGAGACAAGATAAATATTGTTTGAGATGTATGGAGAGTACAATTCTGCAGAAATAGACGCCATGATTGCACTTTGGCTGCTGAAATAAATGTTGTAGTGTTCTAACTGGCTTGATAGGTACAACCATGGTGCAACCGATTTGACCCTGGACATCTAACACTGGAAGTGTGATGGGGGAATGTTTGCAATCTAACCAAGGCTGCTCCAACTGGGTGCACAAGAGCTAGTAGCTCTCCACCTACCTATACACAGTTTTCTGTTTTTAGTCAAGACTATTAAGTTAGAAATGTTTGCTTGGTTGAATTAACATAAGTGTAAAAAATTGACAAAAAAAGTGTGTTTTTGAGAATAAAATGTGTGATTTTTCCGGGCTCATAAACAATGCTTGGAGAAAACCAATAGAAGTTTTGATTCCAAACCATCATTCTTTTACCCATCATGAGACCTCAATATGGACCCAGCCATATGCAAACCCATCTTGAATCTTCTCCAGTAGGAACAGTCCAGCCCAAACTGCCAGGCCAGGTCCTCCTTGAACTGGAACACAAGCAACCTAGGACCAGTTTCGCCCTTATCAGGGATCATCAGTCAGTTGTATCTTGGTTCCAGCAGCACAGTGAACATGGGACCCATGCCTGGATATACCATTTCCACTAAGATTGGTACATTGGGAGCGTTACTACTGTAAATTGAAGACATGCACATTGCAGGTGCCTGTTTTCAGTGTGATTTGTGTGACACGTTTATAAACACTACTGTGAGTGAAGCAAAGCAGTTGTGTCCATGTATTTAGAAACATTGCACAAACGACTCCATTATTCACACATCAATGGCCTATAAATGGCCTTTAAACAGCTGTAATGCTCCATATGTGTATATGCTATTCCTGCAACAAACTTATGTTTTTTTACAGCATCTGACAAAAAACTGTAATCATTTGCTGCACCAGCATCAACAATGTAAATGCAGAAGTCTTACAAAGGGAATAGCAAGGTGTGGGCTCCCCGGGAGGCTGGAAGGGCCGGGCCGTTTTTATAGCGGTGGGAGGCGGTTTTGTTACTTGGTGCCTTTTTGCAGGGGTGCTGCAATATCGGCCACAATTAACAAAAGCAGCAAACGTTTCCAGCCCCCTGGGGCCAAGCAATGCGACCCCGCCTCATTCACCCACCCTAGTGCTCCCCAGGGCTGCATTGGATTGCTAGTCTGACCCTGGAGGAGTCTTGTTAGAGTTCTGTTAAGTTCTGTAACAGAACCACCAGGTTATATGTTATGCTTAGAAGTTATAGAAGTGCAGTGTGAAGCTCTGATTAAAAAACAATTTATTAGTGTAGTGCCATGCTATTTTTGACATTACAATTTTGTTCGGTTTACTGATAATTCTGTACAACGTACATCCTTATTTGATGTATTTATATAACGTTCGTCCCATGGTATTACTTAAATGCTTTTATCATTGCCCCCTGCTGCCTGTCCTGTGCTCCACACTGGTGCTCTCCCAGGGATTTCAGATCAGGAAGAGCAACCCTCATAGCGCTCTCTCGGGAGGAAGGCGGGCTAAAAAGTGGGCTGTGGCTCTCCTCCTAAAGGACTTTAACAGTCTGTCCCTGGTGCCAGCCGCATCCTCTCTCCACTGGAAGCGCTGTTTCATAACCCCCTCTATAACAAGCTGAACCTTGCCCTTCCCATCTGAGACTGTCATAGACCGCCCTCCTTGGCTGACTGGACTGCCTCTTCTCAGGAGCCTTTCTCAGCCATTTTCCTATCCCAGACTGCCACAGACCACTCTCCTGGGCTGACCAAAGCTCTTCACCATGGCCTATCTCAACCATCTGACGTCTGTCCCCAACTATTGAGTGCACTTGAATGACTGTGGCTAATTACTACGATACCTTTTGGATGGGGACAATGTGAATGCTTTGTTGTATGCTCTAATTACTCAATTGCGTGGGTTGTCACTTATGCAATATCAAATTCCCTATGCATAAAATTAGTTCCTGTCTAAGGTATACAAAATAAAATATAACCTTCGATTATTTTTCCCTGACAGCAGCAAAATAATGTGTGTGTTCAATCTTTTCTTAGCAGTGCGCAGATGTGGACATAGCAGTAAACTTTATCTTGGGGATTTCGGGATTGGGAAGTGGGCTTCCAAGACTTTAATAAAATACTGATAATAGCACAGTAAATAAGTTCTCTTGTACTTTCAACTGGATTTTTTAAAAACAACAAATGGGGCATTATTTTGAGAGAAACGACTTCTCATTGCAGCAAGATTTAGTATATGTTAAAAAAGCCCGTGGCCATGTGAGTTGTGATCACACCAGAAAGTGTAACTTTTGCAAAGAGAGCACACCAAAATAGGTAATTAGGTATGAAATGGTCATCGTTCAGATAGGTGCTGCATACTAGAGGCCTGATGTATCAAAGGGTTTCTGCCCATTCTGTGTTAATGGAAAAATATATTACTTCTTATGGACCATCTGCAGCATTTTCTCTCTGTATACCTAACCATCTAATAAGTTCACAATATCTACGACAATATAAGCAACTAACAACTAAACTCCCCTGAAGGCAATAGAAACTAAAGCAAAACATTCCATCAGTAAAAATCACAAGAGTTTTAACCAGCCTATAAATATTTCAGAGATTGTGAGCAGGGTCTGCAATATCCTGTCTTACAAGTAGTAGTTGTTTAAATCAATAAAAATTAGGAACACATTTAATATAACAAAAGAAAAAAAGAGAGTGATCATAAATATTATGTGAATAGAATATTTTCTCTTTTTAAATGCCTCCAATTTGATGGTGCCACCACTTGTTTAAATGCTGTTTCCATTGTTGCCATGCTGTGCCCAATATATACATGCTCACAATCCTTTGTACAATATCTCCTAAAAAACAATAATTTGCATTTTCCTCTTTGGAGTTCAAGTACACTATTTACTATTCCCTGCAAATCTGCAAACTAGAAAGAGACAGATTTTACACATGTGCCTATGACTATACCCGATAGAGCCTTGGAGTGAAGTGTGCTTCAAAGTGCATGTACAAGTACCGGTCGCTTATTTTATTACAAGACTGGAGGCTCATATTATGCCTAACTTTTCTTAATTTATTAAATAGCAGCCAAGAACTACAAATCCCAGAAACCCTGGGAAAAAACTACAAAACAACATCACAATGGGGCTGACCAACCCCATGGCGAGTCCCCTTATAACAATCTTGACTGAGAGCACCTAGTCTTCTTTTCTTGCTGCTCGCAGTTAAGACAAGTACTCTGCTCACCGTTTTCTTTACAAATTATATAGTTTATAGTTATCATTCATATGTATGTATTTAGTGTTTATGTGCTTTGCACTATGTTTTATCTCGCTTTTGTATGCTTTTAATGCGCGCGCTCACATTTACAAATGCGCTCTTGTTATGCTCGCTTGCGGCCTCACTCAAACGTTCTTTAACGTTTGTTTACAATTTGCCTGAAGTATTCTTACCTTGTTTTTTCTTCGCTCCTTGGTGCCTAGTCAGGAGTGCCACAGAGCGGACCAGTGTCACCAGGCATCTTCCTTCCTTTTAGGCCGTCGTTTTAGTCAGTGAGGGCTTTCTTGTTTGCCCTTCGTTTCCCTGGGTTCTGCCCAGAACACGCCCCCAACCAGCCTCTCTCCTCTAGACCCTCCCTTCCCTCGTTCAGGCTGCACTTAACCCTTTAGGTCAGGGATTTTTGCTTCTTTGACAGGCTTTTCCATGTTCATTATTGTTTTAAACCTCGTATTTAAATTTTTCAAATTCTAAACTGAAATTATGTCTGGGGATGAACAGACACAGTCCATGAAGGACAATTTAAAATCCTTCATCAAGGATTTGGTCCAACATGCTGTTTCTGTATCCATGTTAGATATTTAAAAAAACTTAGAATCCTCCATATCCAGAATGCTGCAGAACCCCAAGGATAATCCTCCTAAGAGAGGAAAGAAACATGCCCACCCCCCCCCATATGTGCATCCCAAATGCGTTTCTGTCAAATTTGGGCCTCCCCCTGAGAGGCGAATTCTCCGGGGCTCCCTTCTTCCCCCTTAACATCTTACATATTAGAGCCATGGACAGTGATAGGGATGATGTCTTGCAAGACTCCATGAATGACGATATCTATGATAATGGGCCTTTGGAGAAAAGGCGTAAAGTTTCTCCATCTGTGAGTTTCCCCCACTCAGCGTCGAGTGATCTGGTGGATCATGATGGTGAGCCCATGTTCAGTCCTACGTCGATTCACCATTCTAATTCGTCGGAATGGTTTCCTTCCGATCATGTTTCGGACTACGTCTTCTTTTATTTGAGGCATGCGCTTGAAAAAGTGTCTAGAAATAAGTTGAAGTCCGAATGTCCTAGACCTTCCCTTCCCTTTAAGGTGGCTGATAACCCCTCTATTGATCCAATATGTTATTGTTTTTTATTGAATTTGGGAAAGATCCCATGAAAGGGGTTGATCGCGCCTGGTTGAATTGCCAGGACAGACTTCTGGATCTAGTTGGACCTCTGACTAGGATTTTCGATTTGGCAGAGCAGGCAAAGATGGAGGGCACTCAGGTGGATCCTGAGGTAATTTCAAATTGGGCTCAAAGAGTGATATGCATGTTAGGCAATGCCAGCGCCTACATTTCCCAGGAGCGGCACAAAAGTCTTCTGCTCAGAATTGATCCCAAGCTCAGTTCTACGGCATCCAAAGAGGAAGGACCCAATGCAGATGGCCTACTCTTTGGTGATTCCTTTTTAAAGGAAATGAGCAGATATGTCTCCGCATTTGCTTCTTTGGACAAGGCACATTCGTCGATGAAAAGGATTTTTTCCCAACGTGTTTTTGGAAGGACCGGCAAAGGAAGGGGTCGATTTGCCGGTCGTTATTCTTCAAGAGGGCAATCCCTCAGCAGAGGCTCCTCCATCCAAGGCACCCAACAAGACTTTAACCAGGGGTACAAGCCCAAATTCTATCCCCGCCTGCTCCGGGGAGGCCGTAACAGGGGATACAGAGCCAAAGGAGACCAGCTTGCAGGTAAGAACTTCCAGTTCTGGCCTTCCTCCACTAGGAGGCAGACTGGGCTTATGTTTAAACGCTTGGCTTTCTATAACCTCAGATCCTTGGGTGATCCAGATGGTTCAAGGCTATTGCATAGAGTTTTTACCAGGTACCTTGTCAGTCCTATTTGCCTCGTCCTCTTCTTTTTTCCCGAGACCAATTTCGTCTGGTTCACGACGAAGTACAATCCTTACTAACAAAACAGGCCATCAAAGTCGTTTACGACCCCTCTGGGTTTCTCAGTACCATTTTTATAGTTCAGAAGAAGAACAAAAGGCTTTGTCCGGTTATAAATCTGAAAGATTTCAACAATTTCGTAGTATACCATCATTTCTACATGGAGACTATTCTCCATCTCAGAGATCTCCTTCTTCACAACAATGGGTTGGTCCGGATAGATCTTCAAGATGCCTATCTTTTGGTGCCCATTCATCCCTCCTTCAGAAAGTTTCTTCAGTTCCAGTGGGGGACTTCATTCTTTTAGTTCAAAACTCTTCCCTTCAGCCTTTCATCGGCCCCCTGGTGTTTCACCAAGATCCTCAAACCAGTAGTGGCCTTCCTCAGAGGTCAAGGAATAAGGCTTATCATCTATCTTGACGATTTCCTTATCTTGGCACAGGACAAGTCTTCCCTTATAGATCAATTAAATCTTTGTCAGGATCTCCTGTCATGACTGGGATTGCTCATAAATCTTCAAAAGTCCATCCTAATCCCTTTCCAACATCTCGAGTTTCTCAGTTTCATAGTCAACACTGTGGGGTCAGTACTCCAACTTCCTCAACACAAGGTGTCTTTGATAAAGAAAGATTCCAGGGAAGAGCTCTCATTGTGGATGAGTCTTTTAGATGCCAGGAACGGGAGAACAATTTTCTCTGCCACCCCAGATCTTGTCTTAGAGTCAGATACAAGTCTGACAGGTTGGGGCACAAGATGTGGTCTACTCTCGACTTGGGGTCCATGGTCCATTCAGGAGTCTTCACTGCACATCAACTGTTTAGAGATGCTTGCAGGTTCCTTTGCCATCCAGTCTTTTACAAAAGACAGGGTAAAGTGTTCAATTCTTCTGAGAATGGTCAATCTGTTTGCAGTCAGGTACATAAACCGGTTAGGCGGAACGAGATCCAAACCTTTGGCCCTTCTGACCAAGAGCTTGTGGGAGTTTTGTCTCCCCAAAAATATTTTGGTCAAGGCAGAATATCTCCCAGGCAAGCTGAACATAGCAGCAGATTGGTTTACCAGACATACCCATGACTCAAGCGATTGGCATCTTCACCCTTCCATATTCCAGCTCCTTTCTTCACTCTTCGGAGCTATGTCTATAGACCTCTTCACTTCAAAGATCAACTCTCAACTTCCTGCCTTCTTCAGTTGGAGACAAGATCCGTTAGCTTTAGCCACGGATGCTTTCCTACAAGTATGGCCTCCCTCTCTCGTGTATGCCTTTCCTTCCTTCCTGTTTCTTGCTCGAGTTCTTGCGCAGACCCACAGACAACATTCTTTCCTTGTTCTTATCACTCCTTTCTGGCAATCTCAGCCTTGGTATCCAACCCTCTTGGAACTTTCCTCAGACCTTCCAGTATTGATACTTCCGTTTCCTGAAATTCTCTTGAATCCTCAGGGTCAACCCCACAATCTCATTGTAGAGGGCTCACTTCATCTCATAGTATGGAGAATTTCAGGGCTTCCTGGAGAACCCCAGAACTTTCGGAGGAGGCTGTCCAATTCATTCAACAATCCTGAGCTCCGGGTACTTCAAGAGTCTACCGCTCCGCTTGGTCAGTGTAGTGTAGCTGGTGTGTGGACAGGAATTCCGATCCCGTTTCAGCAGATGTGACCTTAGTGGTAAATTTTTTGGCTTCCCTAGCTTCTCAAGGTAAAGCATAAAGTACGTGAATACTTATTGATCTGCAATCTCTTCAGTGCATATCAGGGTTGATGGAAGACTGGTTGGGGAACACCTGTTGGTTTGCCGACTTTTAAAGGGAGTACGTTTTGCTAAACCTCCTGCCCCAAAATACAATGTCATGTGGGATGTTGACTCTGTTCTTCGACTACTTCTTTCATGGCCGGAAAATGCTGATTTATCCTTGAAACATTTGTCTGCTAAATTGACTATGCTCCTGTGTTTAGTCTCTATCAAATGTGTTTAAGATGTTAAAGCTCTGGATGTTTCCTCCTTTCATTTTTCTGCTTTAGGAATTTATTTCCACGTGTTTAGATGTACCAAGACTAATATAGCCTTAGAACCCGCCGTAGCGGGCTCTACCGGCTATTAAAGGCCCGCTCCCGCGTTAAAGGACCGAGCCGAAGGCGAGGGCCTTTAACAAGGGAGAGGGCCTTTAATAGCCGGTAGATCCCGCTACGGCAGGTTATAAGGCTATTAGAACATTCTGCCACTCAGGGCAGAATGTTCTATTAAATAAAACAAATTCCTCACGGATCCCGTGAGGCTTTGTTCACAGCTGTTGCTGTGAACAAAGCGAACATTGGAATGTTGGCGTTGCGGGCTTTTACCGGCTAGTAAAAGCCTGCAGCACTCCATTGTTTTCAATGGAGCTGCCAACGTTCCAATGTTCTAATTTGTCTTCTGTCCTTTTTTCCTTCGCAACCTAAATTGTGTGTAGGTAAATGTTTGAAAACTGACGTTTCTCGAAGCTGCAGATCTCAAGGTTCCCTCCTCGTCTCAATTGCTTATTTCCTTTAAAAAGCCACACAAACTGGTCTCAACTCCCACCTTGGCTCATTGAGTGAAATGGCTAATGTCCTTGGCTGGTGTTCCTACCCTCTCTTATGGTGCTCATTCGGTGAGAGAAGCTACGGTTTCTCGAGCCTTTCGGGCAGGGGCTAGTTTACAGGATATCCTCAGATCTGCAGATTGGTCAAACGTTAGTACGTTTAGAACCTTTTACTGTAAACCTGTTGATCATCCACTGGACACTGTCATTTCATTGCTTTACAAGCATAATATGAGCCTCTGGTCTTCTAAAAAAATGAGATTTTCCTAGCCTTGGTGTCAGAAAGGCTAGATTTTATTAAAGACACAGAGGCGAGTGTTATCCCACCACATTTCTTTAACCCTCCTTGTTCTGTTCCACGGTGGCCATGTTGTCAACCAATGGCAACGCTTCTGGTTGATCTGCTTCCAGTTTCTCCTGGCCTGGAAAGTTCGTATGGAAGTTCTTAGTGTCCAGTTGGTTCCTCTCAGTTCTTCATGGATCTCTGACTTTATATGTGGTTTTGTGGTTCCTCTTGGATTCTACTTTTGACTGACTTTGACAAGAAAAGAGGACTTGGTGTTCTCAGTCAAGATTGTTATGAGGGGGCTCGTCATGGGTTTGGTCAGCCCCATTGTGATGTTGTTTTATAGTTTTTTCCCAGGGTTTCTGGGATTTGGAGTTCTTGGCTGCTATTTAATAAAGTAATAAAAGTTAGGCACAATACTCACCTCTGAGTCTTTAATAAAATCTAGCCTTTCTGACACCAAGGCTAGGAAAATCTCAATCTTCTGGCCACGGATAAGAAGACATGTTATTACAATATTAATTACAATGAAAGTCATCTCCACAGATGTTTGTGCTAATAAGATCCTTACATAAAACCTAAGTCCTTAGATTGCTTGTTGGGTTCCAATAACAAATGTGATCTGTTTGAGAAATATTGAATTAATGACAGTGGTGGATCATCAGCTATGGTGGAGGAGCATCGCCCCCCCGCCCGCCAGCAGCAACCGCTGCAAATCCTTTTACAATGAAAGGATAACAAACTAAGTTTGGATAATAAATTAAGTTTATTATCCTTTCATTGTTAAAGGGGCGGGGCTATGGGGGTGACGGGCACTGAGGGGAGTTCACTGTGCGCTCCCTCAGTGCGCATGTGTGTTTGGCCCGCTGGCCTCCATCCAAACTTAATGCTGCTCTGAGCAGCATCAGGATTGGGCACCTGGCAGGTTGGGAGCCTGTGCCTGCCTGCAGCAGAGGAGGCAGAGGAGCAGCGGCGTAGCGCGGAGGTAAGTTTTTAATTCTTTTAAAAATGTTATTAATGCCCACCCGCGTGTGCCGCCCTCCCCCATTACCCCTGCGAGCTGCTGCTGATTAATGGGCAATGACATATAGTACTGGTGTACGAGAGATCGAGAAGAGACTGAGACCATGGTTTTCTACATGATCAGTGTGTTTTACATGCAATTCTGCTTTCTACTCAGTTGGAAATGTATCCAGTTTCATCGCCCTCCATGGAAATCAAGAACCAACCCTAGCAGTTGATAGAACCTTTTTTACAGTTTATAAAAATGAGAAAACACCTTTTGTTTTTTCAGGGTGAACAATATTTGCATCTTTATCTCTTGATCTGCTGCTGCATTTGCCCCTGACAATAACGGGTTGTTGCAAAGGACTATGGGTATACAGAATATTTGCACGCCTTACCTACAGTTCTTAGATTTCTGTCTCTCATATTCTTATGAGGCAAATAATAATGTAAAACTGTATGCTTGTGTTGGTTTTTAGGTTGCAGCCTACCAGACAGGGGAAGGCTGCTAAAGACATTTTGGGGATATTCAGAATGTTGACCTAGTAACTCCTTCTGCCTGTTGCTTGCCTTTGTGGTTTGCCCCCTAACATTTTGCTTTCCATTTGTTTTAGGCAGGCCAGTATGAATTTGGTCCTTCCCTTGCCAAAACCTTATTCACAGAATTGTTCGAGTTCTCCTCTGTGTAAACAGGCCTGTAAATCTTGTTTGTACCTCATCCTATATGCTGTGCATTCAAAGACCTAGGTCAAATGCCAGACCCTGCTTTTGGCTGGCGCTTGTTTACTTTTCTTTCTTTCTCTGACTTCACAGTGAGGGGATTTATGTGATAATCATGCTGGATAGCGGTGGTATGAATGTTTCTTCTAGCACATGACAACATTTAAATGAACTGTGAAAGTATTTCAGAATATATCAGAATTATGAACGCACAAATGAGGCTCTTTCTGAGGTTATTTCTCAAGAGTACTGGGAACACATACTTTAATTTGATCAAAACAAATCATTACATTAGGTGATGGAATTTCCACACATTTGCGTCTGTGCACCGTATAGTTTTATCAGTAAAACTGTACGTCTGTGCAAATATAATGGTAATTTCAACTGAAAATATGTTGTCAGTAGTGGCAGTGTGTTACTACACCATGAATACTCCACTCTATGCCACTGCACTCTACTCTGTACCACCACACACCACTGCACTCTATTCTGCATTACTCCACTTTACACAACTCCACACCACTGCACTCTGCACCACTCCACTCTTCACCACTGCATTCTATGCCTATTCATGCTACACCTCTCTACTCTACACTGCACCACTCTACTCTGTGCCAATGCACTCTTCTCCACTCCACACTACTACAGTCTAGACCACACCAATCTACTCTACGCAACTCCACTCTACGCCTCTATACTCTATGACACTCTGCAACACTGCACTCGATTCCCCTGCACTCTATGCCAAAACACTCTATGCCAGTGTACTTTATTCTGTATGTCTAAACTCTATGCCCCTGCACTTAATGCCAATCCACTGTTCCCCACTCTAATATACTATGAGCCAGTGCACTCTATACCACTGCACCCTCCAGCACTTTAAGCCACTACACCATATGCCTCTCTCTGCAACTGCACTCTACCCTGCACCAATTAACTACGCCACTTCACTGTGCTCTGAAATAATCTACTCTATGCCACTGCACTCTACGTCACTCTACTCGACATTGTACCACTTCACTCTTTGCCACAGCACTCTACACGTCTACTCAACCACTGCACTTTATGCCAAAGCACTCTCCACAACTGCACTCTGTCACTGCATTCTACACCACTGCACTCTACTCCGCTTCACTGTACTCTATGCCACTGCTCTCTATGCCACTCTACTCCACTCTTCTCCACTGCACTCTGAAACTCTACTCTGCAGTGCTGCACTTTCTGCCTTCTACCACTAAACCCTATACCACTCCACTCTATACTACTCCACTCTATGCTATTCCACTCTAAGCAAGTTCACTCTATGCCACTGCACTGTATGGCCCTATACTCTGCAATATTCAATGCTACTTTAGTCTACACCACACTATGCCACTGCTGCATATGTCACTCAGCTCTACTCTGCAATCTATGCCACTGTGCTCTGCAGCACTCAACTCTGCACCACTCCACTGTGCACCACTCTACACCACTGCACTCCATGCCACTTTAATCTACTGTAATCTGCACCAATGCAATCTGCACCACTCCACCCTGTGCCATGCCACTTGGAGCCACCCCACTTTTGTCACTCCACTATGCTGCATTGTACGCCACTGAATTCAATGTCACTGCAATCAGTGCCACTGCACTCTACACCACTATACTCTGCAACACACTATGCCAATACAATCTGCACCAGTCCACTTTTCTCTATGGCACTCCAGTGTAGGGCACTCTACGTGACTTCAGACTATGCCACTCCATTACACAACTATCCCTGCCACTCCATTCTACAACCCTCTATTCCACTCTTCGCCATTCCACTCGATGACAATCCATGCCACTCTTTTCCATGGCACTAAAGTTTAGGCATAATGAACAGCAGCCGCGCTAGTGTACCACATGGCTAAAACACATTGGCAAAGTGAAGAGCTCTTGCATATGCAAGACCTTGTGGCTTTTCCAATGCTTGTTCTAAGATGCAGTCAAAGACTAGTGGGGGTGCCTTACGTTCACACTTATAATTGCAATTTGGGATTTGTATGGGAGAGTAAATATACTGTTCTCTGTGTTGTCTCTGTACTCAAATGTCAAATTCTATCATTTCTGGGCTTTCATTTACATGGGCTCTCTGAAATTAGAGGCACCTGGGCAAACAAGCCATTATTCTTGGCTAACAATGAAACCTTCCTGTGCAAAAACAATTCTTAGATAAAAAGTCCTCTATCCATTTGTACTGCAGAATGCGCAGCACATAGAAAGAGGAAGTAACAAGGAGATATTTCTACTTGTTACGCCTCTCCTGGGAGGAGTATCTTTTTGGTACACTCCCAGGTTTTGCTAAATTTGGTATATCTGGGAATACATAAAAAACCATGGAGTTTCCAATGCCCATGGAATGGCTCCACTGTGCAGAGTAATGCAACGCAACATTTTTGCTCTGTTTTGCATTACTCTAGATGTTTTAAGCCATTCAAAGCTATGTGGCTTCATTTGGCTTCAAATATCTGACTTAGAGGTTCACTTCACGCATGTACCACATTGCGTGGTGCAACCATGACACGAAGTGTTCATAAATATGCCCCTATGTTTATTTGCAGGACGGCGCTATGCTGTTTGTGCACAAATCATGAAGTAATACAACGTTAGGGCACGAGCTGTATGAAGCACAGCTTGTGATAGACAGCGAGGTGGTTGCTGCTTTCTGTTCCTGATCTATAGTGTCTGCAACTCTTACAGTAACACCAGGAATTACTGGGTAACCAAGTTCGCCTAAAGGACTATAGTCAGCACAATTTTGTGAGAAGACAAACTCACCGCTCCTTTCTCCACCTGTGTGCAATAAAACCACATATGCGTACTGTATATAAGTTTGTGTGTGTGTGTGTGTGTGTGGGGGGGGGGGTGGTTACACATATATTACATAGTCGCCAATATACATTACACCGATAAGTATGCCAAAAATAACTCCAGAATACAGTTTCAGGATCTTCGAACATTTGACAGATGCTGAATGAAATGCCCAGTGTCAACAATCCGCCACTGTGGTGGATTTTCCGCAGTACTAAGGTTGGGGATGAGACTAGGACCTTAACAGAGAGTGAGACAAAGGGAAAATTCTTGCCTCATACACAATCTCAAAAGTTAGGGGATACTCATTATCAGAAACCACTTCTCCCCCCTCCAACACCCGTGGAAACAGATGTAAACTCCAGAATTTAGGAGATGGTGTATTTCCGGGGGGGGAAGGATAGGGAGCCTTTGTTTTTAATGGCGATGTGCTGGTAGTGTGGAGGAGGAGTCCTCATCATTCGCCCCGTGGAGAAAAAATGTTTTTTGGTCAAATTTGCCTAACTCCTTCCTGAGGATTACTCGCTCTGTGGACAAACCACAGAAGCGTTTGGTGCATTTTCTGCTGTATTAGGCCTAGGTACAAAGTCGGAAAAAGAGTGTAGGCGCGTCATTGAAAATACAATATTAATTTAATACCCACCAATTTGTATGTCAGGGTCATTCACAAACGTTTAGGTGATTGTTTCAACAAGCAATCTCCTAAACAAACACATGTAAGACTATCCATCCAAAAGGCAGGGTGAGTGTGTTTCCAGGGTGTGAACGGGAAGTCAGCACCCTAATATATGTTATGGTGGTGTGGGATAGCTCCTGGACATTTTTCTAAACATTCAAACAGTTAAAGGGTTCAATTTGTAGTTTGAATGTTCAATACATAGGATTCTGACTTTTGACCTGAATTCACACAATTTGGGCCTCTGATATATAAACGTTTGGAGCTACATAAATTGTATTCTATTTTCAGTGTTTGTCCTTCCATTACTCATGACCTCTCTATGGCATATCGTGGATTGTTGCACAGATTAGAGCAGTCACTCCCTCTAAAGCAGTGCTGGCTGTGCTGAAAAATCGTTCAATTGCATATCACAAGCTGTGTCCCTTGCCTGGCTACAGCAACTTGTTGGTTTACAAAAATAAATAAATAAATACATAAATAATGTAAAGAAATAAATAAATCTTACTGTTTCTCTCATCCCCTATCAGACAACATTACATATTAATTCATAATCACATAAACTATTGCCTTTTTAGTAGTTCGACTTCCCTTAGATAGGAAATCCTATTTTTGTGCTAATTTCGTAAGAATGAGTCCTTCACATGTAATCAATCTGAGGCTTTTCGCTCTGAGGCACAAACATAAATGATCAATTTGAATCTATTAATTCAGTTAATGCACCACACTTACCTGTCTTCAAAAGCCAAAGAATACAGTATTTAAGAAGCATTCACCGAAGAATGTGTCAGCTACTAAAATAGTATATGGCTTTGTAGCGTAGAAAACATAAATATACAGTTTTAAACCCTTCTCTGCCAGGCCTTTTCCCCTCAAGTGTCGATCCTTTTTTTGTCTATTTGGGGTTGTTCGCGCTTAGGACCTCCCACCTTTTTGTCGACATTAGCTACCCACGCCAGATTTGCGCCCTTTTTTCCAACATTTTAGGGATTCTAGAGGTACTCAGAGTTAGTGGGTTCCCCTGGAGGAGACCATTAAATTAGCCAAAATACAGCTAACATTTGGTTTAAAAAAAAAAAAAGGGGAAAAAGGGCTGCAGAAGAAAGCATGTACCTTTTCCATGAAAATGGTATTAACAAAGGCTTTGGGGTACTAAAATCACTATCTTCCCAGCTTTCAGGAACAAGCAGACTTTAATCAGATGCCACATTTTTCAACACAATTTTGGCATTTTACTGGGACATACCCATTTTTACTATTTTTGTGCTTTCAGCCTCCTTCCAGTTATTGACAGAAATGGGTGTGAAAACAATGCTGGATACCAGACAGCTAAATTTCTGAAAAGTAGACAAAATTCTGAATTCAGCAAGGGATCATTTGTGTAGATCCTTCAAGGTTTTCCTACAGAAAGTAACAGCCTAAATAAAATATATTGAAATTGAGGTGAAAAAAAAGCCATTTCTGTCCACGCTTTCTTCTATAACGTTTTCCAGCCATGGTAGATTTTTGAAAGCAATATACTATTACGTCTGCTGGACTCTTCTGGTTGCAGGGATATATAGGGCTTGTAGGTTCATCAAGAACCCTAGGTACCTAGAGCCAATAAATGAGCTGCACCTTGCAATGGGTTTTCATTGTACACCGGGTTTCCAGCAATTCATTTGGTGAAATATAAAGAGTGAAAAATAGGTATCAAGGAAACCTTTGTATTTCCAAAATGGGCACAAAATAAGGTGTTGAGAAGCAGTGCTATTTGCACATCTCTGAATTCGGGGGTCCCCATACTAGCATGTGAATTATAGGGCATTTCTCAAATAGATATCTTTTTTACACACTGTCTTACATTTGGAAGGAAAAAATGTGGAGAAAGACAAGGGACAATAACACTTGTACTTCTATTCTCTATTCCCCCAAGTCTCCTGATAAAAATTGTACCTCACTTGTGTGGGTAGGCCTAGTGCCTGCGACAGGAAACACAACATGGACACATCACATTTCTACATTGAAATCTGAGGTGTTTTTTGGATAGTGCTTAGCTGTGGATTTTGGCCTCTAACTCAGCGGGCACCTAGGGAAACATACCAAACCTGTACATTTCTGAAAACTAGACACCTAGGGGAACCAAGAATTGGGTAACTTGTGGCGCTCTTACCAGGTTATGTTACCCAGAATACTTTGGAAACCTCAGAATTTGGCCCAAAAAAAAATGTCCTCACATTTCCGTGATAGAAAGTTCTGGAATCGGAGAGGAGCCACAAATTTACTCCCACCCAGCATTTCACAACGTCTCCCGATAAAAATGGTACCTCACTTGTGTGGGTAGGCCTAGTGCCCGCGACAGGAAATGCCCCAAAACTATACGTGGACACATAAAAATGATCAATTACAAAACTACCTGTTTTTGCAGGGGGCGCACCTGTGTTTTTGGTCCTGGGCTCAGCAGCCACCTAGGAAAACCTACCAAACCCAGACATTTCTGAAAACTAGACACCATAGGGACTACAGAGATGTGTGACTTGCATGTATCCCCCAGTGTTTTCTTACCCAGAATACTTAGCAAACCTCAAATTTAGCTAAAAAATCAAATTTTCCCCACATTTCTGTGTGGGATCACTGCACCAGCACAATCTTTCTACCACCTATCGTTCCCCTCAGTCTCTTGATAAAAATGATACCTCACTTGTGTAGGTGGGCCAAGTGCCTGTGAGAGTGAAGAGCCAAATACATGTCAAAATTGAGGGGAACCAAAGCGGGTCCAACAGAGCAGTTTGAAAAAAGATTTGGGGGCTGACAAGTGGGGCAGAAGTTTTATCGGTATAGGTGCAACAAACCTGGGTAGTAGAAATGTTTGGTTTCCTGCAGATTCCGGAAGGTTCCAACACAAAAATGTGAGGAAAATGTGTGATTTCAAGCAACTTTGGAGGTTTGCAGGGCATTGTGGGTAAGAAAATGGTGCGGAGTGCATGTGTAGCACACCACCCTGGACTCACCCAGATGTTTAGTTTTCAAATGTATCTAGGTCTCGTAGATATTTCCAGATGGCAGCATCCCAAAGTCCAAAAAGTGCAGCCCTCATAATTCCAAGTGGGACGACCTTGAAAATTAGCCAAGCTCTCCTGGCCCAAATGTAAAACCAAAACCCCAAATAATCAAACGTCCTCTTGCTTGCTATTGGGATAAGATCTTTTAGTGTGTGGGGGGAGCTGAAATAGTTTTACCCCCTTTAGTTGGGGTGGGGGCATACCCATGGCCAGAGTGGTTGGATGGCACTACCCCACTATTTTTTTTTTTTTTTAAATTCCCTGGCATCTAGTAGGCTTTCTGCCCACCAGGGAGTGGATTGGGGGTAATTGCCCCATCTGTCCACTAGTGAGCAAATCAACATTGTCCCCATTTATTTGGGGTGGGGGTATGGCCATACTCTCACCCTCTTTTTAAAAAAAAGAAATCTTCCCCTGGTGTCTAGTGGGCTTTCTGCCCCCTTTGGGGGCAGATGTGTCTTACAAAAATAGGCTGATCTGCCCCCAAGGGGGGCAGAAATGGCTAACAGTAATGTGCCCCCATGGGGAGCGACCCTTGCCCAAGGGGCTGCCCTCCCAAACAAAAAACACACACCCATACCAATCCCTGGTGCCTAAGTGGGTTCTGCCCCCCTTGGGTGCAGATGGGCCCAATAGAAATAGGCCGATCTGCTCCCAAAGGGGCAGAAATGGCCTAAAATAAATTTGCCCCCCAAGGGAGCGACCTTTGGCTAAGGGCTCGCTCCCCTTGCGTGAAACTGGCACAAAAATAAATCCCTGGAGTCTAATAATTTCTGTCCCCCTTAGGGGCAGATTGGCCTAAAAAAAATAGGCCGAACTGTCTCCATGGTGGGCAGAAATGGCCTAAAATAAAATTGCCCTCCAGGGGAGCAACCCTTGCCTACGGGGTCGTGAATGAAATTGGCGTTAAAAGAAATCTCTGGTGTCCAGGTGTTTCTGCCCCCCCCTTGGGGGCAGATTGGCCCAATAAAAATAGACAGATCTGCTCCCTGATGAGCGACCCTTGCCCAAGGGGCCACTCCCCTTATTTGTAAACCAAAAAAAAAAAAGTCTAGGGTCTAGTGTCTATACGATCGGGCTGCAGGAATGCTCAGAAAGACATGAAAGGAAAGGAAAAGCCTTTCCTTTCCTTTGGCGCCTCTCTGACCTCCTACCAGGAAGCTGAGCTTTCAGCGCAATGGGGATGACCTCTGATGAGGTCAGTGTGCGATCGTGTGCTGACATCATCAGACGTCATTGGGAGGGTTAGCGCTCCCCCCTGGGCCGGGTGCAGGACATATCGGTTAGGTCCTCGGCACCCAAGTGTTGCAGCCAAGGACGTCACCATTACGTACTGGGCAGCCAGGGGGTTGAAACCCCCATTTAATAAATCTTACAAATTGCTTCGACTTTAGATCAGTTTAGCATAATGAGCATACAAAGAACTCTTTTTATATAAAAAGTCTAATCCCAAATTTGGTTCTCAATTACATTATGTATATATCTGGTACGGGTATATCTTCCTGTAGGTGTATATCTTCCGGTAGGTGAATATTTTCCTATAGATGTTTGACCGGTTGATGTATATCTTCCAGTAGGTGTATATCATCTGGTAGGTGTATATCTTTTGGTAGGTGTATATCTTCTAGTAGGTTTTGAACCAGTTGGAGTATATTTGATAGGGATATATCTTCCGGTAGGTGCATATCCTCATTTTTTCTGTTTAATAATTGAACACTAAGAGCCTGATTTAGCTCTTGGCAGTCACAGTCCTGCAGCTGGTTTTCTGAGTGAAAACCCACCAATCGCCATGATAGTCCGCCCGCCAGATTTAGTTGTTAGCGAGTACATAAGGGAAAAACTACCAACGGTCCACCTTAACTGCCAATAATCAACCCCAGCGTTGACTGTACCATTGACAAAAGTGGCTGGTGGTGAGACTCCAGCCCCTTTTACCACCTACTTAATCATGATGTGCAGTCCCGTGGACAAAACTGTGGCAGCTAAACCTCCACACCTGAGTTTGTGGATTGGGAGGGATATAAACCCAAAACTCACTTGTTTACACTTTTCCTCTTTCCTGCTGACATGAACCCAATAGTGGTGATGATACCTCTGCTGCGGCTGCTGGACCAAGATGAAAACCGATGCCTTCATGACGGAACCAGAGGTAAGTCCCCTTATTACCTGTCACCCTCAGACTTGGCGTAGTACACTAGCATTGGGCTTGACTCCCTTTACCCAAAGCCAAAGTATAATGAAGTGCAAAGTATAAGCTTCCAGTGTCGCACTTACAAAATGTTTAAAAACACACCTCGAGATGTCTGTAGTACTCAGCAATCTGGCAGTAACTGCCTTCATGGCACTGGATACCAATGCCTTAAGGCACAGCATTCCCAAATAAAATTGTGACCATACAAGTTGTTTACAATAATGTCCCCAACCAATAAATCCAAATATAAATAGTATCCCCTACTGGAATTACTCTACATCATGACACTGTAGCAATTGCAATACAGAATGCTACAAGGGAGTGTACACGGAATGCACAATCAATTTTACCTCTAATCTGCAAACATGTCAGAGTTTTAGGAAGCTCACATGTCCCCTTAGTGTCTGCAATTATGCCAAACAGTAGATGACATTGAACCTCAAAGTGATGTGTGCCCAGAGTAATGCACATGTGCATATTTCTGACACAGCATGTCATAATGAAAACACATGCATTCTCCAAACACAAAATCAGAAACATATATAATTTTGGTGTAAGTGTCCAGTAACATGATGAATGCTTGCATCAAAATTATCACGTCCATCACCAATGTACAACACTCATGCATGCATGAAAAAAGAAATTAAAGATACAACCTGTGTTTGTCACTGTGACAAATGAGAGGAAGTGCATGGCTCACAAATTAGAAGAAATAACACCACCAGCAAACAATTAGTAACAATCATAAGAAAAGGCCAGGACAAAGGTAGTTTCAAAATTAAAGTATTTTTTCATGTAGAAATGAGATACTCCTCTCAAATTTGTAAAAACAAAGTATAAATGTTCTGCAAATAATAACCATGTACATATGTACAGATTTTGGGTTTTCCCACATGGGCCACATTGGCTGTCTGTCAGCTCACACTTGCCTCCTACAATCACTGTGAGAAGGAGCCTTCTATAGAAGGGACATCTATAGGACATTGAGAACAGGCACCTTGGGGGTTGGAGATCCTTGGGTTTGTGAGGGGTGGATTTGGAAGGGGTGGTGTGGGATGTGGAAGGGATGGGTTGAGATGTGGAAGGGGAAGGTTAAGATTTGGAAGGGTGATGAAGACATTGGGGTGGGCTAACGTTCCAGAGTAGTAGTCTGGGAGGTGAAATGAATCGAAGCCAGGAAAAATAGGACATCCTCCTTTGGGAAAAGAGGAGGGTGAATGGAAGGGAGTTTGGGTTGGGAGGTAGAGGGAGTGTGCTTGTGATAGGGCTGGATTGAGGGCTTTGGGATGGGAAAGGGGTGGGGGTGTGGGCACAGGTTTAGTGTGGATTTGAGGCTGCACCCAATGACGAGGCCAGACAGGGCACCATGAATGCTATTCAGATAATCCAGCATCTGGGTGCTCTGGCCAGCCAGCCCCTGGATGGCATTAAGAAGTGTGGTCTGGCCTACAGCAATCGTCTGTAAAAGGTCTGCAGCCTCTTGCCCGAGCACCTACTGGGACACCAGGGGGGAGGCATAAATGCCTGCAGCAAAGATGACACCGTCCCTTTTAGGGAGGCAGCTATGACCATCTTGGGGGAGCAAGAGGGATGGTGGAGCTCGGAATGGGGCTTGGACAATGACGTAGGTGTCACAGTCACTCCAGGGTCCACCCCCACTTTAGAATGGTCATCATTGGAGGCCTCCAAAGAAGATGTAGAATCACTCATCGCCTCCTGGCCAGTCTCCTTACCCTCTGTACCACTGGGTCCCTCAGTGACATGGTGTCGATAACCGATCCACTCCGGTGTGGCTGCTGTCTCCTTTGCCTTGCCCAGTTGATGCTGAAAACACAGATTCAACAGTTTTAGGGTATCTGTGAGAGTACAACTGGACATCAGTGTTCATCACACAACATTTGCACTAAGCTCAGTAATCCTCAATCCCAGCTCCATATCATCCATCTTTGTCACTTATACACTTGTAGTTCCTTCCATAACAAAGGATTTCAACAGCAAACACATAGACCTGGAGAGACCTCTGATTGCAGTACAGCGCTAAAATTGATTCACTTCTCCCAAAGGGGAAGGCGTTGGCCTGGAAGTTGACTGCTCAAGCTGGGACACTACCACATCTATGTGACTTAATCTTTCATCTACAACATAGCTGGAAAGTAAATAGGTTAAATCACAACAATATCTAGAGACAATGACTTACCCCCTTGCTGCTGCTGTTGGGCTTTCAACTGCCCATCAAGCTCCAGGTAAGCAACTGCAAGGATGCGGGCCATTAGGTAGGTTAGGGTGCGGCGCACCAGCCTGGATCACTGGGAGGACTGCCCGACTTGGCCCTCAGCAGACTTCTGTGCCGAGCGACACAGGTCCTCCCACCTCTTCCTACATTGTAGGCTGTGGTACTTGTGGCCTCCAGGTTCCGCACCTTCTTTTCGATGACCTTCCAAATCTCCCATTTCTGATGGGCATTGGCATGTATGGATGACAAAGAAAGGACAAGAAAACATTTTTGATTGATTTTGTTTTCCAGTACTGCTGTGACATTACATTTTGGATCTTCACACTTACATTCACCAAACAGTAACTACATTCTTTCCCAAAAACTTTTATAGGTAGCTAGGAAATACTGATTTGTGGTGCTCTTATGAGCACCATCAAAACATCCTAGCTCATGTTACCAAATCTGACCTACAACACAATCCTGGTCACAGCTATACAACCTATCCTGTTGTGATGAGCACCCTGATTCACACTCATTGCTAACTACTAAAGGCTAAACAACCTGTACAATCCTTGCACATAATCCCACACACAGCTACATTGGCTTCCTGCTTAAACTCCCAAGAGTCAGAACCCATGGTCTGCATCACATAGAGTGACTAAGGGCAACATAGAAGGGCTGCTATGTGTCAATGAGAGCATTGATGTATGGGATGTGTGAACAAGTGTGTGCTGGAATGGGATAGACTGGGATGGATGATTGTGAGCCAGTGGCATCTGAATTTGCAGCACAATAAAATCTTTACCTATATGTGGCTCCAGGACAGGTTTAAACTATGGGTGGGAGCTCCGCTCCGCTGGCAGAGCTAATGGAGTTTTTGGAACTCCACGCTTTGCCCCGCCAAAGCGGCTCACTCGGTGCTCACTGCAGCGCAGTTATGGGCTACACAACGCAAGCGTAGACAGTCTGTGCATGCGCTATGTAGCCCATAACTGGGGTGCAGAGCACACAAGTGATGAATCTAGGACCAGGCCTCCCTCTGCCAGCAGCCCGGGACCGGGGGCAGAGAGCCAAGATACTGTGGTCGGAGGACTACGAGGAGAGAGGACCCCACTGGAGGACCTAGGTAAGTCCTTGTCTCTTTTTTTCTTTGTGCACACTGGTGCACAAACAAGGACTGAAGCGGCAGCTTTCGCTGCCTTCGGGCCTGGCCTGAAGTCAGGCCAGGGCTGCAGGCAACGAAAGCTACAGTTTCAGGCCTCTTGTTCATCGGCCTGTCCTGTGTGCAGTGTGCACATAGGGCAGGTCAGTGCACAAGAGGCCCGGTAGCTTTTGCTGCCCATGGGCCTAAATTCAGGCCAGGTCCACAGGCAGCAAAATAAAGCTGCCGTTTCAGGCCTCTTGTGCTCCGACCTGCCCCTTGTGCACTGCACACAGGACAGACCGGTTCACTGCCTACAGCCCTTCCCTGCATGCACATGATCTTGGAAGCGCTAAACAGGGTCGGCCTGGCCAACCTGGCCCGACCCTCCTTAGTGCTTCTGAGATCCGGTGCATTCAGGACTCCGCAAGTCACGGAATTCCACCTGTCCAGAATTCCATGGAGTTTTTAACTAACTCAGTGGAGTTCTGCGGAGTGGAACTTCGTGAACTCCACCCAGGCCTAGTTTAAACCCTACGGAGCCGCCTAATACACAATATGGGCTGGAATCCAACTTGACAGGACAGCATCAGACAACTTCAGATCCTGTAAATTTTTCCCTCAACATCAGTATCATTTTAACATTGGCTGTATGTTATCATTCACACTACTGGTACACTGTCTAATGGCCACTGTTAGTCAGTGGCCTGCAGTATGTGTGATGAATTAGGAATTGTGTGTTACACTGTTACTCATTACAGCTTCTACTTTCAGGTGACTTTACATTGCTATGCATAGACATTTCAGACAGTGGCAAAAAACAATGTATCCCTGGGACATTATTCAGTTAACCCTAATCATAACACTTCCCCCATTAAAAAAAAAGACAAATCAGCCTGTGGATTAAAAAGGAAGTAGTTACTTCGTCAGACATACCCAATCAGACATGTACTTGTTCCTCTGGACTCCCATACAGCTGGCTGAACAAGGACAGAGCATTCCTGGCAAGGTGTTCCAGATCCTCCGTGATGAAGGCAGGGGCCCTGTCACCTGCTTTGCCTGGCATCCTAGCTTCCGGAGGTCAGAAATATCAGCAAAACACAAGGAGGTCTGGTTGCCAGCAGTGTTAGGAGGCACATGATTTTTTCTGTAATACGTCGTGTACAAGGATACGGCAGATGTGATCCATGATGGAGATGGACACACCTATTGGCTTCCATTCGGAGCTGTCACACACATTAGCCTATGGCAGGGCCTGTCGTGGAATGTTCCACCTATTACGCCGTCAACTTCCACCAACGACAGTCGGTTAGCCAATATCCTGATCATATCCACATCTTTTAAATTATGAAATTCATATCGTGGCTAATACATAAAATGTGTGTTTGACATAAAACTATGGGGGTGACCATTTCAGCCCATATTTTATTTATTCATGTAGACACTTGAACCCAGGCATGGGTGGGAAAGTCAACATCAAGTGTTCAGACCATTATCACACCTTATCACTATGGAAGAACGTGATGTCAGCAACAAATGTAGGTTGAATAGACAAACTATCATGGATTTGTGTCAGCATCTGGAGCCTGATCTCCGGCCTCACAATATAAATCATACAGTAATTACATTTATGATGAAAATCTTGGCAGTAGTACGTTTTGTGACCACAGGAACTTTCCAATACACTGTGGCAGTATCTGGAGGCATGTCCCAACCAACTTTCAGTGGTGTCGTACAAGACTTCCATTCTGCATTTCTGAAGCACATCAACAGCTACATTCAGTTCCCACAGCAAAAGGATTTTGGCACTGTGGAGGGAGACTGTTATGCTTTGGAGGGGGTCTGCCAAATATGATTGGAGCTATAGATGGGACACATATTACCATAGTGCCACCACACACAAGGGAACTGGTCTACAGTAATCAGAGGAACTTCCATTCCATCAATGTGCAAGTTGCCTGAATAGCTGATTTGTGCATTTTAAGTATGTGTGTCTACTTTCCTGGGTCAACACATGACTACTTTGTACTACACAACACCACCATACCCCTGCAAATGTCACAACGTGGACCAAAGAGATCCTGGCTTGTTGGTAAATACAACAAGACGTGAGGATCATTTGCTTTCAACCTAGTTTAGGAAAGTAAAATGGTATGATGTGCTACTGATGTTTTGATATATTGCTTTCTTGTAGAAGATTCAGCATATCCTAACAGACCCTGGTTGTTAGCAGTGCTGAGGAATCCAACAATGCCAGATGAAGTCCACATCAATGAGGCCCATTAAAAGACAGGGAGGCCAGTGGAGCAGGCGTTCGGGCTCCTGAAGGCCAGATTCGGATGCCTGGACAACACCAGGGGACTCTTCCTCATCTCATCCTGATAAGGTCTGCCAAATCATGGTTGCTTTCTGCATTTTCCACAACATTGGCCTACGGTGGAACAGTACAATAACTGCAGAGCATTGAGAACATGAAGAGACACCAGGTGAGGATGTTGAAATGCCCAATGAATATGATGGTGGTGAAGAAGAAGGAATTGGTGTACATCAAGATGTCAGTGGTCACTTCTTCAACTGAGCGTAAGTGTACTTTTACATACTGTATTTGGCAATGTTGGGCCAAGCTGTGACATGGTGAATTAATCAGTCTGTGTTGTCAATTAGTTGGTAATGGTGAGGTCAGGAAAATCCAAGGCAAAGCTGCTGTGGATTGGAGTTTCCCTACATTGACTACAGTGGTTATTGACATAGCTCAACTCACTGGTGATACGCATATGTGTCAACCTAACTTGCCATTGGAGTCAAATTGTAACTGTCACATTTTTAATTTCCCCTTTTTTCATGTTTCAGGGTCCTTCACCGCGTCATCTTCATTTGGACATTTCAAAGTTGTGACAATTGCAGTGAGATGTTGCTGTTGGAAAGGACAAAGTGAACATGTGTTGATTCTGAGAAAGATCCTCTTGGAATTGGCAGATCTTGTACAGGGAGAAATTGCCCTGAGATGAAATGGAAGTTCAAGAGATTGTGACAGACCAGTTTCCGGTGTGATGTTGGCATCAACATGTGCTACTGCGACGTGCTACTCATCGTGCTCAAACCACATGTGCATGTCAAGCCATAGCATACTTTTTTCCCTGCACATTGTGCAATTCTTTAATTTGTGTTCAGTGTAGGTAGCTGTTGATGTGTCCCCACCTAGTGAAGGGTACTTCTATTTAGAACACCACTGAGTGCTGGTTATAACATTTCACCAGCTACTACCACAGTGTCCTGTCATGGTCTTGTGGCTTCAAATTGTCTTGCTAGTATGATGTAGACTATTGGTGTAAGTGATGCAGTATACCTATTGTGAGGGCAGGATGTCTTGATCCAGCTGAAGTCATGTATCCATTATAGTTTGCCTATTAAATGTGCTCCCATGTGATATTCTCGTTCTTCCATGGTGTCAAGGTCACTGAGTGTCCACCTCTGAATGGAACATACTATTGGGTTACTCCATGCGTTGGGGACTTCTGTTCTGAATACCTCGATGATGATGAAAACAATACTTTGTGATTTTGCTTTGTTTTGACTGAATGAAAACGGGAACACTTTACCTCCTGTTCATTCCTAATTTACATTTCTATCTGTTGGGTCAATAAATGTAATCAAAATAATGATGAAGACTGTGGTGTAAGATTAAATGTCAGAATAAAAGCAACAACAGTGTTATAAATTGTTGTGCTGCGTGTTTATTTCCATGACACCAAGCAAATTAAAAGTGTACAAACAAATGTGAAAAAAGCAAAATAAAATTTCTGTCATGGTGGATGGAAGTATAGTGGTAGAGGCAAAATTGTTTGTAGTCCAATGTCCAAAATACAAATGTCCTCAGAAAAGGTAAATGTGTCCCAGAAGTAGTCCACATGAAGAAATTAGGTATGGCATCTCCTGAAGGTAGTGGTGGAGGTCTTGCCTTACTCTCCTGGCATGCCTAGTGACTGCCCTCTCTGGGGAGAGGGGTGGGCAGAGGTGCAGGGACTGGGGTGGGGTTAGCAGGCTGCTCGTGTGGCAGGGTCTCCCTGTTTGTGTCTCTGAGTGGTGTTGTTGGCTCTGAGGTAGAGGGACCACAGGCATGGGGCTGATTGAATTGGGAAAGCCCTGCTCACATGGTGAAAAATGCCAAATAGCACCACAATCAGGAAGCTCACATTTGAGTTATGTTGGTGTGCTTCCAAAATGAGCTCCTTCTGCACCTCCTTGATCCCTCGGAGCTCAGTTACTACCTGGCCCATTATGTTTTGGGACCCAAGACTCGGTCGATGGGGGTCAGGCTGACAAAGACCCCAATGTTGTCAAGTTGGTGGCCCACGGATTCCCTCCCACGCCCCCTAACCCTAACCCCACTGCCATGTGACCTTGGACCAGAGTGCCCGATCCCAGTGTCCTGGCAGAACTTGAGGTGAAGTGGCAGATGGAAAAACATCTGCCAGGACTGGGAGGCACAAAATAGGTGTTGTGATACACAGGAAGTGGAGTTGTCCTGCTGCTGTGATGGTGTTTCAGCTGAGTTGGGAAGACGGTGTGGGCCGAGTCTGACTCACTGGGGCTGTCTGGCCAGACAGGTCAGATGGAGCAGCTGGCTCCTGATAATCCATACTTGCAGGAGTGGAGTCCTCACTTAAGGCCTGGTCTGTAGTGGAGGTGTCTTGGCTGATAGATGATGGTCTACCTGTCTGGGGGGTTGGACCGGAGAAAAATGCATAATTAATATTTAGTTTGCGCATCCTATATGTTCTTGCTTATAAATGGGGCTTCCTGAAAAAGATAAATTGAAGTAATAGTATGATTAAGCCTTTCTGTGCTTTACATAGTTATGCACATTCAGTCTGATGTAAACAGATGCTAACTCCAGTGGTGATGTTGTGTAGATGTCTTGGAATGGAAAATGTTTTTTAGATTCAAACCAACACAGTGGTCAGTATATGAGAGTACTAGACTATTCCAAGGCCTAGCGGGCTAAAACAACATTCTACAAAGTGTGGTTCAATTTAATATTATGACTGACTTTGTCATCATATGGACAGTGTACAGAAAGTTGTGTGTGGATACTACTTCTGTTCAGCATGCCACATCACAGGGTAGTAAATCTGGGATTCAACAGGCCATGAAATATGTGGGCATTTCCATCAATTCAATGTAACTGTGAGAAGGGGTCACCAAGGTTGAGGGACACAACAACTGACATTTTCATCCATGGCGTGACATGATGACTGTCAAATGCACATTTTGGAGATGTGTTCACATGTGGAAGTGAAGGAAGGTGGAGCACGGTTGCCTTACACTATTGTTTTGCAGGTACCACAACAAGGCATCATGGTAGTTGTAATAATCTGTTGCTACTATCGACAATTGTTGTTGTTAGGTGATTTGAAAATATCTTTTTCAATGACTACAGTAGGGATGAACACACATTTTCAACATGGACACACATATGGGTATGATGTGACTCAATGAAATAACCTACTCACAGGCAGTATATCTTCATGTGCAAATTGATGAAGTTTTGTATTTGTTTTTGGGGAACAACAAAAACTTGATGTGCAGCAAGGGACTTATTAAAGGTAAGGGTTCATCCATGGGGAGCAACACACAATCTGACTTGACATATGCGCATTGTTACAAAAGAGAGAGACAACCATGATGCTAGTAATTGGGATGACACAAGATATTTGGTTATTCAGGTTTAGAAATTTCTGTTTTGATAAGGGTGTTGAGCAATCCTAAAACTGTACCTTAAGGGCAGGCCCTAGGCCATCATGGAGCCTCAGGTCTCTGACACCACAATGCCTGGGGCGTGGTAGCCCCAGAAACAAGCAACTTGTCTCCACTCCACTTCTAATACGTTCAGTGAGTCTACCCTGCCGCTCCACCAACCTAGGGTCTGCACCCATTGGTTCCACTGGGGCTAGAGGCGAGACTCTCCTCCCTCTACCCCTCCTTGTAGAATCCCACCCTCCTCTCCTCGGAGGGGTATCACCAGGATCCATAACTGCCAGGGTGCTGGATACAGCGGTCCTGCACAATTCCCTCGCCAGCCCAGGATCACCACCCAGCAACTGCCACCCAACTCAGGGACACTACCCATGGATTGCACCGGGGTCCAGTGTGGGTTTCCCCCTCCCTGAACCCCACTCCCTGAGTTCTGTATCTCCCCACGTTGGGAAAGGCCTCCATAAGTTACACACTGGGGTGAGCACACTAGCCGCCCCCAACCAGGTCAGAGTTTACCCCCTGGACCTGTCTACCCAGTTCAGAGTCAACACTGTCAGACTTGACCATTTCTCAGTGAACCTGGACTTCCTGGGGAGCACACCTACCCCCACCAGGTCAGAGCTTACCCCCTGAACCTGACCATCCACCCCAGAGTCACCACCCTGCAGCTGAACCACTGCCTGGCACACCGGGACTTACTAGGGACCTTACCTACTACCCATCAGGTCAGAGTTTACCCCTGAACCTGAGCATCCAACCCAGAGTCACCACCCTGAGGTTGAACCATTGACTGGTGCACCAGGACTTCCTGGGAGGCACACCTAACCCCCCCAAGGGAAACACCTTCCCCAAGAGCCACACAAGAGTATGGCTGGCGCAGGTCTCCTGACCTCTGCCCGTCTGGCAGAGTCTGGATTCCCCCATCCCAGAAATAGTCTCACGAAGGTAATTCCTGGGGTGCTTTGACGTCAGAGCTGACCCCTGGCCCTCCAGGTTCTCCACTGGGGACCACAGCCCCCTCTCAACCCTATGCCTGGATTTCTGTCTCCTCGACTCTGGGGTGAGACTACCAGACACCAGGACCAGAGGAATGCTATCACCAGCCACCTGCCCAAGTCCTACTGGCAAAATGGGATCCCTTTGAGCAGCTGGCCCTACGGTGCAGGCTAGGCTCCCCTCCTGGCATTCCCTCAGGGGACCAACCACACTTTGAGACTGGGTCTTGAACATCCTGGGACACAGCCCACCCCACTCCTTCTCCTCTGAGACAAGACATATGATCCCAAACCCATCCCATTGCACTGGGACCTACCTGGGATTCAGGCCTCTCCCACCACACCTGGTTGGGAAACACCTTGACCACTCTCTTTAGGAACACCCCCTCTGGCACTCTACCAGAGGTCTGCCTCCTTTGCAAGCTCCCTGGGGTCAGAGAGCTCACACACTGACAAGTATTGGCGTAGCCCTGAAAAACAACAAAGTAGCAAGTGCTCTCTGACGATCAGATTGAGCAGCTGTTCAAAATTGTTTACAGTGCTACCCTTCACCCATCCATCTAGTGCAAATCAGCAATTCTCCACAAACTCCTCCCAAGACCGGTGGGACAGTTTCTTACATCCCCTGAACCTCTTTCTGTATTCCTCAGGGGAAAAACCATACTTCACAATCAGTGCGTTCTTCATAGTGGAGTACCCCTCCATGTCAATCCCTTTCAGGGTCAGTAGGGTATCCCTCCCCTCCTCAAGAATATAGCTCCCTACGATAGACCCCCACTCCTTCTCAGGGATCCTGCGCTCTACCAGATTCCTCTCATATTCCTTTAACCCCCTGTCAACCCCCTCTTGGAGCCTAGGTACCAGATCTGTGGGTATGTGAGGAACATCTTTGCTACAGCAGTCTACATTGCTGCCACCACTGGACTCCACCTACAGCGCTGGTGAGTCCATAACCTTCATACTGCGTTCAAAAGCGAGTCTCTCTCTGGCAAAGGCCCTCTCTGCCTCTGCCATCTTCTCCAGTACTAAGGCCTTTTCCCCCTCAGCACTTATCTCCTCCACAGCTAGGCACGCTAACTGTAAATTCAGGTCCCTCTCTTCCCACCTATCTCCTAGCTCATCAGGCATCAAGGAATAAGAGGTAACCCTGCTTCTTACACTAGAACCAGCAAGGAACTCCCTATCACTGGGGCCTTCCCTGTCAACTGGCGTCACCGCCCGGTCATTTCCACCATCCTGATCAGTCTCTCCATGGCTCTCTAGGGATGAGGTCTGGGAGCCCTCCCTTTGGGAATCCTCACTACACTCCGGATCCTCTGAGGACCCACTAAGCACACTCTTCCCTTGGGCATATGTCACAAACCTTTCAAAGAAATTCAGAGATCTCCTGAGGTCCCCGTCCATTGGCAGTCCTCTCTCTTTACAGAACCCCTGTAATTCCTCCTGCTTGTAAAATGGCAGCTCTGTTGTTAAAGGTTGGCCCCATTTTGAAAAGGTAAATTAAACACAAGTGTGACAACCCAAATAACCAAGTGTGAGAACTGAAAACAGGAAAAATTACCAATGAGGGAAAGTTAGGGGAAGCAAAACATGTGATGGTCTAAACACAATTTTTGTGGTGCAATAATGAGTCACAAAGATATTGTGCAAGCGCAAGTCCTATCCTCACGGCTGGCAACCAGTGTTAGAAATGGGGTTTCTGGTTGGCTATGGTATGCACCTAATCCAGGCAGAACCCACCCACTCCAGTCAGGGCAAGGGAGTTACACATCCAAGATAACCCTTGCTCACTCCCTTGGTACCTTGGCACGAGCGGTCAGGCCTATCCCAGAGGTAATGTATAAAGCGTTTACACAACACACACAACACATGTGACGCACTATCCCCACCACAAAGGAAACACAACACCAAGGCCCAAATTTATACTTTTTTAGTTCCGCATTTGAGTCATTTTGTGACATGAATGTGGCGCAAACTTACAAAATACAATTATATTTTGCACATTTGCGGCACTTTTGCGTCAAAACCCCGCGCAAATGCTGCACTAAAAAAGTATAACTATGGGCCCAAGTTATATTAAAAAAAAGTATTACACACAACGTAATTATTAGACCAAACACAACATGCCAGTAATACCTTGCTACTTAAGCAGTTATCAGAATGTTACACAATAGTAACTCTGCAGACCCAACAGTAGTCACACATAACACACAGGTTACCTATTATTCTGCAACATAAGCAATGGTCAGGAACCGCATTACTAAATAAATGCACTTGTCATAGAAATATCATAAATGCCTACATCAGGAATATTATACAACATATAGCAAGTCATGAAAACATGTCAGCAGGGAATGCCCATAAAAGGAACATTAGCAAACATATATGTCACTGCACTAAAGGAAACAGGTTAACATAATAATATACCATGTCCATACCAGGAACATTATAAATCATATGTCCTTAAGAAAGTACCTGTTTTTATGAAGATACAGCACCTCTAGTGCCACGAGGTACAAAATGGGGGCCCTGGCGCTCCTCTGTGCCAAACGGGGCCTCGCAGTAATTTGTGGGGGGGGGCACACACCCCCTCCTGTTTTTATAGCGGGCCCCTCCTACGGCCGTGATCTCTGGGGGCTCCCTGGGCCGCAACTGGGGGGCCAAAACCAGAACAATACTATGGGGCCTGGTGGGGCAGGGAGCCTCCGATGAGGCTTCTGTTCCAGCCCATCTGAAGCACAAACATGGACTCCTGTGGGGCAGGGGACCTCCGATTAGTCTTCTGTCCCCACCTGTTTAAGGCACAAACAGGGACTATGGTGGGGAAGGGGAGCCTCCGATGAGGCTTGCTTCCCCCCACCCGTCCTCACAGCATTTGAGGGGCCCAATGGGACGGGGAGCCTCCGATGAGGCTTCCCTCCCCACTCGGCTTCAAACAAAAGGCTGTGGCCCCCCGGGTCACAGCAGAGGACAGGTACCAGTGTGGGTGCCTGCTTGTGCCTGGAGGGCCCTCCTCAGAAGGCGCCTCGCCCCAGGGGCACGGTAGGAGCGTGCTCACTCTTTTCTTCACGTTGATGGTGCCCCGGAGATCCCAGAGGCAGCGTGTCTCAGGTGCATTTTTAAATCCAGAAAGCTTGGGCCACGGCAGTGATTCGTTGCCGGCAACGCGCCCTCTAGGTGCTTAAGGATTATAATGAAGGCGTTCTCCAGGCGCAAAACTGCATGTGCATGCAGAGACAGTGCTCTCTAATACTGTAAGATGAGGGGAAAGTCCTCTTCCAGGCGCTATAGGATGAAAACAAAGCACTCTTCGTGCTTTAGGCAGTTGCAGGGTCAGGGGCCACAGCACTCTGCCCCTTGGGGGACAAAGTTCAATGGAACACAGGGTGGCAGGGCCCAGCTGCAGGCCAGCACAAGAGTGATGCAGGCAAGTGGCAGTTCATCACAGTGACCAGGCAGGTCACAGGTCAGCACAGCAGCAGCAGACCATGGTGGTTCCTGGTAAGCCCCTCTAGCAACATTCTGTGTCCAGTTCCAAAATGTCACCAAATTGTGGGGAAAACTCCCCTGTACTTACACTCAGTTTTAGTAGTGTTTCACAAAGAAGGGGAGAGGAGGTTCCAACCAGTTACTAATGATTCTGGAAGTGCCCCCTCTCTCCTCCTGCCCAGGCTCTAAACATCAGTTGGGGGTAACTGACCCTTTTGCGTGAGGCCAGGGAACTGCCTTTAATAATGCATGTGTGCCCCTCCTCCACCTTTTCTCAGCCCAGGAACACTATTCAGTTTGCATATGCACCTCTGTGACAACTCCCCCCTCCCTGTGTACAGCTGTCTGAAAAGTATGCACAAAGCCCAGCTGTCACTCTGCCCAGATGTGGATTGGAGTTAAGCTACAAAACATCAGTGTCATAAGCACAGTGAAATGCTCTCTTTCTAGAAGTGTAAACAGTAAGCAGCATTTCTCACTACCATTATAACCATACCAAACATGCCATAAATCAGACAATAACCTCTAGACATAAGGCAGGGCATTCCCAATGCAATCCTAAGAGAAGGCAGTACTCACAGCAGTGAGAAACCAAATAGGGTGTTTGTCACTACCAGGACAGGCCACGCTACCAGGCACCTGTCCTGCCTTCTACATACATAGGACACTGCCCATAGGGCTAGCTGGGGCCTACCTTAGAGATGACTTGCATGTAGTAAAAGGGGAGTTCTGGGCTTGGCAAGTAAATTTCTATGCCAGGTCCCTGTGGCAGAAAACTGGACACGCAAGCCCTGTGCTAGCAGGTCTGAGACAGGTTTGAAAGGCTACTTCAGTGGATGGCGCAAGCAGGGCTGCAAGCCCACTAGTAGCATTTAATTTACAGGTCCTGGGTATAAAGGACTTATAGGTATATTAAATATGCCAATTAGGTATAAGCCAATCATACTAACTTTAGAAGGGAGAGCACCTGCACTTTAGCACTGATCAGCAGTGATAAAGTTCTCAGAGTCCTAGAGCCAACAGCAAGAGGTCAGAAAAAATAGGTGGAAGGAGGCAAAAAGTCAGGGGATGAACCTGCCAAAAGGGCCAGGTCCAACAAATAGGGAATCTCAGGGTCCACAGTTTCACTGATCTCTAGCTAAAAGTAACCAAACAGGGTGGTTCACCTCCCCACAGTGAAAGGACCACACACCGCATGATAAAGGGGTTAACCACGCTCTTGCAGAGCTACTCTCCACTTATCACCACTTAGACAATAAAGTCTCAACTGGCCAAGGTTAGCCTTAATGTCCTTTGTTTAGGGGGGTTGTGTAGGAATATAGCCTCTTTCTAGCTTGGCTACCCCCACTTTTGGCCTTTTTCTCAGTGTGTTTGACTGTGTCTACTGGGATCCTGCTAATCAGGAACCCAGTAGTTATGCTCTCTCCCTTGCATACTGTTAACTCAGTACTTCACCCACAATGTCATACTGGTGCCCCCCTATAAGTCCCTACCATATGGTACCTAGGTACCCAGGGCATTGCGGTTCCAGGGGATCCCTAGGGGCAGCAGCATATCTTTTGCCACCCATAGAGAGCCCATGCAAACACTTCTGCACGGTTGCCATTGCAGCCTGCATGAAAAGGTGCCTGCACTCTTTCACTGCCAATTATACTGCAGTGATGTGGTGGTGTTGTTTGGGGTAGTGGAGTGTGTGAGTGAGCTGGTGACAGGTGTGGTGGTATAGGAAGGTGCAGTTGCAACTGCAAAACACGCTGACTACTGTCTTGTGTGTGGAGGCAACTTCTTACCTCCACCAAAGTTGGACAGTAGAACGTCAGGACTGTCAGGACCTCTTCAGTCCACCACCCGTGATGCTGGATCCATGCAACCTGTCAGGAGAGGGAACCTACGCCACCAGTCATCGATGCAGAGAGGTGCCTGCTGAAGCAGGGGAGTGATTTCTTCACTCCAAGGGAGAATCCTTCGTTCTCCTGGTGCAGGCTGAAGACAGGCTGTCCTCTGAGGATGCACAACCTGAAAACAAGTTGCAGCTGCTGGCAGGAGCTGAAGATACAAAGTTTGCATAAGTCATCTTTGCTTCTTTGTTGCAGTTTGTAGAGTTCCTGGAAGGTCCAGATACAGTTTCTTCAGAGAATAGGGAAAGTAAAGGATGCAGAGAATTCCTGCTGGAGTCTTGCAATCCGAATCTGAAGAGCCACCCATGAGAGAAACCCTAAATAGCCTTGAAAGGGGGATTAGTCAGCTATACAGGTAAGCACCTATCAGGGGAGGGCTCTGATGTCACCTGCTGGCACTGACCACTGAGATGCTCCTAGAGTTCCCTGCTAACTTGGAATCCAAGATGGCAAAACCCAGGGACCCTCTGGAGGAGCTCTGAGCACCACCCCAGGGGTGGTGATGGACAGGGGAGTGGTCAATCCCCTTTCCTTTGTCCAGTTTCGCGCCGGGGCTGGGTGACCCTGAACCACTGCAGAATGAATTATGCAAGGAGGGCACTAACTGTGCCCTTCAAAGCATTTCCAGTGGCCTGAGGAGGCTACCCTTCCCAAGCCTGTAATACATATTTCCAAAGGGAGAGGGTGTAACACCCCTCTCCCAAAGAAAATCCTTTGTTCTCCCTTCCTGGGCTTGAGATGCTCAAGCAACAGGTGTGCAGAAACCTGTCTGAGAGGTGGCAGCAGCTGGGGCTGCCTGGAAAACCTCAGAAGGATGGAATGGCAATACTGGTGGTCCTCTAAGGAGCCCCCGGGGTGCATGGAATCACACAATTACAATTCACAAATGAGCACAGCGGTCGTGCAATGGCGGTACGCCATTGGCGGTATGGACCGCCGCAGCCACGAAATGGACTCCCCAACAATAACACCCCACATTGGTCAATTCGAAAAGCCGACACCCAAGACACAGACATACATTTCACACACCCACACACACCACCATAAAACGCAAACCCACAATACCCACAATCCCTAGCTATGCCTGCCTGCTGCTACACAACTCCCGGCCAGCTGGAAAGAGACACCACAAACTCAGGACACTTTTGCACACCTCACACGCCTCACATAACTTACAAACACACATTCACGCATTCCACAACTGCACCTTCGAATATCACCACACCTGTCACCAACTCACTCACACACTCCACTACCCCAAACAACACCACCACATCACAGCACACTTCTCCCCGTTCAACCCACTATGGCACCCGCTAAGAACCCTCGTTTCACTGACAGGGAGTTGCAGACCATGGTGGACGAAATAATCCTGCTGGGGCCACAGCTGTTTGGTACACAGGTCCAGCAGACATCCATTGCCAAGAAAATGAAGCTATGGCAGAGGATCGTCAACACAGTGAATACAGTGGGAAGCCATCAATGCACAAGGGAGGATACCAGGAAGAGGTGGAATGACCTGCCGGGGAAGGTGCATTTCATGGCATCACAACACCAGCTTGCCATCCAGAAGACTGGTGGTGGTCCCCCACCATCTCTCCCGACTTGATCGAGTGGGAGGAGAAGGTCTTGGCTATTCTGCATCCGGAGGGCCTCACTGGAGTCACTGGAGGACTGGACTCCGGTAAGTCAATGACACATCCCTCCCACTGCCTGCACCTGAAATGCATGTTACCCCTCCCCTTATACCAAACCCAAAACACCTTATCCCATATCCATTTCACCCCATCAACAACCCACACCCATCCCCTGCATGTCCATGCACTCCACGAACACCTACCCAAACAATGTGCACACAACCACCAGTCCCTGCATGTAACGCTTGATAACTATAAGTGCCACAATGCATCACCCATCCCACTAATATCTATGCACTACACCCATCCCAATGGGATTCCTGCATGTAGATGTATGGGGATGTAAGCACAAGAAACAGGTGGCAGATGCTGAGAGGGACATAGCAATGACAGGACAGAGGACTAAAACAGAAGAAAACACATGCCACTGCTAATGTGTAAAAAGCAATACACATGTGCAATGTCACCATCAACAACTAACTGACTGTCAATGCCACATCCACTGAAGCTGTAGAACACTACTGCCACCCAGCTGACGCACAATCAAACACTCTGCAGGACACACAATAAAATTGTATTTCTACTCCACAGGTACTACTGCTCATGGCAGCTGCCAGGAGGTGCCAGGAAGTGCCAGTCGCCCAGCAGAAGAAGGCCCCAGTGATGACAGTCCAGCGGGATGTCTGGATCTGGACGATCACTATGGCCCGTCAGGAACCTCTTGTCAGTCACCCTCCAGAAGCCCCACCCAAGCCATCAGACAGAACCCCACCACTCAGCCACCATTAACAGCTGTGGCCCAACACCCCCAAAACTATGCTCCAGGGTCAGCCACTGTGTGCTCAACTGTACAGGGACAGGAGTCACCACCCGTCATCAGGCAAGATGATGAAAGTCCAGGCGCAAGTGGGAGTGGGTACACTGTGACAGTGGGAGGGCATCTGTGGGCAAAGGGGGGAGACAAACCAGGGAAGCAACGGGCCAGGAGGCCATTTCCCAAGTCCTGGCAGCATACCAGCACTCCCAGGACAGTATGGACCAGATCCTTCCTACTTTGCAGGAGATTCTGAGGCTGCAGAGTGAATACTATCAGGAGGTTATGGAGCAATGGCAGGCACACAGTGTCACCATGGCCTCCATCAAATGGGTGCTGCAGGACATGACTGCAGTCCTGCGTGAGATCTCCACCCGCATGCAGGCCCCTTCCGCAAGCCACGAGACAACGCAGCCCTCCACATCTGCTGATGGTAGTGGACTGGTGGCCCTGCCAAGTGGCTCACAGGACACCAGCACCCCTTCCTCTGTAGCCCACGAACCCCCTCGCAAATGTGGGCAGTGAGCCAGATATCCCTCAGGGACTGTAGCCAAGACCAAACCCATCACCAGGAAGAGATCCTCTCCTGAACTGTCTCCCTTGTGTGCCACTGACACACCTTGTTGGCTTTCTACTGTTAGTGCTCCATTTTCCAATGGCCTCATGGACTCCGAACCTGTGCAACCAACAGCTGTAAACAACAAACTGACTAGTTCATCCACTATATGTCCACTCCCTTGCATTTCCCTATTCATTATTTTGATTCACTTTATAAACACTGTACACTCACATCCAATGTATTTGTGCTTTATTCATATTGCATGCATGCAATGAACAACTTTGTCAATATAAAATGTTGAAACAGTACCAGAAAGTGGCCAGGCCTAAAGTTTGCAGGTATGTAACATTCAAAATTTGTGAAATTGATTTCTACCACTTGCACCAGGAATGTCCAAATCCTCCTTGTACACTGGATGGATGGCAAAGGGAATGCCACCGTAGGAAGACCTGTGAGGAACAGGTATGTAGCATACATTTAGGTACAGTTCGTTCAATGACACATGTACTTGGTTTGTGTCTAAAGTTGGACATCATTACCAGATTACTGTCACTTTGTGACTGACCTGTATTACCATATGTCAGTTGCACTACACACCAGTAATGAACTCAAATATTCAACTTTGCAAATTAGTACAGCTGTGCAGCCTTCTATATCAGCTGAGGTGACCTCCACCCACATTGGGAGGGACACTGGGTTGGTGTGCAAGTACTGAGGAGATGTGGTGTCACAAGTACTGTCTGCAAAACTGGCTCACACCCTCAATCCACGTATCACGTCCAAACAGTCCATTCATGTGAAGACAGGAAGCACATTCAGGAAATCAAAACTTCTGTGTGTGAACTACCTTTGGGAGTCATCAAACACATGAAGCAGTAAGGGGTATGTGACAGTGCCGCATTGCACCACACACACACTGCTGTGTCTCCAGCACTGGTTGTACAATCTGTCAATTGTACACAAATCTATGTAGGCAATGTTGTGGGATACACTAGGCAAAATATACCTTCAACTCATTGGAAGTACAGCTGAATGAGCTGAGTTCTGGAGTCCACATCATCTTCGCCTTCTTCATCGCTGTCCTATGTCCCCTCAGCTTCTACCGGTGGATCAGGTCGTTCCTCCTCTTCCAATAGGGGTACATGTCTTCTTAGTGCCAAGTTGTGCAACATACAGCAGACTATGATGATCTGGCAAACCCTGTTTTGGGAGTAGCACAGGGATCTGCCTGACAAATGCAGGCACTGGAATCTTGCCTTCAGAAGGCCGAAGGTCCTCTCAATGACTCGTCTCGCCCTGCCATGTGCCTCATTGTAGAGATTGTCACCCCCTGACCTGGGATACCTCACTGGTGTCAACAGCCAGGAAAGATTAGGATAGCCAGAATCACCTGGGAAGAGTGGGAATACATAGCACATATCACCATTGTGTAGAGTGTATAGAGTAGGCAAGGCAGGTTGCTAGCTACTGCACTCTCCCATCTCACTCACCCACAAGCCAGGCTCTCTCTCTTTGTAGCTGAGCCATCAGGTGTGGGACACTGTTATTCCTCAAAATGTAAGTCATGCACAGATCCAGGGGATTTTACAATCACTTGTACTAGTCTGCAAGACACACATTAATGGAGTGATAATGTTTCCTATTCCTGTAGACTTGTTCATTTACCCTGGGAGGAATCAAGGGGATATGGGTGCCATCTATGGCCCCAATCACATGTGGAATGTGTGCAATGGCATAGAAATCAGATTTCACAGTGGGCAAATCAGCAGTTTGGGGAAATTTGATGTAGCTTCAGGGGTGTTTCAGCAAGGCAGTGAGAACATCCCTTCAGATGTTACTGAACATTGGCTGTGACACACCTGCTGCCAAGCCCACTGTTGCCTGAAATGCCCCAGTGGCCACAAAATGAACCACAGATAGTACCTGCACAGTAGGGGGAATAGCATAGGGATTACATGGAGCTGGCAGTAGATCTGGCTCCAACTGGGCACACAGTTCCCATATGGTCGTCCGGTTTAGACAATAAAATGTGTTGTTTCTCCATGGTTGCCAGGTCAACTAGGAGTCGGTACACCAGTGCATTCCTCAGTTTCTGCATGGGTCGATACCCAGGGAGGGCCAACACACATATGTCACCACACCAACACATTACGGATGATGTCCACGCACACAACTACACAAACATAGCCTTCCAATCATGGAAGGGTTGTATATAGATAACATTGTGACAATCGACGAATGATCATGGTGCTATGCAACCTACAAATGCAGCTAACTGATGCCACACATCACATATGGCACGTAAAGCTGTGTATGACTGATGTGCCTAACATATACAAGAACAAATGACAGCATGGACGGCACGTAGAGATTGCACTTCAATACATTTTCCACTTCAAATGGTAGTCGCCTGTCCTACATGCAGAGGACAGATGGAAGTGACATGACTCTGCTGGCGTAAGCCGTCATGGCGTTAGGTGGTCCAATCATGATCGCCACTGGCGGTGATGGTGCGAACCGCCACGGTCATCACCGTCATTTTGATTTCCCTTTGCCACTTGACTCCTGCACTCACCACGACCACAACAATACTGCATGTGCTGCTATGTCCTGCATCTGATTGCGAAGATGACATGTGCAACAGGGGAGAAGGCCCCAGCCTTCACCCAAGAGGAGCTGACCATGCTTGTGAACGGGGTCCTACCCCTGTATGCAAAGTTCTATGGGTGACGAGAGGAGCAGGTGAGTGGATTAACAGTGTCCAAGCAGTGAGTACGATTGCTTGGGTGCACATGTGTGTGAATGTAAGATTACCAAGCATATAGGAGTAGTGGAGTAGGCCATTAATGTGAACCTGTAGGAAGATGATGGAATGTATGGTGGACTACTGTCAGTATGATTGTACCCTATGTCAGCATGCATGTGGTAAGTCTACATAAATGTGTTTTCCTATTTGTCACCCATGCAGGTTAGCGCCCATCAGAAGAAGGGGTTATGGCGAACCATCGTCAAGCACGTGCCGATCCGGTGGGTCTACAGCTGGCGGGGCACCCACTGCAGGAAACAGTGGGAGGACCTGAGATGCTGGGCCCGGAAGACTGCGGAGGCCCAGCTGGGGACGGCCTCCCAACGAGAGAGGGGTGCATATCGGACCCTGACCCACAAAGTGGCCCGCATACTGGCTGTGGCCAACCCAGTGTTGGATGGGTGCTTGAAGGCATCACAGAAGCCACAAGGGGTTGAGTTCTGTCACTGTCCTGCATGCCAACTGTGTTGGGGGGATGGTATGCAATGTGGTGAAAGGATGCTGTTACAGTGACTCATAGATGTCAAGGTATGCAGGTGTTCAGCTGCTTGACCAGGTTATGTTACTTTGTTGTGTAGGTGGCATGTGTACCCATGTAAGGTGGAAATTGAGCAGGACAGTTAGTCAGGTAGTATTCCTGTTGTCTTACAAAGTGACGTAGTGGTACTCAAAACATCTCAGCATTAAACGGGTTCTTCAGTTGGAGTTGCAGGACATGTACAGTGAATCTGTAGAGCACAACTGTCAGTGTAGTGGGCTCTAAAGAGGCAGGTGTAATCCCTATCAGTGGAACATTCCTGTAGTGCAAAGGCTATAATAAGATGAGGTCTGAGACTGAAGTGTACTGCATGTGTGTCTTCATGCATCATAGTTGAGTTGCTCATATCCTGCATCCCTTTTGTTGTCTCCCCCTACTTCTCTGTTTTATTGTGTCCTTGTGTGCATCACCATCATCATCAGGCGAAGAAGCAGAGGCACAGGCGAGTGGGGATGCTGCAGCCCACGGGACCCAGGAGGCACAGTCCACCGACGCCGAGGGAACCAGTGGGTTGGAGGACGAGGGGAGCACCATGGGGGAGCCCAGAACAACTGCGACATCAGACTAGGATTCCTCCTCCAATGGCATCTCCCTGCTGGTGGAGGACCCTTCTGGGACCACCCCAACGACATCTTCATTGCCCCCCACCCCTACCAGCACCACCCTCCCAGTAGCTCCACAGCGAGTTGGCCGCGCCTGCTCACCCAGGAGGGTGAGTGTTTCCTTCACTACAGGCACCTCTACCCCTGCCCCAGTCAGCCCCGCTGCCCTCAATGACCTCCTGCGACACAGGCACCATAAGTCACACCACAGCAATGCACACATTCAACAGACAGATGCAAACATGACAACAGCCACATCCTCCACTGTCTCCCGCACCTTGTCGTCCCTTACAATGAACTCACCACACACACCCACAAACACTACATCCTCACTCCCAAGTCCTGTCCCAATTGACATAATCACCACAACAGCAGTCACCCAGACATGCACCCCAGACACCACACCCGCACTCACCAAAACAACCTTAACAGACACCTGCAGCACACACACCTTCAGCACACACACCAGACCTGCAGACACCACCACAACATCCATTCACATGATCTGTTTGTCCTCTCCCGCCCTTCCCCCTCCTCCCAAAGCACATAAACATCTCCACTCAAACACCCAACAGTCATCCACCACACACCAGCAGACTGAGCACCCACCTGCATCCACATCCAGCACATCTACACGTCTTACAACCACTCCCTCTACCTCCACTCCCATGCCTGTTTACGCAGCCCGTCCACATGCTCCTAAAAACGTTTCCTTTCCCACACTGACCTATTCAAACCTCATGGCCCTCCCCGTCTTGTCCTTGCGCATTCCCGTGGTCTCTCCAAACCCAGTCTCTCCACTTCACATTCCTCCCTGGACCTTCCTTCTGGTTCCCATGTCCCTTCCCCCTCCAAGAAGAAAACTGTGAAGAAGCCTGATCCTGCTCCCAACCACCCGGTCTAAAATCACTCCCCCTCCTTCCAAGGCTAAGGCTAAGACCCACCCCCCCCAAGCCAAAGCCCAAGCCCCTCCTTCCTATCCTGAGTCCCCACCACCAACCCCTCCCCCTGCACCCTGAGGTTCCTGCCCCATTGATGCCCCTGCCCTCTGGAGACCATGGTCGTGTCAGGAATCAAGTTGGAACCTTGTTGCCAC